>NC_069785.1:17585849-17959199 GCF_027406575.1 Nycticebus coucang | reverse complement strand
GCAGGGGGCACATGTTCCAGGGTTCTTTCTTCCCAGTCTTGCCAGAGGGGGCCTGACCCCAGATTTTAACAGGGAAGGAAATGCCAGGGACATATGTGGCACCTTATGGGCTGGTGCCTGGCTAATACTATACCAAAATCCTTAGTTTTAGAAAATCCAAAGGTCAAGTAATGACATTCACAATAGAATCGTAATCACTTGACCTATTGTATGATCAAAATACCATGGCTGACCGAGCCTCACCCAGGAAGGTGAGACCCTTTCTTTCTTTCTTTCCTTCCTTCCTATTTCTTTCTCCCTCTTTATTTCTTTCTCTTCTTCTTTATTCATTATTTAACAGTCCCACAAGGTAGATAATTATAAATATCATTTATAAAACTCATCTACAGTCATCCAGTTTTAACATTTTGTCACCCATTTTTCTCTTCTCTCTCACTTCATACGTGTGTGTATGGGCGTGTGCCAAAGTAGATATATAACACAAGAATATTTTGCTAAATCTGTTTATATTATATGGATGACATCATGACACGTCAACCCTAAATACATCAGTGTGTATTTCCGAAGAACAAGGACACTCTCAAATCAAACCAAATACCACAATTTCATCAAAAAATATATAGCATTGGTAGAATATTACCTAATCCATTCATGGGTTGATGGGCACTAGGGCTGAGTAAACATCTTGTCAATTGTGTCACATCTCTTTAATATCTCTTAATCCAAGAAGGATTGGATTACCTCTTTTGTCTTTTAAGACATTAGCCTTTTGAAAAGAATACAGATCAGTTGTTTGTAGAATGTTCCTCAATTTGAATTTGATGATTGGTTCCTTACTGTTTTTCAGGTTAATGATAAATGTGGTTGTTAAAAATACCACAAAGGTTGAGTGTGCCTGTGGCTCAAGGAGTAGGGCACTGGCCCACATACCAGGGGTGGTGGGTTCAAGCCCAGCCCAGGCCAAAACTGCAAAAAAAAAAAAAAAAAAAAAAATACAAAGGTAATGCCATGTCCTTTTCAGTGTGTCACACAGGGAGGCACATGATTTGTCCAGCCGAGGTGGGCAAAGATGCAGGTTTTAATGCTCTCCAGTGCCAAAGTCAGCTATTTTAAAGGCATCTAATTTACGGGCAGGCTAATCCAGCATTAATTAGGTAACAATTTACTCAGCATTCACTTTCTTATCACACCTTAAGAACACATCCTACCTAATTTACAGCTCCCCTTTGATTAGAGGAATAAGAGTGAAACTGTCTGACAGCCTGCTCCTGCTCCCGAGCACATGCGGGCACAGCCTCACTCCTGCTCCTTCCGCGCACTGTCCCTGGAAGCTGGGTACAAGTGGGTACCAGCAACGGCAGCCACATACCAGGTCACGTAAAACTAGGTTACTCAGAGAAGGGGCAGGGAAGAGACAAAAACAGATCTGAAACATGATTCCTGGGTACTTAATCATTTCCATTTTATTTTACCTAATGAGGCGGAATTGAAATGTTGACCTGATCAGAGTCAGATGGAAGTCTTAGAGGAGCGGGACTCCCACCACCCTCCTGTCCCGACACCCTTTGTTACCTCCAAGTGAGCTGAGACCAGCCTGTGAACCATGTAAATAGAAGGTTTCCAGGTTAATGAAAAGCGTCAGCACCACTGGAAAAGCTGGACAGAGGGTTAGGCAGTCTCCTAATCCCAAGAAACCTCATGCAGCTCAGTAATAAAGTTTAATGAAGGCTGGTCATTTTGAATCATGAGCCTGAGCAACTGGCCAAGGGCTAATAGTTTCCTTACAGAATCTCTCCTTTAGCAGGGACACAGCAAGAGCTCTCAGGCTGCATGGGAAGTTGTACATGAAATGTAATATTCCATATGCCCAAATCCAAGGGGAAGTTTTTGAAAAGGGCAGTAAACATCTCTCACAATCTGATGTTTTTATTAGGTGATGGCATGCTTTGTGCTGCATTTCATTAATTATCTGCAAAAGGAGCTTTCTTTCAACGCCAAGTCAGATTTGACCTATTGCAATCCTGTGACATAGTATAAAGCCAGGCTGCAAAAGTAGCTTCCTATTTTTCTAAGCCATATGCTGCATATGAGGCAGGCTAATAATGTAACTAACCCTGGAAAAACTTCCATCACCCCTAGAATTAAGCATGAATTTGTTTTATATTAATTTTAAATTATGACTATTCTAATTGCTTAGGATAGCAATAGAGAAATGGATGGATCTCTGGGGAAAAAAGTGTGCATAATTTTCAGAGTGAGTGAAAAACTGAGTAGAAAAAAGGTAAAGTTCGAATGCTATTTCCATGGATACACCCCTTACATCCCTGAGGTTCATTTTAAAAAGTAGCAGAAATTATATTCGGTAACCTAGTACACGGACTGAGCTATGCCATAAGTCAAATCAGACTCTAAAAAAATTCCTGTTTACACATAGCCAAAGTCTAAAATGTGCCAAGCTGTGCACGAGGCATTGGGATTTTCAGGAATGCAGAGAACCTTTCCACATTAAAAAAAAAAAAAGGCTTTAGGTTGAACTATTTCAAATAAAATTTCCATAGAAGAACATGATCCACTTGATGGCCAAAAATAATTTTTGCCTCAAACTCCTCATCCAACAAACAGAACTTACTATTGGCTTCCACCTGTAATTGTACAATGATTAGCAAATATTTTAGACATTCACTTGACAGGCAAGTCTAGGAATTCAATGGAAATATGGACTTGAAGATTTATGGGGCGGAATATTGTGATCACACACCGGCGCTTCTCCAGTTTTCCAGAGATCATAATTCCTGCCTCTGTTTATTATTCAGTTTATGGTTGGAGTATAACAGATGATTCATTTTTAATGTGATAAATGTTTGGGGGTTTGTTTGAGGGAAATAAAAGTTTATAGTTCAGCACTGGACATGGAGAGTAAACTGGAATATAAGGCAATATATTTCTAAAACATGGTGATTAGGATATTTATTTGCTTCTTTATACCCAGAGCTCCAGTGAAGAGTGACTGAGAATGTTTACATTTAAACCCCAAGCCACATTACCCTTCCTTGCAACTTATTGAACTTTCTAGAAGGAATTTAAATTTTCTCCAAAAATTAAAACCACTACTTTCTGGTTGTGAAGGAAATTTATAATTTGTTATGTAAGACAGCACTTATTAACTCTATACAAAGTATTAGAGAGCAGGATGTGATCAAAACAAAGTATTTCTGACCCACAGGAATTTATATACCACGAAAAAAGAATGCTTAAAAACACATAATAGTGTATACTATTCAGATTATGTCTACAGTAGCCCAGTCTTTTCTTTAGTTCACGTATCCATGCAATCACTCAATAAAGATTTATTGAGCACATAGTAAATGTCAGACATAGTTCTAGTCTTGGTGACACAGGAGCAAACAAGACAAGGTCTAGTGGCCTCCTTGACTTTGTATTGTAGGGAAGGAAATCAGCAATAAACAAATAGACAAATATATATACAGCCCCTAATCCCTTTCCACAGTTCCCAGATCCAAATGCTCAAAAAATCCCCAAACAATGATTGCCCCCTAAGTTTGTGGCAAACTCATTTGGTGGCAAGACTCTACCGGAAAAGAGGTGAGGCTATTTGTAGTCTTCATTCCATTCAATGAGAATGTTTTACGTCTAGCTACAGAATTATTGTGTGTGAGCAAGGATGCTGCCCCCAACCCTATTGGGGTGTTTTATAATATACATGATAAGTAAGTGCAATATATTATTTGATAAAATATAAAAATTTCTGAATTCTGAAACATATGTGTCCCCCAGGAGTTTTGGTTAAGGAATTTAGATGGCTGTACTTTAACATTAGGTAGAGAATGAATAGATATATGGATGAATAAATAGATGTCTAGAATTTTTTTTAGGTTAATCCATTAATATACTCAGCCTCAGTAGACTTATACATTTTTCAATGTATGTAACCTAAAACCAGGTTATTTTGTAGTTACTAGCTCTAACAGTCATTGGTCTATTTATTAGTCCCGACTGTCTACTGAGTGTGAAAATCAGTAAGTACAGTCCCTGCCTTTGCAAGCTGTAGTCTAGTAGGGGAAAAACATGAAAACAGAAGAATGTCACACCCTGATAAATGCCACAATCACCTTATTCTGCCTGGGAGAACTGAGCTGAGCAGGTGATATCTGAGGAGCAGTGAAAGATGAGGAGGTGTTTGCCAGGGAAAGAAGTAGAGAGATAACCTCCAGGAGGTGGAGTCCCCTGTTCAAAGGCTCTGAGAATATGAGAAGGGTGTGCCATGTTTGGGGAAAAGGTGAGAAGGTCACCATGACCTTGGCAGAGGATGCATGGTGGTAGACAGCTGCAAGGCAGAAAAGACTATAGCTGTATGAAGGCATCTTGCAGGGGTCTTGGACATTTGTGTAGGATGTTTTCAGGCATGGGAATAAGAAAACACTCTTTAGTGCTTTGTTATTTCAGGAAGATAACTCTGGAAGGAGTGTGAAGGTTCGGTTTGAATGTGGACCAACAGTGAAAGGTGGGTTACAAGGAAAAGCCGGTAAAAGTGAAGCAAAGGGGTAGGAAGGCAGCTTTGGGAGATAATCAACAGATGTGTGCAGCGAGGGAGAGGGAAGAGTTAGGGTGTCCAACCTGAAGACGAGGGGGAGAAAAACACCATGAATTGAAACCGTCACAGGGTGCTCCTACATATTATCATCCACCTCCAGATGTTCTCCTGTTAAGTTATCACCCCAACTCAAAAGGTCAAATGATATTCTATTTTATATAAGTTTGGACTCTAATCATAAGGTACGATAAGATTTCTTAAAAAAGTGTTTTTTTTTTGTATTTAGGGATTTTCCAATGGGACAAGCAAAAGAATTATACATTAAGTATATTCTCCATACTGTCAAGACTCAATTTTTTTCCCAATGTCATAAATCATCATAATTAACAACCTTTCAACTGAATGGATCCCAAAGCACTTTCCAAATTATGCAACTTTGGAGGTGAATTGCCCCAGCTGTCCAACAGCTGTCAGCAGCACTCTGCAACAGGGACAGAACCAGAGGGAGGATGTGGAATCTCCATGGAACTCCTCGCAGCATTTAGGCTTATGGAATGCAATTCCCCCAAACAGGACTTGGCCTGGAAAGGGTCTCCATCTACTCAGTAAAGCCATTCTTATCCTTAAGTGGCCACGAGGTTTCTCTTTCTTACAAAAGATGTCTGTGAATAGAATCAATACCAGACCTGTGTGTAGGAAAACCAGTTATATATTTCAAATTACATTTCTTACTTTGGTAATGGCTTTCTTAATAGTTGTTCAGGGGTGGTGGTTTCAAGTAGAACCTCATTTCTTTTTTTGCATATTAAGAGAAGAATGAACTATGGAACTAATTTAAAGCATAAATCTTAGATGCTAAAACTCCCTCTGGTTTCTTGAGGGGTCATTTTTTTAAGCTGATAAAACTCTGGCTTTTCATCTCTCCCTTTTTAGTGTAAGCCCAGACGATTTGTAGAAAACTCTCCAGAAGACTCTCTTAATTCTGTGTTTTCCAACCAAGTGCAGGGAATTTTCAAAGTTGTTAAATCAACATGGTGAATATTCTTGGAGCTTCTCATGTATTTAAAGATTTGGAATAAACACAAGAATTGATGTCTTATGAAGTTTAATGTAATAGCAAAACAAATATTAAAAGGGAAACATGGGAATTTGAGATTGCTGCAGACAATTCAGAAAATATCCCTGCGTGGCTCACTTCTGATTTCTCCCTGTGCCATCTGTTCATCTGTATGTGTTCCCCTTTCATTGATGAAGAGGGAACTTTGGGGAATAATTTTATAAAGCACAGCCATAATAAGTGCTTTTCTTTCAAAAGCATGGGTCTTTTATACAGCAGAGAAATGAATCAAACATTCATGAGATGATACCCATGTTCAACAAATCTGATGTTAAGGAAGTAACAGTGATGAAAAGGGTCAATATATTTATGTTTCATAAAAAGCAAGAACTATCATTACCAGTCTGAGAAAAAAACAAGCTAACTCCTATTGACATAAATTATTTTACCAATATCATACTTTTTTCTTTTTTTTTTTTTTTTGAGACTGAGTTTGTGCTGCTCAGGCTAGCATGCCATGGCATTAGCCTACCTCATATCAACCTCAAACTCCTAGGCTCAAGCATCCCTCCTTCCTCAGCCTCCTGAGTCGCTGGGACTACAGGTACCTGCTGTAACACTTTTTTTTTTTTTTTTTTAGCTCTTTTAGTAGAGACAGGGTTTTGAACTCCTGAGCTCAAGTGATCCTTGCCCCTCAGCCTCCCAGAGTGCTAGGATTACAGGCATGAACCACCATGCCTGGCCCTGCCAATACCATTCTAAAGAGAGAATTAAGAATGTACTTCCTTTCATATAAATTCAATAAAGTAACTTCTGGATTGTTTTATCTGTATAAATCCCTCAGCCAATAACTCTTAAGTGATGCAAATTAAAATAAATTAGAAATGGTATTTCTAAGGCTTTGGGCTGTGCTAATATTTATGCTAGTCTTCTATCTAGATCTCTGGTGGATGCTGAAAATTACTTACCCAGAGCTTATTTCCTGATAAAACTCATCCCAGAACCGTAATGAACTCATTAGGATCTGTTGCCTTGCTCAGTTAATTTTTCAGAATCAAAGACTTAGACTTTTTAAAAAATTGAATTCTTTTTACTTGCTTTCAGTTACTCTAAATTAACCCACGGGTTAATTAATGAATTTACCCATTCAAATCATTATTGGTCTCCAGCTGCACACCAGGCTGTGGGGATCGGGTGGACGAGGTACAGCACCTGCAGTCACAGAACTGTGGCCTCACGTATTGATAGACGGGAGTGAGAGAGCAGGTAATTGGCAATACTGTGCGTGTGAAGTGCTTTGCTAGGGAAAACTGGTGTGTGTGGGGAGCAGATAGCAGCAGATGGGGGAAGCTTTCCAGAGGAAGCACTGTGTAAAGGATGAGGAGTTAGTCAGGAAACGGGGAAGAAGTGAGGCAGGGCCAACGAGACTTCCATGCACGCTTCCAGTCACATCAATTCCTATCCACAGAGAGGTCATTGTCACCAGTGCCTGACTGTTTGCCAGACATTGCCTAGCTCTTCACGTATATTTACTATAATAGTGTGTGATACAGCTATTCCATGAGGCAGCTATCACGACCTCCATTTTACAGGTTGGAAAACTGGAAATCAGTCAAGTCATGCTCTAAGTAACCCAACAAGTCAAGATTCAAACTCAGGCCTGTCTTGCTCCAAAGTTAAATTAGCTTTCCAGCTACAGAAAGCAGGGCAAGAAGGTGAAAGAATGTTTTCTGGTCTCTGTTAGGAAAAAGGATTGTGATCTCAGAATGCAACTTAATCATACCTCAGCTTTGACTATTTTTTCTTTGAATCCCTCAAAAAGAATGCTTTCCAGGGTACCTGGACAACTGGCTGGTGATCCATTACATGCTATAACATCCTATCTCCATAGTATCTGTGCTCTCCAGGAGTCAGAGAGAGCCGCACACAGGGTACAGAAGTCCTACTGAAGTCTCTGAATGGATTTTAGCACCATTCAGCCAAAAAAGAGGGTAGGGATTCAGCATCTATTTAGAAGCAATATTTTGGTCTTGATTTAAGCTCCAGGGGACTCCTTCATTCACTACTAGAAACTTAGACTTAATGCATAATACAGAGAATGCACATGGGGACCCAGCAGGTGACAGAGTCCAGTTTTCTACCTATTCTTTTCCTCTACCACAATGTTAATAGTAGGAATGATGATTGAAGATAATGAAATTCTACAGTCCTCTTTAAATAAGGGATATAATTTAAGATTTGAATGTATACAGGGGTCCTCAAACTGCAGCCCATGGGCCACATGAGGTGGTGTGATTGTATTTATTCCCCTTTTGTTTTTTTACTTCAAAATAAGGTATGTGCAGTGTGCACAGGAATTTGTTCATAGTTTTTTTTTTTTTTTTAAAACTATAGTCCAGCCTGCCAACAGTCTGAGGGACAGTGAATTGGCCCCCTGTTTAAAAAGTCTGAGGATGCCTGGTTTATGCTCAGTGCAGGAAATTGCTTGGTATCTTTACTTAAAGGGAAAATATTCTTATGAACAAGCATCAGATGCTAGAGTCACAAATAGTTTACTAAACTTGGTATGTAGCATGCACAAAATAAAGTATATAAGATAACCTGGGAACCATATGTGTCACATGATTTGTTAGGGCCCAATCACACCTAATTTCAGTGGCTGAAGAAAAAGAGGCAAGCAATTAAGGGGGAGTTTGGTGAGCTTCTGTTCAACTGAGGACGGAAACCTGCACAGCTGGGGACAATTCTGAGCAAACTGATCAGAATTCCTTCACCTTAACAAGACCCTGGCTAACAAGTTGATACTCATGAGTTTCTATAATCAGGCAGCAAGCATTTAAGAACCCAGAAAGGCAAGTCACCTTGGACTATATCATAGCTCTAACCCGTGTCATTCCAAATAGCAGGAACACCTGTTAGCTTGGGATAAGGCAGAGTATTTTTTATGAATAATATAATTTGTTGGGTTAACAAAATGTTGTATTGGACATCTCTGGATGTCAAGAGAAATAATTAATTGAATAATTATGGAATAAACTGATAAACTACACAAGAATGGTGATGAGACAAAACTTTGGCATAATATCTGGGTATTCAAAATATTTGATCTTCTGGCTCAAGCGGCTAGGGCGCCAGCCACATACACCAGAGCTGATGGGCTCAAATCCAGCCCGGGGCTGCCAAAAAACAGTGACAACTACAACCAAAAAATAGCCGGGTGTTGTGGTGGGCACCTGTAATCCCAGCTACTTGGGGGGCTGTGGTAAGAGAATTGCTTAAGCCCAAGAGTTTGAGGTTGCTGTGAGCTGTGACGTCACAGCACTCTACCCAGGATGACAGCTTGAGACTCTGTCTCAAAAAAAAAAAAAAAAATGATCTTCTATTTAAAAACCAAATAAATAAAAAAGAGACATTTTAAGGTGCAATATGGTTAAGAGTCTTCTCCGAGTTGCTAATCCCTGGAACCCTACGAAGGGTTGCTTTATATATATTGACTTTTGCTTGCTTGCTTGGCAACATGACAGCCATGTCCAAAAAAAGTCTTTTCTGGGGACAGATCTGCTAACTTTAATGAGGTTTGTCTAATTACTAAATAGTAAACATGGCATTCTGGAAGGATACCAAGCACATTAGCATATGGAATAGTTAAAGAAATGAATGTTACATATTTTTTAAGAATAAAGTAGATCTACCTCCCCCAACTAACTGTATGATTATTTTTGCAGGTGCAGCCTTTAAGCCAATAAGCACCAATAACACACCCTGTGCTGAACATTCTACATGTGCTTTCCTCTTCTGCAGTAATTTTCACACTGGTGTGCTGCAAGATGATCTTAGGTGTGTGCAAAAATTTTTTAAAATCATAAATTACTTTTGAAATAAGTTCAAACACAGTAAGTATATTCTTTTTTTTAAACTCTTTTTTTTTTTTTTTCGTAGAGACAGTTTTGCTTTATCACCCTCGGTAGAGTGCCGTGGCATCCCACGGTCACAGCAACCTCCAACTCCTGGGCTTAGGCGATTCTCTTGCCTCAGCCTCCCGAGTAGCTGGGACTGCAGGCACCTGCTACAACGCCTGGCTATTTTTTTGTTGCAATTTGGCTGGGGTGGGGTTTGAACCCACCACCTTCAGTATATGGGGCTGGCACCCTACCCACTGAGCCATAGGCGCTGCCCTCTTTTTTTGATCAACATAATTTAAGTGTGCCGTGGAAGTTTAACTATAGGTTCAAGTGTGCCGTGAGATAAAAAATGTTGAAAAACGCTGCTCTACTGCATGTAGCAGGAAAGAGCTAACAAGGAGAAGGCAGAGCCCCAAACAACCTGCGCACACAGAGAACAGCAGCAGCCACACAGTCCCGTCTGCTTCCAGCAGGCAGCAAAAGTGAGCTGGTAATCTTGACTGAACAATTGCTATTTCAGAAAAAAAACAAAACAACAAAACAAATTAGACACACCTGCTCAAAGTGTCCTGTGCTCTGTTCACACTTCATGATGTATCTCAAAGTGACAGCATATTAAATGTCAATGTAACTCCTGAGCACTACCTGCCCTGCCTGTAACAGCTGGAAGCATAATTATAGTTCCCAGCATTATGTGGCTGAACCTGGGCCAAAACTTCATATATTATAGAAAACACGTAATTTCCACAAAATTATAAAAAGAAAAATTAAAGTATTCCCTCACATAAACTTAAAAATTCATATTGGCCTTTTCATTGTGTATCTGTTTAGAGCATGATCATAGCATTCTTTGGAGTCTACCATCATATGTTAGGTACAATATATGAAATTTTCAGTTAGAAAATTATTACTCTAATATTTCCAAGACAAACATGTAGCTGACCGTATTTGGGTTTAAATAAACATATGCATACATACACACACACATATATATTTTAAACCATATAGGAACTGCTCCTGAAATTTTACATGGAAACTAAATATGCTAAATTTGAATATAATAAATGTCCTAAATATGAAATTGGATCAAATTGCTTCGATGCACTGACATAGGAAGACTTTAAATCTGTTAGGATTATTTCTCTGGCAATAAATTGTAATACTCTCATTGCAAAAACCAGGAGGGATTGCAAAGTGCTGGTACTTTAATGTTGTCTCAGTAGTCAAAATAAAACAGAATTTTTTCTGTTTCTAAGGAATCTGGCACTGAAACCAAATTAACAATTGTTTAAGGGGGAAACAGGATAATTAAATTGTCCGTTTGAAGACTGATATGAATAACGATATGAATCACATATTCCAGATAAATGTTTTGGCAGGGCCATGCCTCCATGAACATCTCCCAAGGACAACCCTAAAGTTACCGAGGCTGGGAAGCTGCCTGAGTGAGCCTCACCACGTAAGCATGTTACAGCAGATTGACTGCAGGCTTTTCAGGACACCACTGCACTGCTTCAGTTTTCCAGCCTCTTTATAAACAAACATTTAGCTCTCTCTGACATATGGTGTTGCTAAAACACACTCTTTTTCCTTTTTTCTTTTTTTTTTTAATTGTTGGGGATTCATTGAGGATACAAGAAACCAGGTTACACTGATTACATTTGTTAGGCAAAGTCCCTCTAAAACACGCTCTTTTTTCAATCTGAGCATTCATTTCTAACTTCCAGAAATTGTTTCCAAGATGCTAGATAGTCCCCGGACAGGCCTGAGCTCCTCTGCTCCCAGGACTCCTGCTGACAGCCTGGGTCATCAGTACCCGGATCCTGGGCATGGCCTGGCTGCTTTCTCATGCCCAAGAAGCCCTTTCCTCTCCCGGTGTGGGCGTGCACATAAGCACTTACTCTGCTAAGTGGTTATGCAGAAAAATGTATTTGATGGCTGGCTGCAGTTACTTCGACTTGGCTGCTCTTGGTTCTTCTGGACCAGCAACAAATGCCACAGCTTTTTATGGTCTGACCCCTGGGACTTTCATGAGCCAATACTCTATTTATTCAAAGGTCTTAGGTGTCCTCTGAGGCCCTCGAACAAACACTGCTACATTACATATCCAGAGCTTTTGTTCCACTTGCATGAGAGAGCACAGCCCATATAGTCTCTTATTCCCCTCTCCCCACCTTTTATACAAAAATAAGTAGGGTGAAAATCTTTTCAACTATAGAAACCAGAAGTATAAGTTTAAGTGTTAATTTCAACTTACATTTGACAACTGGTAGCCCAATGTGACCAATGTAAATCTAAAGCAATATTTACAGTTGAGATCTACTATCATTCCTTCAGTCCCTCCCTTGCTTTTCATTCTGTTAGCGTTCATACATTATCTTCCTGATGTCAGGCATAGGGCCAGATAGCGGGAGTACAAACATACATGGGCCATGATCTCACATTTTTACAGAGGGGACTATAAAAATGAAACATCATGATGTGAAACATGCATATTATATACATTATAGACACATATGCACAGTTTCATCCAATATCGGAGAAAGGAAACATTAATTCCCCCTGAAGATGTAGAAGAGCCTTCAGAGAAGTGGCTTTAGTTGGGTTGTGTCTTGCAGAATGAGAGAATTTCCCTGTCTGGGTGAGAGCAATCACAGCAAACACAGGTAGCGCTAATAGTGGTTAACTGACTTTGGAGTTCTTGAACTCCTCAGTCTTAGTTTTCTCATCTGGAAAATGTTGACAAAAATATTCATAGCACTTCCTTTATGGGCTTGCTAGAAAGACTAAAGTACACAATACAATAGACGGCAGTGCAGAGCATGCAGTAAATTCTGGATAAGGCAGTTACTAATGACTTTCAAAATCATTATTATTATTTATGTGCATTTACAGGTTGTGTTTTGGAAATAATAAATGGTGATTGGTGAGGATAAAATGAAAGTATGCCAGACTTCACAGATAGATAGTGGATTCTGGAAAGGTACATTAGGATGCTACATGAAAGGCTTTGTATATCATTCTAGGAAGTCTGGACTTGATGTCATCTGCAAGAGAAAACCACAAATGGTCATACATTTATACATTTAGACAACTGCCTACTGACAGACCCACTGTACCGAAACCCACAGTGAAGGAGGGTGATTGGTTCCTTTGTGCTTTTCTGGGGCAGGAAGCAGGGGAGGTGTATTTTATCAGCCTTGAACTACCAAGGGGAAGTGGTGATAGTAATTTGCCCAAGGTGAAGGCAGTAAGGGGCTTCTTTGTCCACATAAAAATTTTACAAAATAATAAGCAGCAGTTTGCTTTTTATTATCACCATGCTCTGTTAATTCAGAACGTCAGTGATATAATATGCTCTTCTCTGCTGGGCAAACCATGCCCTCTGAGTGCCATGGCTTGGTAGTTTTGTGAAATCTAAGTAGGATTAACAAGTACCTGGAAGCTGGGTAGTCTGTTGGCACTTCCTGACCCTCAGGAAGGAGGAGGAAAATATAATTCAGGAGCGGAAAATAGGCCCAAGCAGCAAAGAGCCAAATACAAAGTTTGAGAGGGGCTAAGTAGTGGGGAAAGTTTGAGGTACTCCTAAGGAGAACAGGTTAAAGGGGGCAGCCCCCACAGGGGGACACTGGAATAAAAGGGGCCAGTGATGCAAGGTGGTGGGAATTAGAGATGGGAAATGGAAGGCTTCAAGTACCACTGGTGGGTCATGTACCAATCCAGTAGGTCTAGTCCAGTGGTTTCCAGGACCACCAGCATCAGCATCACCTAATCTCAAACACAGAGCACTAGCCTCTCCCCCACACTGACTGAATAAGGAACTATGGGGTAGGGCCCAGCAATCTGGATTTTTACCAGTCCTGCTGTTGACTCTGAGACATGGTAAAGTTTGAGAATTACAGACCTCACCCTCTACAACTCCCTAACTATAGCACTACATCCTCTGAGTTATGATACGTTCGGAAAACTCACTGGTATTTGTGGGACTCGTCGCACATCAGTATTTCTGCCTCTAATACATGAGACCAATGGATTAGCTCCTTTGTTTAACCTGGTTGTTCTCAACAGGGCTGAAGAGTGGTTTTGTCTGCCCCAGCATGTATTTGGAAATTTCTGGAGACATTTTTATTTATTTATTTATTTATTTGTTTAAGAGACAGAGTCTCACTTTGTCACCCTCAGTAGAGTGCCATGGCATCACAGCCCATAGTAACCTCAAACTCTTGGGCTTAAGTGATTCTCTTGCCTCAGCCTCCCGAGTAGCTGCTACAGGTGCCTGCCACAACATCCTGCTATTTTCTTGTTGAAGTTGTCATTGTTGGGCAGGCCCGGGCTGGGTTCAAACCCGCCAGACTGGTGTATGTGGCTAGTGCCCTCATTGCTGAGCTGTAGGCGCCGAGCCACTGGAGACATTTTTAGATGCCAAAAGGAGGCCCAGGTATCTCCACATCCTGGGACGTAACTGGGAGGAAGGTATTACTAGCATCTCATGAGTAGAGCCCACAGGTCCTGCTAAATAAAGCATCTACAGTGGTCAAGACTGACTCTTGCAACAAGGAATCACCCAGCTCAAAGTGTCAACAGAGCCAAGGTTGAGAAACCCTGTTTAACCTTACAAAGAAAGATCTTTTAGGATCTTCATTAAGTTGGGGGAAGGGAAAAGCAGCTTGGGGAAGTCAGCACCCAATCTAGTGTCTCCACACAACGTCCCCACTCATGTGGTGAGGAATGTTTACTGATTGAGGACTGACTCTGTTTATTGTTGGTCGGTAAAGGAAGTAGGAGCTTTATGACCCTAACCAGGAACTGCCAGCTTTGTTTGCTCTCCCTCTCCTGAGCTTGTCTTTCTGTATATTGTTTCTATCTTGACTTCATTCTTTGATTCCAAAGCGGTCAGGCCAGTCCTGATCTGGATCTCAAACATTAAGTCCTGGCTGTTCACACATGGCTTGTGAGTGGGAGGGGGCACTTGGGGGGCTGCTAATTCTGGAATTTGGGTATCTCCCACCCACTGCTCCCTTCTTACATTTCCTTACATTGGAAGAGGCCAGTGGTCCGGGGCCCACTGGCACCACCTCAGGGAGGAGCCTGCCAGGGTTGTGCCAGGCATGTGGGTGAGTGGCGTGTGGAGGCCCAGGGATCCCCACCTCCTGGCACGATGCTGGTTCAGCAGAAGAGGCACATGGGGTTATCCATTGAGTGAATTCACCTGAATCTGAATGAAGCAGGAGTTGGGCTTGATTGTGATGTAGGAGATAGACGTGGGTGTAGGAGACAGATGAAGGAGAAAGATTTCTGGATTCTGGAAGCATATCCCACTGAGAAAATGTGGAATCAGATAGAAAAAACAAGTGAGAGCCATGATTGCCATGGCTATTTGGCTAACTTTCCTTTCCTGTTATTTGGGGAAGCTTGTCTGCTGTGCTGTCCAAGGAAGCTCACTACTGGTGCAAAAGGACATTTATTTCCTGTGAACAACTCTTGGAGTCTTTTTACACCATGATTTTTACAGCCTCACATTTCCATGGGATCTTTTACTTACCACTGTTTGATGACTCTATAACACACTCCAGTAGCCAAATGGAATACAGTTCTGTTTTTTATTTTTAAGGGAATACTTTTTGTATTTAAAGTCTAGAACACGCTTTATCGTAGGTCTGTGGTCTTGGTGTGCCTGGGCGTGGGTCTCCAGCATTTCTTATCCTCCACTGCAGTGGAGCTCAGCAACCTGAAGACCCCTCTGGAGGGTAAGACCAATGCTGGAAGCTCACTTCCTAAAAGACACCAAGGGAGGGAGTGAGCAGCCCTCAGATGGAAACACCTTTCAGGCAGCACTGCGGGAGCCTCTATTTAAACAGGTGACCTTGCAGAGAGAGGCTCCAGATCCCATTACCGACTGGCCGGGCTGAGAGGCAGATTTGTTTTTATGAGCTCTCAAGGCACACATCGGGGCCAGGCGTAAATATGGAGAGAACTTGATGAAACCTTGCCTTTCTCCACAAAATGTAAGGAAAATAAAATTGGGTGAGGCATTTGAGAATGCCTACTACTATCATTAAATGACCCAAGATTATCGTTCAGCTGCAGTTTTTAAAATTTCCATTCTCTAGGCAGATGGAAAGGAACATCAGATATTCCAGCCCGGCTGCTTCCTTCCAGCAGTGGAGGAAAGAGGAAAATGGCTGCTCATATATGAAGCAGTTTAGGGGTCAAATACTGCTCTGCCCAGGGGTGCTGACATCACTTAACTCTCCCCAGGAGAGGGGCCCTGGTGTCATTTGGGGGCTGGCAGGCAGCAGGCCTGAAGATGGGCTGGCCATAGCCCCCATTTTGTTTCTCCTCCAGCACCCAGAGAGTCAATAACTGCAAGTGAACATTGCAATTAGGACTCTAAAACTTTGTTTTCATTGGCTTTGAGGAGGGGGAGGGATTTTTGTTCACAATTTATGAAAACACAATGTAACCAGTAAGTTAAAATGTGAATGTGAATTTCAAACTTTGCATAGTCATTAGGCTAATCATTAGTCATTTGTGGTTGACATGGAGGGTTATAATTTGACACCTGGCAAAAATCAAGCAGATTTCACAAACTTAAAGCTGGGAAATGAGATGGAAAAAACACCCTCTTTTTCCCTAGGAGGTCCCATGAAGGAACGTTCTCAAAACCTCTTTTCTCTCCATGAAGAGAATTACCCGCAATTCAGCGTGTGGTGTCTCCATCTCTGAGTGCTGGACAACCCCCACCCCGGCTCTCCAGAGCCTTCGAAAAAGTGGCCAAAAAGTCTGCCTCTTAAGGTTCTCAGACGTGAACCTCTGGGAGTTAAGGGAAAGAGATAAATAACTTCTCAACCTGATGCTTAAGAAACAATAGACCACTAGAAAGTTGTGGTGTCAATCCTGAAAATATTTCTGAAACATTATAGAGTCATGGGAGAATGACAGAGTGACAATAGAAGGACAGAATCCTTCGTTTCTAACTTCTATATAAAACTGCAGATTTTCTTCTGTCCACTACATAGGACCATTTGTTTTTGTGAGATCAGATGAAAATATTGAACCCTGAGTTTGTATTTTCTGACCCCCGACCTCTCCCAGGTGTTCTGGCTCATTTCCTGAGAATTATGTTTGATTTGGGAACACTTCCCTCTTTTCTCCCATTCCCTTGTTACAGTTTGAAACCGGGAACACCCGCATACAAGACCCAGACTATCTCCCTTTGCTACTCAAAAAACACTCTTAAATGTTGTCTCAGAACTTGGCAAGCATCTGGACAGGGACAGTTTTCTCACACTCTGAGAAATCAAAATAAAAAACAATACCTCTTTTCCAATTCTGCAACCTGAGGATAATTTTAGAGTAGTTTCTTTTTCCTTTCTGTTCAAGCTAAGAGTTCCCCTGTTTTAGTACTAAAAGGAAATCAAATAGTCTAAGTTTTCAGTGTTTTACAGGGAAATAGAAATTCTAATTTGAGATTCTCAAAGATTAAACATCAGGAAAAAATCCAAAAATTATTTCAATATTATCTTTTCAGAAGCAGAGGTTAACATTTTCCTAATGGATCTCTCTCTCCCTCTCTTTTTTTAGATGTCAAAAGAAAAGATCAAAAAATGCAACTTTTGGAAGTCATGGATTATTTTCACTAGAAAAATGAAGCTGGAATCCTGCTTGACAATACTACTCTACTAATCCTGGTCGTCTTTTAAAAAGAAAAAGCTTAACATATCTACAAAATCCTAATAAAAAGATATTTCTACACCTTTTGGTTCAACAGGAGGCCAACCTACTGAGCTAACAAAAAGGGCTACCTTGAGGAATGCAACAGACTCTGCCTACTCCACCTGGCATTATTCCTTAAAAATAAATAAATAGCCGCTTCATGAGTTGTACAAGCAAATATAAGGTATTGTGTACACTAAAAACATTTCCTTAAAGAGCACCCAGGTGGGCCTCACCAAGCCCACTTGCCATCAGCATCATGCCCACAAATCCAAGCTTCACCAGGAGATTGTCTGGGGCGGGGGTCACTCATACACTGGATTAGAGGAAAAGAGGCTTAAACCCTATCAGAAAGTAGACAAGACTGAGAGAGACTCAACTATCCTGAGTCTGGATGACAGTCTGTAGGTATCAGGATTAGTAGAAGTGCACAGTTCCTGGAAAATTCAGTGACACACAGTGAATCTATAAATATTATGTTTAACTTTTTTGGATACAAAACTACAAGCCACAAATGAGGCACTGAAGAAAATGCAACTTATGCGGTACAAAATGCCCAGATTATGTAGCTAGAGAAATATCCTAAAATCTATGAATTGCTCTTGTGTGAAGCCTGGTTGACTGTTAGAGTTAAAGACAGGCTTCATGATTTGTTTGTATTTTATTTTTCCAAATATATAATTTGAAAATATATACATGGCAGCCATTTTTAAATTACGTTCATTGAGCACCTGCTTTGTGCCCAGCACTCTTGTAAACACTGCATACGTGTGCAACATACACACACCACACACACACACACACACACATGTGCGTCAGTGAAAGGAGGTCCCCTTGCCTTGGGAAAGCCTACACTATAATGGAGGGGGACAAATGGTTAATGTGACACAAATATTTAATAAGTAAACTTGATGAGATCAGAAGACTAGAACAAAGAGAAATAAGGTCATGAGAAAGACAGACACACAGGAGGGCCCTGGAGAAGAAGCCCCCAGGGCAGGCTCTCTGAGGAGATGACAGCTGGGCTGAGGTAAGAGGCTGAGAAGGAGCCTGTCACCCCAGGAAGAAGGACTACCAAGTACACAGGTCCTGAGCCAGGAGATAGCTGGGTGTGTTCAAGGAGTAAAGAAATCCCTCTGCTGGATAAATATCAAAATCACCATCATTTTTAAAAACAAAAGCATAGCTTTGGAGACATGGACTATCAGATTAGAAGAAGCCCCTGAGATCATTAGGGGAGTGTCCTCCATGTCCAGGTGAGGAGTCAGGTCCCAGAGCAGCCACTGACTTGCATAGCTGGGGCCAACAGTAGTGAACTAGAACCCTGATCTCCTCCCTTCCGGACATGATCCCAGCATGACCCGTGGCCTCTCTGAGTCCATGTGTGTTAATCACATTCCCCTTGGACACTGACAGCCTGCCCACAAAGGGATCATGTCTGCTAACCCATCCTTCTCAGTCAGCAAAAGTCAGAGTCCTAAATGTCTCTCAATTTAGTAAAGTACGTTTAAAAAAAAATCAATCATTTTTTAAAATTCACGCTTGTTACTTTTCAGAACATAAAAAGACACACATATATAGATAACTTAAAATTCTAATACCTATTTTTCTTTGAGTATTCAGAGTACTGAGTTAAATCAGATAGTGAGAAGTTTACAACTAGGTTGTGGTTTTTTCATAAAAGAGAGAATTGCATATCCCAGCTAGATTTCAATGATCAAAAATTGATAATATTCAGTTTAATTTTGGATGGTTTTTGCTATAATGGGGAAGCATGTAACCGATGAAGTTCTTACAAAAATTTCACTGATGAAAACATTATTCAATAACCCCCAAATGGGAAGAATGTATCATGTAGGAATTTGGCCCAGAGTATGCAGAGTTGCATCCAGCTCGATTTATCATCTTGCAAACTTCTTCATTGTGTCAGAACTAAAGCTCAGCTGTGTCCTGACTGCAAAGCAAAAGCATACAGGCTATTTTAGCCACCTCGACAAGAATATTCTGAGGATTAATAGATTTTCCAAGAATGCTAAACACTTTTATCAATTTTTGTCAAGGTTCACACTTATGGTATTACATTATCAGCCTCGAGTTTATGTCTGTCTAAAGAAACTTTGAATCTTGCTTCGCAAAAAGGAAAAACAATCTCCTAGAATATCCACGATAAACATAGGCGTCAGCTGTGCTAGAATCCCAACAATTTCCATCTCATTAGGCTCTATTCCCACTATATGTTCAACTCAAAAGTAGCTCTCCCCTGGGCAGTGGCTGGGGAGTCTAAGGTCCAGCTCACAGTCAGAGCTTTCTTTTCTCAAGCAGCCTCTTTCTCAATACATTCAGTTTTCTCACACCATAGGAAGAGCCCAAGCAAATATCCTGAATGTTTCCTGATCAAACACAGCACCTGATTTTTAAGGACTATTCCAGCCCCTGTGAGACCAGTACCTGCACTTTAAAGAGGTAGCTAAGCACAAACAGCCTTGATAAAGATATTTTATTTTTACTGATTGAAGATTGCTTTGAGCTTAACTTGAAATCACGGAAAAGAAAATAGCTACAACAGCAAAATAAACAAGCAGCATTTTTAACTTTTGCATTACTGCTTAAATTTAGAGCTAGAGCTAATCTCAAATAGCCTCTGTACTGAAAGTAGACATGGTATTAGGCCCCAATTCTGCCTCTCCAAGAACCTGCTCTTAAAATAGAAGACTATCTGAGAAAAGTCTGATTGCCTAACACTTTCTCTTAGTTTCAGGGTCATGCCTAGTTTTCTTAGTCACTCTAAAAATGTGGGACCTTTTAAAGTTTGCTATAAACTCACAGGCAATGATGAGTTTAATTTGAGTTTTGTTTTTTGTGTGTGTGTTTTTGTTTTGGAGAAAGAGTCTCAATTTGTTGCCCTCGGTAGAGTACTGTCGCTTCATAGCTCACAGCAACCTCAAACTATTGGGGTCAAGCAGCTTCCCAAGTAACTGGGACTATAGGTGCCCACCACAACACCTGGCTATTTTGTAGAGATGATGTCTTGAACTCCTGAGCTCAGGCAATCCACCCGCCTTGGCCTCCCAGAGTGCTAGGATTACAGGTGTGAGCCACCATGCCTGGCCATTTAATTTTGTTTTTAAATAATACCACATCAGTTTATTTTATTCTCATATTTTATAGTCATATTAAATTATAATAACCTCAAACTGAAATTTAATCTATAGCTTAAGCAAAGTATCTTACTATAGAGGACCTTGTAAAACTGGCATCTAAGCTATAGCTTAGGCAAAATAGCTTACAGAGGCTAAGTAAGTAGTTTAATGAAATTGTCTAAAATTTAAAAGCAGTTGGGGCAAATCCTGGGTGGGGTGGGAGTGGGACATGGAGGAAATAGTCTCGTGCTGATGCTCATTTTAGAAGTAATTCACTTTCCCATGACAGAGATAAGAAAGCCATTGAAGACTTATTTACCTTTCAGCTTAAAAAAGAAAAGAAAAGAAAGATGCCTGGGGAACCCTACTGACTGGCAGGAAGAAGGCATGGTCGCTTTCCTCCTCATCCTCAGCCTGGGGTCATCACAGAAGGAGGAGTCCTTGCAGTTAAACAGGAAAAAGAAGCAAGAAGTATCAAAACCTAACACATCTTTTGTTATGTGCTAAGGGAAAATCTACTAAGACCATTAAATTAGTCCAGGAATAATGGCTACTGTACTTTAAACAAACACTGAATCTTTATTTTGAAAACTTTAGACAAAACACAAATTAAGAAGTGATTAAACACTTTACCACAGTTCCACAACGTGAGTCATAAAAATAGCTCGTTCCTCCAGGGAGTGATTTTTTAAAAAAGAATTCCATTTACACAAAAATAAATAAATAAATTTAGAAGCAACATCTCCAGATTATAAAGTGAGTTACAATTGATTTAACATAATAGAACATTGTTGTTTTATGTGTTGGGAACTGACTGGATTTTTTTTTTTTTTAGAGAAACAATTTTCTCCTTATTAATAAAACTAAAAAATAATTATTAGTCTGGTAGTAAAATTCTTCTGCAGAAGATCTTGGGGACTTTTTTTTTTTTTCTCAGTGCCTCAGGCAACAGATTTCTCAGTGTCTCCTTTATCTCCTTATCATTATTGGGCCACTGGGGAAATGATTAACCTGCTCAGTAGCAGTGGAAGGGGACATGCAGGAGGGATCCCTGTGGACAAGGCAGCTATTGCAACCAACCCAGCCCAGGGCTGGATGTATGCTCAATGGGATAACCACCAAAATGGGAGAAAAGGAGAAGCAAGACTTTACTGTGGGCCCTTTTAGCCCAAAGAGAGGCAGATCATTGCCAAAGTACTATGTAAAAACTCCAGGAGTAATACTAATCGAATCTCTTCACAGGGTCATTATCTATCGTCCCTAAACCCTCTGCCTTTGTCCAGAGGGCACACGCATCTGCACTTGACATGCAGCCCTCTGTAACAGTGTTCAAACTAGGATTGCTTTCTCTTTGTTTTAGGGTCATGCCCAGTTATATTAGTCACTATAAAAATGTGAGACTTTTTAAAGTTTGCCATGAACTCACAGGCACTGAAGAATTTAACTCATAATAAAGCACTTAGGTGGGAGCAAGTGGCATTTTAAGGTACACATTTATTCTAGGCCCTAATGTGCTAAGCAACAGAGCTAAGTGGCACCTCTGTCCCTTCCAATATATTACCCATCTTGTGCCTTGTTTTTGATTGATTATGTTAATAAATGAAATCTTTACTGATGAGTGCATGGAGAAGAATGACCTAATCAATTCGGAGCAGTGTGTCCACCACCCAGTACTTTTCTTGGTTTGGCTCAGAAACTACAAAAAGACATTCCAGGCAAATAATATAAATCCCAGAGAAACCCTACCATGGTCATGCAACTTCAAAAGCAAAGCTGAAGTTATGCTAACGGTGCATTTGGGGCATGCAGTAACCATCTCAGACCATTACAGGTTGCTGTGGATTGATTTAGCTACATGACAAAGCCCCAATAAAAATACAGTTTATGAAAACGTGGTTCAACTCCTTGCTTGTTTGCTTTACTTCAGATACATTCTATCCATGGTTAGAAACAGGCCACAAGAGTGGTCTGGCCCTGAATTTCTATCCCTGGTGAGAAATCAGGCATAACCATGTTCTGACCCTGAATGTGATCTTAATGTTTCATACCACGGGCAAATCATTAACATATGGAAATAGCACTCCCAGAAGTCCCTTCTTTTTTCTTTTTTATTCTATAGCTTCTATTGTGTCTTCTCTGCATCCCATCCTAATCTTGTCTCACTGTTCTCTCCCATTTTAAAAGGATGTCTTTCCTTTTCTTTTTAAAAAGGATCTATTGGGAAAAACATTCTTCATTCCATTCCACTCTTTTGTTGGCCCCAAGGGCTGTTTGGCATCCTCCCTCCCGCCTCTAAATTAAGCGTTCATTTTAAAGTTCACTGCTGTTCTCCCCTCCTGCCTGGTAAGTGGAGGCCGTGATGCTTCCCAGCCCCTGGCTCCTGTCTCTCTGCCTAGCTACCATATAGCAGCTTCTCACCAGAGCCTGTCCTCAGATTTCTCTTTGTAATAAAGTGTGTGGTGGGCTTATGCCTCTAACCCATCAGAGACATTTACCTTCCCTCTGTAACAACCAACACATGTCCTCCCCCATCTCCTGGGACTGACCTGTGCCCTAGTAACTCCTCTCGGTAGGACAAGATGTGTTGTTTCTGGCTGTAGATAACATGTCCCCATGTCACCCTCACAAACCACAGAGGGCTAGGCAGCCTTTTTTGTCCTTCCACTTCCACTCACTGCAAACAAAGCAGTTTATGTAAATAAATGAAACAAACGGAGAACCACAGATTAATGAAATCTTTAACACTAAAAAGGGGGGTGCTTCTTTCCATGACTTTTTGCACATGGCTAGAGAGTATTCAGCAATGGTTCCCAAGGGCTGACCCTGGGATTGCTGCAAAAGAATCCTCTGGGAGGTTGTTAAACATAAATATTGGTAGGCCCCACCCCTGGAGTTTCTGATTCAGCAGGGCCAGGGTTTGGGAGCCACTAACAGAGAATGTAAATCAATCTCAACAACTTGAGTAAAAGCCCCAGAAGCACACAGATAACAACACATGGCTGCCAAATTTTCAACCCCTATGAGTCTTTAGAATTCCCAGGGGGATTAGTATGTTTTGAGAGAAGGATGCGAGGGGGAAGGATGACAGCCAAGGTAGGCACTGGCCGTGCACTGACCAACAGGCTGTAATTGTAAAAACCATCCTGCCCTTCCGCTCCTCCCCAGAAAATGTGCCCCAGAGGTCTTTGATAGGAGGAATTTTTTAAATGAACATCAGTCCTTCTAGGATCCATAGTTCAGTCCGCAATAGACTTAAACCCCATTTGAAAGTGAAACTCAACAAAAAAGGTAAAAAGCAGAACCAACACCTCAGTAATTCTCTCCTTCCAGAAACACAGTGAGCCATTTCCCTCCTGGGGATTAAAAGACTTGAGAGGGAGCTAAACCACAAACCTCTTAGAATACCCTACCTTAGACCTTGGGGCTTTTGAAAGCTACTTTCTCCACACAGGTACAAACTTTGAAACACATATGTGGCTCCCCTCAGCTAAGCCCCTGCCTATTTGCAACTGGCAACCCATTCCCAGCAAGAGGATTTTCATTAGAAGGAACCACTGGACCACTCGTCCTTCCCTTAGAGACCTCCCTTTCCTGTTGCATTCTAGGCCTGTGCTGTCTAAAGCAGGAGCCACTAGCCCCAGGTGGCATTGAGTATTTGAAATGTGGCTGACTGACTAGTCCATATGAAGATGTGTCTAAGTGTAAAACAGGCACCAGATTTCAAAGACTTAGCATGAAAAAAAAAAAAAGGAAAACAGCTAATTAAAATGTTTTATATTAACATGCTTTTATGACCATGTTTTGGATATATGAAGTTAAATAAAGGACTGTATATTAAAATAAATTTTACCTTTTTCTTTCACTTCTTTAAATGTGACTCTAAGAAAACTTCAAGGTACGTATGTATGCATCTTATTCCCATCAGCCAGCGCCGGTCTAGATGAAGCCCAGCATTTTGCTCTCAGCGGGTCCCCCAGCTCCCTCACACTCTTCCTCCCTCTCTCCGCCTAGTCCATTCACCTCTTGTCGACACACAACAAATAGGAACCCTGTCGCCTCACTCCTCCCCACCCAGTATCTGCAACTCCACACAGGCCTGAAATGGTTTTGCCCACTGTCAAGTGAGATGTCTCTTTTTATTTCAAATAGATTCCTAATTCCCACTTCTTTCATGAAATCTTCCACTTTTCAATGAAGACAACACAGTTGCTTATTGTTCCCTTCTAGATCTTCCAGTTTGGCCACAGAACCAATAGGGTGATTATTTTGATCCTGACCAAGTACTCATTTGTTCAACCACACTCACTGGGCTCCGCCTGCAATCCAGTCCCCAGGCTTGGTACAGTGGTTACCCAATAACATCAGCACACAGCCCTAAAATGATGTGTGTGGTGATGTCAACAGGAACATAGACATTAAACCAGTGGTCCCCTGCCCTGGGTCCCAGAAGGACGCTCTACCTGCCAACATCTTTCTGAGGAAGGATTTAAATGTAGTAACACAAGTCTTCCAGCTTCGAAACATGAAACTGTTTGACCTCATATTAAACGTTTCCCCCTTTCACACTTTGTATACACCCTCAGGTCTCCCTGAGTACCCTGTAAACTCCATTTGTCTTTGTAGCCCCTGTTGTTTTGCTGACCTACTATTAAACGCCATGCTTTTACGTGCGCACACGCTCACTTATTTCTTACAATCATGTGGCTACCATTATTTTTCCCTATTCAAAGGTGAAGAAACTGAGGCATGGGAAGTTAGGTAACTTCATGAAGTCACACAGATAATGAGGGAAGGATTCAGGATTTGAACCCAGGCAGCCTAACCCTAGATTCAAGCTATTCACCACCACCCAAACACATACCATGGATTGTGTAAACTTGAAGCTGCCCCCAAATGGTGCCTAGAAAGGAAAAGTGAAGACTGAAAAAAAAAAAAAGAGGGAGCAAAGGAGAGAGAAAAGAGTATGAGAGAAACAAATTGATGATTTTATTTGAACCCCTAGATAATATGAAGCCGAAAATTACCCTTTGGTCCTCCTAGTTATACAAACACAGTCTTTCCTCACTAGTAGTCATGGGTTCTTAATGAGAGGTGTTCTCACAGTTGTATGCACAAACAGAACCCTAAACAGTGTATACGCATGTCTCTGGGAACCGTCAAAGGAGACTGTAATTTTACAAAGCTGCCAGATGTACAGCTTCTTAGCCAAATAGCCTTTGCTAAAATTAGGTGGGGACATTTAGACCGTGTTGGTGGTCGTGTGGCTAGCCTCTGCTCACGTGAGCTCTATTTCTGGAGCTACATTTGGGTGGAACAGAATAAGCTGTCTTCTATGTTAAACCAAGTGCCACAATTTCTAATCATCTTTTAAAGGCAAGTTTCTGGTCAGCATGTTAAATTGCAAAAATCTCAGCTGTTTCTCTAAACCCCACTAAAATGCCAGCATGTCAGCCCCCGTTCTGTGGGTCTTTCTCACTCTCTCACTGTTCCGCTCTGCTCTGTAATGCTAAGAGACTGACCTCTGCAAGGCTGGGCTTCCCAGGGGTCCAGCAAATAGGAGCACTTGGGGTGGGAGTCCAAAGGTGGAGGGAAGGGAGAAACGAGGCATTTCTCCCCCATCCCTCTCTGCCTCTACCAGAGGATCTGGCAGTAGCCAGGTCTCCTCTGAGGCTCCAGAGGTGAGTTCTAGCTGCCACCAGGATTACTAGTTATCATGTCTTGATTAAATCATTCTTTTATCTCCTTTATGCTCATTTGAATGGTTCACTAAACTAGGAAATTGCCCTTTAGTGGAAGGACAATTTATCCCTCAGTGAGCCTACCAACAATATACTGGCATTTCAAATAAGGTAAACACAGAACCTAAGGAGCAAATGCCAGTGAGTTTTGCTTTCTGTTTTGAACTTTATACAAAAGATGGCCCTGGGATGTACATATCCCATATCTGAATGAGGTTTGTAGTTTTCTTCTTTCTCTATTTGAGCTAGGGACTTGAGGTAGTTACAGACTGAATGTCAGTCTCTCCTAAATTCCTATGTTGAAGCCCTAGCTTCAAATCTGGTGGTATCTGTAGGTAGGGCCTTTGGAAGGTAATTAGGCTGAGATGAGGTCATGAGTGTGCAGCCTCCATGATGGGACTGGTGGCTTTTTAATAAGAGGAAGAGGCAGTAGAGCTTCCTCTCTCTTCCATGTGAGCAAACAGAAAAAAGGTGGCTGTCTGCAATCCAGAAGGAGGGGCCTTCACCACGAATTGAAATGGCAGCCAGGCACGGTGGCTCACGTCCATAATCCTAGCAATATGGGAGGCCAAGGCAGGTGGATTGCTTGAGCTCATGAGCTCAAGACCAGCCTAAGCATCAGTGAGACCCATTCTTTACTAAAAACAGAAAAATTAGCCAGGCACAGTGGCATATACCTGAAATCCTAGCTACTTGGGAGGCTGAGGCAAGTGGATCACTTTAGCCTAGTAGCTTAAGGATGTTATAAGCTATGACACCACAGCCCAGGTGATAGAGTGAGACTCTATCTCAAAAAAAAAAAAGAAAGAAAGAAAAGAAAAAAGAGAGAGAGGGGGAGAAAAGAATTGAAATGCCTAGGATCTTGGACTTCCCAGCTCCCAAAATTGTAAAAAATGAATGTTAGTTGTTTAAGCCACCTAGTTTGTGGAATTTTGTTACAGCAGTTTGCGCTAAGACAGAGGCCAAATTTCTATCTCTCCACCTCTATTACAAGTGTATATTATCTGCACATCACTGTCACCTTGCCTTGCTTTCAGCAACCAGCCTGAGAGTCTGCTGCTTCTTTAAGTAGAGTAAGTAACATCTTCGTCCAATGACCAGCCCAAATCATCAAGCATTTCCTAACTGAGGAACTGTGGCATGGTAATATTTGCTTCTGGGTTGCTACCTAGGCATGGTGTTCTTGAAATGCAAATAAATGGAAACCTTCATTATAACCCCAAGAGCTTTCAATCAGAAGAAAAAAAAAATAGGGAGTTCAGTAACAGATTTAACTTTTACAAAATGCTCTAGATCAGCAGTTCTCAACCCTGTGGGTCAAGACCCACAGAACTGTATTAAAGTGCCGTGGCATTAGGAAGGTTGAGAACCACTGCTCTAGATCATATTAAACCCCACAAAGTTTTATTCTTTTTCTTTTTCATTTTTGCTCTTGGTAAATAGATTTAATAAGTTGCCCTGACTTGTTTTTCCTTCTAAGAGCAAATGAATTTTCCTGAAAATATGGCATTTTTCACTTGGCAAACAGGCATAAGAATAAATTCTTTAAGCACCATTTAAGAAGCTTACTTGAAATTTTGAAGGCTCACACCAAAATGCTGACTATTAAATAGCTATTTGTTATGTAATGCCAAACGAAAATGTGCTGTCATAATTCATCAGATAACATTTAGTTTTTACCTCATTTTGAAAACTTTACCTCATTTACCAGGATAGACACAAATCACAACTTATGGCTGTCATGTGAAAGCAGTAAAATATTACATACCTACAGATGACCTCTATCCAGACATGCTTTTCACTGTTCACATTTTATCTGTCAAATAGTACTTTTTAAAAAGAAACAAATATGAATGCCATTATAGAGAGAAGCTACCAGCCTAGGACAAGTTCTAGCATTTTGTGTCCTGACAGATCTTAAATTGGACATCTGCCAAAGTCAATAAAACTTGTTCATGCAGAACCTTACCTGGTTTTCACCACATCGAGGGGGTGCATCAGGCAAATTTCTACAAGACCTGAAAGATAATAAAAAAAAGAAATCCAATAAACACTTATGTAAACACCAGTTCTTAGTTCCGTGACCCTATTGATTTCCCAAGGATGACGATTCTAATAAGGAACTTGGGACTTTAGACATGACATCTAATAGAAGTAGGCTAGAGGTAAAAGACAAATGCATATTATTATTTCAATGGGCACAAGATAGGTGAGTATCTATGTGTCTTAATCAACTAGGCAGAAATTATTGTATCCCAGTTCAGCGCAGTAGATAGTGTATGTGGAAGGAAGGGAGGAAAGCAGAGAAGGAAGGAGAGAAGGGGGGGGGGTCTAACACGGAAAACCATAAGCCTCGGTTTCAGCATCCATGAGATAAAGCTAATGCTTTCTTTTAACCTCACAAGGTAGCTAGCTAATCCAACACATACCAATACATTAATTGCTTCATAGAGAATAGTTGTTTTTCTAAGCAGCGCTTATCTCATTTAATCCTCACAAGAATGCTATGTGATGGGATGTATTATCCCCATTTTGTGGATGAGATAATTAAAGCACACAGGTTTAATAACTTAGTGTCACCTTGGGAGTAGTCTTAATTCCCACAATGCCCATGATATTAGCCGTTGCACAGTGTGAGAACTTCCACAGCTTCTTTCAAATCAATTGTAAAGCCTTACCTCCTGCTGTTTAATTGAGCAGAGAAGACTACTCAATTACAAATTACTGGCACATAACAATAGTAGTAGTACAAGTAGTTGTATGTACTAGTAATTGTAAAAATAATTACAGTAGTATTATAATAGTAATAATCACGACAGTTACCTTACCTAGAGCTGCTACATAGTTGTGATCATTTAATATACATTGCCTCTAATATGTACAACTACTGAACCAGGTAAATATCATTATCATCTTTACTTTATAGCAGGAATCTACAAACTACAGCCCATGGGCCTCATGCTGGTTGTGTGAGGACTTTTTTGCTTATCCCTGGTATTGGATATCACAAAAAGTATGCAGACTTTTTTGGCTATTCAACTTTTGTTAATGTTTGCACATTTTTTAATTTTTCTTTTGAGACAGAGTCTCACTCTGTTGCACAGGCTGGCATGTTATGGCCTCAGCCTAGCTCACAGCAACATCAAACTCCTAGGTTTAGGTGATCCTTCTGTCTTAGCCTCTTGAGTAGCAGGGACTATAGGCGCCCACATTGATGCTCAGCTAAGTTTTTCTATTTTTAGTAGAGACAGGGTCTCACTCTTGCTGAGACTGGTCTCAAACTCTCGAGCTCAAATGATCCATCCATCTCTGCCTCCCAGAGTGCTAGGATTCAGTCATGAGTCACTAGACCTGGCCTAGTGTTTGTGTATTTGATGTGTGGCCCAAGACAACTCTTCTTCCAATGTGTAGCAGAGAAAAAAAGTTTGGACACCCCTGCAAGACAAGCAAACTGGGGTTGATAACCTTCAGCAAATTTGTCCAAAGGCCACACAACTATATCTGTGGGCAGTTTTTATAGGCAGAGTAAATACCTTCATTTGTAAACTAGTTCTATCTTTATGTAGCTGGGATTTAGCTCATCTTTTTCATCCCATATTTATATACATAAATATTTTTTCCTCCCCACACTGGCCAAGTTCAGAAAGTTCAAAGGGCCTGTGCCTTCCTGAAGGTTTCTGCAGAAGCTTGAAACCTATATGTTGCGAAGTCAAACGCGTTGATCAGAAACAACTGTCCTAATTTGGCTACAACTAACAGGATCCAATATTGATATTTGTGCCACAGGCCCTCCAAGTCACTCAGTTAAGAGTCCCATGGCCTACAGATGGCAGGAGACAGGCACAAGGGAGAACAGGAAACAGGATCCCTAGACACAATGGCAAAGGCCCGGGGCGCCATTTTATCCTTACCAATAAGCCCTATTACTCAAGCTAGCGTGGACACGTCCCTTCCTTGCAACCTGTAAAGCCTCCATATATTTCTCCTTGCTTGAAAATTCATATTCACCTGGTAGGAAATCAGGTGGCCAGATTTTTTGTCCCAGTGCTCTCAGGGAGGCTCCTGGGGACATCAGTTCCTCGTTTGTAAAGGGAAGGATGAACTAGAATAATGTTGAAGCCTAATGTCCTGTGTTTGTTTGTCTTGCTGTTTCTGAATCTGATTCTTACTTATATAATTTTTCCTTATAATTCTGATTAATCTTTATTATACTAACTAGAAGAGGGTAAATCCTTAATCCTTTAAACAAAATTGACCTTGGAAACTCAAATTTTAAAAATAGGATTCTTACCAAGCACTGTCACAGACATCCACTAAACACACTTCTGTGAAACTGGCGTGTATGGGGGGGAGATGTTTAGAATCAGTTTACAAAGCACATCCACAAAGCTTCCCCCACTGACTTGGCATTAGAGGAGAAACAAAATATTACATCCTAAATAGCGGGAGTCGGTATATCTCTCAAAAACTTTACCAAAAGAACCAAGAATACCAACAGCTTACTGAAACTTACAGCAGGACTTAGAGAATCAGTTCATGTTTATATAAACCTATATGCCTATTTATAAAATAGTTTTAGTTTCCTATGTGCTAACAGATCAGATCATTATAGTTTGTGATTACTTAACACATTGTTGACTTGGAATTTTATGCAGAAACTATCTATTCCATGGTATACATATACCACAATTTATTAATCCATTCATGGATTGATGGGCACTGGGCTTCTTCCATGGCTTGGCTATTATGAATTGAGCTGCAATGAACAATCTGGTGCAAATATCTTTATTGCCAATGATTTTTGGTCCTTGTCTATTTTCTTAGACTAATGTACTCTATGCTCATTGGAGGCATTTTGAGGGGTTGTAAGCAGAGGAGTGATAATAACCTCTGCTAACATGTTCTCCCAATGGTGTAATGATATGCCCCTTCGGTATATCCCACACTGCTCACAATCACATTTGATTTCCAGCAAGGACAAGCACACCAATGCCCCACCCCGCCGCCCTTCTGTTACCAGTTCACCGGTAGAAGCATCATTTCGTATCATGGCACAGATGTCCCACGGACCTCTGAATATGAAAAAGTCAACCCCCAACTGTGAAACTGCCTGCTAAATTCTGACTTGGCCCACAGAAAATGTGACTTAAGTTGTCAAATGTTTGGTGCAGAATCTCTGTGTATGGTTATTTATTCACTATGATTTTCAATCAAAATAAGCAATTTACAGAATTTAAATGATCAAAAAAAATCATGAGCAGAGAGAAAAGATAGGTTGGAAACAATATGAAAATTTTAACTTTAATCAATGTTTTAAATCTGGATTCACTCAGTGAGGGAACGAATGCTTGATGACCTACACAGATAGCTAAGGACTGTGAGACACTGATTATTATTAATGGACATAACCATAAAAGTAGAATTGGAGGAATCATTACCATAAGCCTAGAAATGACCTCAAGAAGCTGAACTGTACCATGTACTGGCTGGCAATTCATACTATGACCTAGTATGAAGTCACAAACTCGATAATGGGTTAGTGAACACATTTTAATAATTTCTTTTTTTCTTATAAAATTGAAAGTCAAATATAGGAAAGAAGATTACACTGAAATATCAGGATTCATTTAACAACTCATCTTAATTGCCAATTTAAGATACATTGATACAGAATAAAAGTAATTAGAAAAACTTAAAAACATACATTTTCTCAAATAACATACTATTTATCAGGAAGTTTAAAAAATTCCATTGTTACATTATTTTCTTTTTCTTTCTTCTTCTGTTTTCTTATTTGTTTGTTTGTTTTGTTTTTTAAGAGACAGGATATCTCTCTGTCACCCAGGTTGGAGTGCAGTGGAGTGATCACAGCTCACCACAGCTTCAAACTCTTGGGATCAAGTGATCCTTCCATTTCAGCCTCCCAAGGAGCTGGGACTACAGCATGAACCACCAGGTCTGGCTCATTTTTTCTGGCTTTTGTTTTTGTGAAGATAGGAGTCTCACTTGTTGCCCAAACTCCTGGCCTCAAGTGATCCTCCTTCCTCGGCCTCCCAAAGTGCTGGTTTTACAAGTGTGAGGAACCCAACCCAGCCCATTTACTATTTTCATTTGAGGCAACTGCTGATTTGTCACAATAACAAGCAAATGAGAATTGCTATGAGATGTGTTTAAATTAGACAAAAAACTAATTTTATAAGGCTAGTTATAAAAATCAAGGAATCCCCAAAGCAGATTGATAATTGTGAATTTAACATATTGTAAATATTTTCATAGTTCCTACAGATTGTCTCTATTTCAGTGAGCGTGGCTATTTCCCTGATTCAAATGACACTGGTAATGTGACTCTGTGGGCACAGAAAGGAATGGGCTATCCCCTGAACCCGTACTCCTGAATGCTCCCATCTTTGAACTGGCTCAAATACAGGCCTTCCCCTAAGCCATTATTGCTCCTACAGGATTATGAGAAAGCCATCATAAGTCCTTTCCCCAGACTTCATCTTTTCTGAGACGGTCTCCTGGCCAGTCTCTTCAACCACAAAACTGAAATTACCAATAGCCCCACCCTTCTGTCTTCTGATACAACTTGAGGCATACCTGTTTTCCTAAGGAAAGTACAAACACCATGATGTAATGATCAATCATGATTGGTAAAACAACAGTTTTTCCTCAGTGTTTAATTCCCAGGGTCTTTCCTTTCCTTTGGAATGTTTCTCTCCTATAAGAACACATGCATGTACACTTCTGAGAAGCCTACTAATGTTCAGCTATCAATTCAGGCAACCATTTTCTCAGAAAGCCTGAATCAGAGACTGTTAGTTGTCCCTCAGTGTTCATACCTGACCACCCAGAATAAACAACACATTTCCCAGCTTCGCCTGCTGCCAGGCACTGCCATGTGACTAAGTTCTGGCCAAGGAAATGTGAGTGAGAGTGGTTTGAGCAACATCTGGGAAGTCTTTCAAAGGTAGAGATATGAAAACCTCTACCCTGATTGGAATGTGGACATAGGGGTGGAGCTACCATTCTGGACAAGAGACTTTGGGCAGAGAGGCCACAGAACGTGGCAACAAGATGGACATAGTAGAGCTCTGGTCTGTCTACCTGCGGATGCTTACATTGGAAAAAACTTCCATTTTCATTAAACTTTTGCTAATTGAGTTCTCTGCCATGTACAGATGACCTAATTCTAATTGATAGAGGAGCTCTTACAATTCTCTGAACTTGTATTTCAGATACCACTCTGCAACTGTCTCTTTTCTGGCCCGTATACTCCGTGAGGACACCTGCATCCCCATCACTGCACACAATGGCTGGCACTTAGTAAGCGCAATAAATATTTGCTGAATAAATAAATTGATGCTAATTAGGGTTTCTGCACATGTCATTATGTCAGCTAATTCCCAAGATAAACTAAACTAGCAGCTTTATTTGTTCTGAATTTATTTAATTACACTAAGCATTATATAAATAAGCAGATAAGGATAAATATATTCATAAAAATAAAAAATAGAGAACATGGGCTATTTGAATACAGAGTTGCAATATTGTTGATCTCATATCCAGATGTTCAGTTGCAATGTTAGGAGGCAACTAAATAATCAGCACATAATAGATGGACAAGTGATTATTGAGAGCTGTGTGGATTCAGGGTATTGTGCTAGATGCTGGGAACACAGCCTGATGCAGCACCCAGGGAACCTGAGAGGCCTGAAGGATTTTAAAGGTCAGCATAGAAGTGCCGCACTGGGAAAGGCTTTACATGGAAAAGAAGACATTGAGCAGAAAATAGCAATATGCATAAAACTATGTTTCAGGCCCAGTGATGTCATGTTGCATTTTAGAGTGTAAAATGTTATTTATGTTTGCCATCAATTCTAGCCTTACATAATTGTTGCTTTTATTTCAAATTGTCAACCTTCTTCAAAGGACTATGTTATACTTCTCATAAAACTAATGACAGAAAACATGAAGAGCTGTGTGGATTCAGGGTATTGTGCTAGGTGTAATATCATTTGAGCCCAAACTCTCAAGAAGAAATATTTATCATTTTTTTAATTAAAATTTTAATTCATCTGTGGCCTGGATATTTTCATATTTGGGATTACAAGGTTTATTTCTGTGAGGTAAAGACCATTTAAAACACACACACAGACATGCACATCTCACCAGGAAATAGTTCTTAAAATTTTCATCTACTTTGCCAACAACCGCTGGTAGAGATCTCATAACTCAATGCTATCTTTTTTCCTAGGTCTAGGAATAGAAAACCACATCAAAGCCATCATTCCTCAGAAAGGATGGAGTTGTTCTTTTTCATTTTGGAGGTTTAAAAATACTTACAACATAAAGCAAAAGACTGCCCTCTCTCTTTTTGCATATCCTTTTACAACCAGAACTACAGAAAAGGGTTCTATATGGTGGGAGCATAACTGCACTGAGGGATGGATCAACTATGGGACATACTCACCATGGCTAACTCTTAATGGAGTCCTGAGGCCTGGAGACCGAGAATGCTGGTCCATCTCTGTGCCTTCCTTCCCACGCCACCTGGCTTTTGCTCAGAACAGTGTGGCAATGAGCTTTAGTAACCTTTGCAGCAAAAGGATGAAGGGATGTGGAGGACAAGCTTGGTGCCCAAAAGAACCTTGGAACACAGCTTATTAAAGACACTGTTGAGTGATCCCTCTATTAAAGATTTATTTTTTATTTTAACTATATAAACACAATGTTATTACACATTGACCTGTTCTAAGATAATTATTTGAGAATAGTGTGTTCTAAAATTACCCTGCTTTGTTACCACCAAGTCAATTCAATTTCCTTACAGTTCCATTACATACAGCAATTAGATTAGATTATAATTTCATTATATTTGCATTACATATAGCAAGAATAGCATTTATCATACAATGGCTGGCAATATACAGAACATGTAAATGTGTGTCTCTCTTCACGGCCTCTCTAACCCCAGCCAGCCATTGCGGAATTCATCTCCTGGCATTGTTAAGTGATACTATGTGAATGGTTATGTCCAAGTTGTGAATAACCAGTTTAGCCAAATGTAAACCATGAGCTCTTTGAGGAAATGAAGTATTTATCTTTATATACCCACCAATTAAATGACACCAAACACATAGATTTCTATGAAGAAGTCCTCTACCTACACTCATGCCCTGGATGAGCCCAACCCGACAAACTTAGTTAAAATTCCTACGGTTTTAACTATGCTAACAACTCACCAATCCTGACTTCTCTTACAAAGTCTAGACTTAAAAAACCAATTGCCTATTTCACATCTCTGCTTGGAAATTTAACAGCCTTCCCAAGGCTTGATTTGTTCAACCTTAGAATCACCCTGGAATCTTTTCTTTCTCTCACAACCCTTTTTGAATCTACCTGGAAATCTCTTTGGCTCTATTTCAAAATAAACAGGGCATCCATAAAGTTCATGTGCAATTTTAAATAGTGTGCAGTTTACTATGTTAAACTACTTTAAGTTGCACACGAACTTTATGTCCACCCTGTATATCCAGATGTCTACCACTTCTCACTTTCTTTGACCCTCTCTCTGGTCTTACAGACCACAGTCAATTCTCACTGATTAACTGTGTCAGCCACTTAACAGGTTCCCCCCATCTGTCCACCTTTGCCTCCTTCCATCGGAACTATTATCCACGATAATAGTTTTTTGACTATGTGAAATTACTTCTTTTTTCAAATTTTTGTTTTATTTTTAATTGAGAGATCATAATTGTACATATTTATGGGGTATGATGTGATGTTTTGATGTATGTCTACATCATAGAATGGCTGGATCAAGCTGGTGAGCGTGTCCATCACCTGTGTACTAAAAAATGTTTAATGGTGAGAACATTTAAAATCTAATCTTTAAGCAACTTTGAAATATGCAATAATTATTAATTATAGTTACCATTCTGCACAATACACCCCTAAACTTATTTATACTGTCTGCCTGAAACTTTGTATGTTTTGATCAATATCTCCACTTTCCCCATTCATTCTTTTCTCTCAGCCTCTGGCAACTAAGATTCTACTCTACTTTCCATGAATTTAACGTTTTTAGATGCCACAGATTAAGTGAGATCATGCAGCATTTGTCTACCTATGCCTGCCTTATTTTACTTAGCACAGTGTCCTCAAGGTTCATCCATGTTGTCGCAAGTGATAGGATTTCCTTCTTTTTTAAAGGCTGAATAGTATTCCATTATGTATGTGGATACACACAGAAATATATTTTCTTTATTCATCCATTTATTACTATTCTTGATCTTAACCAAAAGGCTGAGAAGTGATATATCCATTCATTAGTTTATTGACACTTAGGTTGGTTCCAAATCTTGGCTATTGTGAGTAATGCTGCGGTGAACATGGCAACCAGTGCCTAGTTCACCCTTCAAAGCAATTTTGGAACACTTTCTGGAATGGCCATCAGAGCTTTCCTGGATGTTAACAAAATATTTTCCTTTCAACATTTCCTTTACCTACAGGTAAAGAAAAAAGTCATTGGGGGCCAGGTCAGTTGAGGAGAGAGGGTGGTCCAATACAGTTATTTGTTTACTGGCTAAAAGTTCTCTCACAGATAATGCTGTGTAAGCTGGTACATTATTGCGATGCAAGGGCCATGAGTTGTTGGTGAAAAGCCTACTTTTCCATGTAGGCTTTTCAGCCCTTCCAAATAGTAAACTTGGTTAACTGTCCAGTTGGTGCAAATTCATAATGAACAATATCTTTAACATCAAAAAAGTTTAGCAACATTGTTTTGACTATTGATGTGGACTGGTAAAACTTTTTGGTCATGAAGAATTGACAAGAGTTCCATTGTGCACTTTGATGCTTTGTTTCGGGGTTGAATTGGTACAACCGTGTTTCATTACAAGTGATAATATGGGCCAAAACATAATCTTCCTTTCCAAAAGGTCTTGGCAAACTTCAACTCTCTTTTGCTTTGTTCCCTTGATGGGCTCCATTGTGATCATGTTTGAACACACCTTTCTCATGCCACATTTTTAGTGCAGAATTTCTTAACTGTGTCTCTATCTTGAACTGTTTACATGGTCTGCTATGTTTCTCACAGTCAGCTGATGATTTTGATGCATAATTTGATAAATTCTTGCAATGTTTTCATCAGTTCTGCTTGTTATGGGCTGTCCTCAAAACTCTTCACCAGTGACACTTTCTCTCCCCTGAGAAAATGTTTTGTCTATTTGTACACTACTGTTTTCCTGATGGTATTATTCCCATAAACTTGGACTAACTTGTCCCTGCTTTCACTACCACTCTTCCCAAGTTTAACAAGAAATTTAATGTTTGTTCAATACTCTAATTAAAGTTCCAACATTCTTGTAATAGAACACAAAAACATACAACAACAATGAACACCATTAAGGAAGACACCACCATACATTGATATGAACACAGCTGTGAGACACTGATATATCAGTATTATGAACAGAGGTATCTTTCCATTTATTTAGAGAGGAAATAAACCTACTGATATGTTCTGAGTCTGTATATATCCTTCAAGTGGAATAGATGATTCCAAAGATAATTTTGGTAAGTAACATTTTATGAGAAAAAAATCTCAACATTTCTGTGAACTGAAAAGCAGTGCAGACAGAAAATTGAGACACTCAAGTATCCTGACTGTGTCAGTTATAAGTAAAACCTATGTTTTCTTTTTATCAGGCCCCAAATCTTTGCATTCTACTATAGCCCCTTTCATGGCATTTTCAAATTAAATCCAAGCCCTCTCTTTTGCTCTCTGATGTTCACACGGCTTTAGCCATTTACTTAATTGATTTTTTATAGTATGTTTAAGTCTTTAAAATACAAAACAATAATTTTACATTTTAAAAAGAACCATGGAGGAATAAATGGCTTCAAACTGTGCAAATTTCAAATTCAAAAATAGAACAGCTACATACAGAACTGATATTTTTTCATCTACTCTACTAGTCAAGCAAATCATTACAACATCCTATTTGATAGCCTGCCCAGAAAATGTGGTAGCCCTACTGAATTACAAGCAATGTGAGACTCATAAAGCAAAATCAAATATATTATACTTTCCCCTAATAACATTTAAGGTGCACTACCTTTGTAGCATAGTAAATTAGTATTATGAACACTGACTTGGCAATATAGTCAATGAGATTTGGCAGGATTGAAAGATGTTGTTAAAATTTATGTGTTTGGGCAAGCCACAGACTCCCTTAAAAATCTTGAAGCAAATACTTTCATATAAGTTTACTATTAGCATATATGTTTAAAAATAAACTAACTCTAAAAAAATTGCTGTTAGTATGTTTCTATAGGAAATGCAAAGATTTCCATATTGAATACTCCCTACTCCCATAGAAACTATCTAATTGACATAAGAATTTAGGAAATATATTTCAAAGGTATAAATATATGTGCACATATAATCTATAAACCATAGTAAATGGAGCACATCCAAGGAAGGAAGAAAAGTTGAGGCAGAGTTTAAAAATCACACTTTGAATGCAAAGACACACTGAAAGTTATTAAACAAATAAAAATACCACTTGTAAACAAAGTCTTTATCTTAGTTAATTTTCACCCAAATTCAGCTCAATAAGACATCTTAAAAAATTATTGTTTGGTATTTTAACTCAATAGAAGTTATTCTTTTCTTTTTCTTTTTTGTTATTTAACTCCATTGGTACCCCAACAAAGATCCATGTGCTCTTGAGTAGAAACCAATTTTCAGATGTGCTGGTTCTTTATGGAAAGCTACCTACTACGTGTGGATTACTACAACCAATAATGTAAGGAGAAACAGGGGGAAATGTAAGCTGTGGATTAGGAGACATATAAGAGATCACTTTTAAGAGAACACTTTTAAGTGTATGTTTATAAAGAGAAGGAAATGAGAATAAAAAAGAGAGAGAAACAGAGGGGCCATATTTTACATATGTAAAATCTGTGATTGATTACGTATATTCATACATGTTATACATGAACATGTATAAATAAATTTGAATATATATGGGTAATGAATATGTTATATATGTACATCTATAAATAAATATGAGAATGTATGATATATTCATTCAAAAAAAGTTTGTAATGTACTTTGCTTATCAAAAGCGGGGGGCAGGGGGAGTCCACACTCATCAGCATTTCAACACTGGAAGGTCATTAAAATCTGGAAAGGCAGTTGAAGGAGGGGTGTGGACTCTGGCACAGGGGAAGAGGGTGGCCTAGAGAGCCTCTACTTCAGCTTCACAGAAGACCTGCCTAATTCTGGGGACCCTGTTTGCTTCCTATCTCTCTGTCAACCATAGAGATAAATCTGTCTTTCTTTGTCTCATTATTTCTTCTCTCTCGCTCACAATTTCTACAATATTAGTTTCTCTTTATCATTTTATTTCATTGCCTAGAAAGAAGCCCTCAATTTGTCATGGGGGTCAGGAATAGAAATCAAGCCTATTAACTTACCCCTCTGGTGATGTGCTGAAGCTGGCTCTTACAGGCCCGATTCTATGCCTCTCTTCCCAACTTTGTGGTCATCATGTCAATAGCTTGAAATTGGCCCTGATGGGAGTATTTACACTAAAGAGATTGGCAAATGCTACAAATCAAGATGTTTAAGGAAATACTGCTGCAAAGTCAACTCAACCTTTTATCATTCATTAGAAGGCCAGAAACAGGTAGAAGGCCTCAGGCAAATACAGAGCATGTTGCTAAATGAAGAATTCAGATTTATAGGTCTCAAGTAGCTGGTTACCACCAAAGACAAAGGCAGATGAAGTTATGATGCTTTTCCTCCATTCTAACTAGCATTATTTCTTGGAATCATATTCATCGTCACAGAGTAAATGACTTCTGAGAATTGCCTTTCATTAATATATAGCCCAGGTTTTCTGCATTTAATTAATTGCATTGCTGTAAGATTTATCTTTAGGTGCTAGCTCTTAATTTTATATTTGGCTAATGACCTGAAACCATAGCACACAAATTCTTACTTTTGAACCACTGTTCCACACCAGCCTCTGTGCCATGCTCCTAAGAACTCCAACTCACTAAGCCAAGTATTCCAGGTAAATTCCATTTACCATATTCTTTATCACAGTCTGACTTGTAAGGGGAAAAAAAAAAAAAAGCTTGATTCTGCGTCAGGACTTCTTCAAAATAAAAATCAATGTTTTATTTCAGCTAATATTCTCAAATTACTAACTCTCTAGACAATGCTTTTCTCTGTGACTTCCCAACAAACACCTTGTGCTGTTTCTTTGCTACATTAAATTCTTTTACAACATTAAATGTGCTCTATCTCCATTTTCCAGGTGTTAAACAAGTCTACATCCAGGAGAGTTTTTGTTTAGCAAACATGTTTTGACTGCTACTGTATGCATAGTTCTTCCAGCATAGTTCTAGATGATGTTTTTCTTCTGTTGCTTCTATTTTCTTGGGAAATAGGAAGCAAGATCATGAACTAAAAGTGAGAGTGAGAAAGGGAATTTTGGAAAAAAGAAAGTATGAAATAATCTTCTGTGGGAATGAGGGAGGAGGGGATGGGCCAGGATACATAGTATTGATGGTCCCTTTGAGGACAGTGGCTGTGCATGTAATATTATTCCAGCACCATTCAGCTGTGTGGGTGCAGGCACAGAGTAGACAGAGTAGGATTTAACCCGAATGATCTTTTGCCAAAGAAATGTGAAGAAGTGAGAGAGGGCAAAGGAGTAAGTGTGTACAAGGGAGTGATAATAATGATTGACCCAGGGACATAAACATGGAAAGAGGGCACTGAGAACATTTTGGGGAATGGGGATACAGTGCTAGGACCAGAGGCATCTTAGTCCTTTTGGAGTCAAGATACCAAAAGAAGAGAGGTGGAAAGATAAGAGATGGAGTTAACATTATGATAACTACTCAGTTTCATTTTTGAAAAATATATAGTAATTACTAAAGTTTGGATTTTCTTTCTCTTCCTCCAGTGTCTAGCATAACACACAGTACATGATTTATGAATTAAATATAGAATGAATTCCTTTTTTTCTGAATATCTGCCAGGATATGTTTTTTCTTTTTTCTTTTTTTTTTTTTTTTTTTTTTTTTTCCCATTTTTTTTTTTTATTGTTGGGGATTCATTGAGGGTACAATAAGCCAGTTACACTGATTACAATTGTTAGGTAAAGTCCCTCTTGCAATCATGTCTTGCCCCCATAAAGTGTGACACACACTAAGGCCCCACCCCCCTCCCTCCATCCCTCTTTCTGCTTCCCCCCCATGACCTTAATTGTCATTAATTGTCCTCATATCAAGATTGAGTACATAGGATTCATGCTTCTCCATTCTTGTGATGCTTTACTAAGAATAATGTCTTCCACTTCCATCCAGGTTAATACGAAGGATGTAAAGTCTCCATTTTTTTTAATGGCTGAATAGTATTCCATGGTATACATATACCACAGCTTGTTAATCCATTCCTGGGTTGGTGGGCATTTAGGCTGTTTCCACATTTTGGCGATTGTAAATTGAGCTGCAATAAACAATCTAGTACAAGTGTCCTTATGATAAAAGGATTTCTTTCCTTCTGGGTAGATGCCCAGTAATGGGATTCCAGGATCGAATGGGAGGTCTAGGTTGAGTGCTTTGAGGTTTCTCCATACTTCCTTCCAGAAAGGTTGTACTAGTTTGCAGTCCCACCAGCAATGTAAAAGTGTTCCCTTCTCTCCACATCCACGCCAGCATCTGCAGTTTTGAGATTTTGTGATATGGGCCATTCTCACTGGGGTTAGATGATATCTCAGGGATGTTTTGATTTGCATTTCTCTAATATATAGAGATGATGAACATTTTTTCATGTGTTTGTTAGCCATTCGTCTGTCGTCTTTAGAGAAAGTTCTATTCATGTCTCTTGCCCATTGATATAAGGGATTGTTGGCTTTTTTCATGTGGATTAATTTGAGTTCTCTATAGATCCTGGTTATCAAGCTTTTGTCTGATTGAAAATATGCAAATATCCTTTCCCATTGTGTGGGTTGTCTCTTTGCTTTGGTTATTGTCTCCTTAGCTGTACAGAAGCTTTTCAGTTTAATGAAGTCCCATTTGTTTATTTTTGTTGTTGTTGCAATTGCCATGGCAGTCCTCTTCATGAAGTCTTCCCCCAGGCCAATATCTTCCAGTGTTTTGCCTATGCTTTCTTTGAGGATTTTTATTGTTTCGTGCCTTAAATTTAAGTCCTTTATCCATCTTGAATCAATTTTTGTGAGTGGGGAAAGGTGTGGGTCCAGTTTCAGTCTTTTACATGTAGACATCCAGTTCTCCCAACACCATTTATTGAATAGGGAGTTTTTCCCCCAAGGTAAGTTCTTGTTTGGTTTATCGAAGATTAGGTGGTTGTAAGATGTTAGTTTCATTTCTTGGTGTTCAATTCGATTCCAAGTGTCTATGTCTCTGTTTTTGTGCCAGTACCATGCTGTCTTGAGCACTATGGCTTTGTAGTACAGACTAAAATCTGGTATGCTGATGCCCCCAGCTTTATTTTTGTTACTAAGAACTGCCTTAGCTATACGGGGTTTTTTCTGGTTCCATACAAAACGCAGAATCATTTTTTCCAAATCTTGAAAGTACGATGTAAGTACTTTGATAGGAATGGCATTGAATAGGTAGATTGCTTTGGGAAGTATAGACATTTTAACAATGTTGATTCTTCCCATCCATGAGCATGGTATGTTCTTCCATTTGTTAATATCCTCTGCTATTTCCTTTCTGAGGAGTTCATAGTTTTCTTTATAGAGGTCCTTCACCTCCTTCGTTAGGTATACTCCTAGGTATTTCATTTTCTTTGAAACTATGGTGAAGGGAGTTGTGTCCTTAATTAGCTTCTCATCTTGACTGTTATTGGGGTACACAAAGGCTACTGACTTGTGGACATTGATTTTATATCCTGAAACATTACTGTATTTTTTGATGACTTCTAGGAGTCTTGTGGTTGAGTCTTTGGGGTTCTCTAAGTATAAGATCATGTCGTCAGCAAAGAGGGAGAGTTTGACCTCCTCTGCTCCCATTTGGATTCCCTTTATTTCCTTGTCTTGCCTAATTGTATTGGCTAGAACTTCCAGCACTATGTTGAATAGTAAAGGTGACAGAGGACAACCTTGTCTGGTTCCAGTTCTAAGAGGAAAAGCTTTCAGTTTAACTCCATTCAGTAAAATATTGGCTGTGGGTTTGTCATAGATAGCTTCAATCAGTTTTAGAAATGTGCCACCTATGCCTATACTCTTCAGTGTTCTAATTAGAAAAGGATGCTGGATTTTATCAAATGCTTTTTCTGCATCTATTGAGAGGATCATGTGATCTTTATTTTTGCCTCTGTTGATATGGTGGATAACGTTTATGGACTTGCGTATGTTAAACCAGCCTTGCATCCCTGGGATGAAGCCTACTTGATCATGATGAATGACTTTTTTGATGATAAGCTGTAATCTATTGGCTAGGATTTTGTTGAGAATTTTTCCATCTATATTCATGAGTGAGATTGGTCTGAAATTCTCCTTTTTGTTCGGGTCTTTTCCTGGTTTTGGTATCAGGGTGATGTTTGCTTCATAGAATGTGTTGGGGAAGATTCCTTCTTCCTCAATTTTTTGGAATAATTTCTGCAGTACAGGAATAAGCTCTTCCTTGAAGGTTTGATAGAATTCTGCAGTGAAGCCATCTGGACCAGGGCATTTTTTAGTTGGAAGCTTTTTTATTGTTTCTTTGATCTCAGTGCTTGAAATTGGTCTGTTCAGGAGGTCTATTTCTTCCTGGCTAAGTCTAGGGAGAGGGTGTGATTCCAAATATTGATCCATTTCCTTCACATTGTCAAATTTCTGGGCATAGAGTTTCTGGTAGTATTCAGAGATGATCTCTTGTATCTCTGTGGGATCAGTTGTTATTTCCCCTTTATCGTTTCTGATTGAGGTTACTAGAGATTTTACTTTTCTATTTCTAGTAAGTCTGGCCAATGGTTTATCTATTTTATTTATTTTTTCAAAAAACCAACTCCTTGTTTCATTCATTTTCTGAATGATTCTTTTGTTTTCAATTTCATTGATCTCTGATTTGATTTTGGATATTTCTTTTCTTCTACTGAGTTTAGGCTTAGATTGTTCTTCTTTTTCCAATTCCATAAGATCTCTTGTGAGACTGTTGATGTGCTCTCTTTCTGTTTTTCGAATGTAGGCATCTAAAGCGATGAATTTTCCTCTCAAAACTGCTTTTGCAGTATCCCACAGGTTTTGGTAGCTTGTGTCTTCATTGTTGTTATGCTCAAGGAAGTTAATGATTTCCTGTTTTATTTCTTCCTGCACCCATCTGTTATTCAACAGAAGATTGTTTAATTTCCATGCCTTTGGGTGGGGTCGAGCATTTTTGTTAGAGTTGAGTTCCACCTTTAGTGCCTTATGGTCTGAAAAGATACAAGGTAAAATTTTGATTCTTTTGATTCTGTTGATATTTGTTTTGTGTCCCAGGATATGATCAATTTTGGAGAATGTTCCATGGGGTGATGAGAAGAATGTATATTCTTTATCTTTGGGATGGAGTGTTCTATATGCGTCTATCAAGCATAGTTGTTCTAGGGTCTCATTTAAATCTCTTATATCTTTGTTTAATTTCTGTTTAGAGGATCTGTCCAACTCTGTAAGAGGTGTGTTAAAGTCCCCTGTTATGATGGTATTATCAGATATCATATTGCTCAGACTGAGTAAGGTCTGCTTCAAGAATCTGGGAGCATTTAAATTGGGTGCATAAATATTTAGAATTGAAATGTCTTCTTGTTGTAGTTTTCCCTTGACCAATATAAAGTGACCATCTTTGTCTTTTTTGACTTTAGTTGCTTTAAATCCACATGTATCTGAAAATAAGATTGCAACTCCTCTTTTCTTCTGAATTCCATTTGCCTGAAAAATTGTCTTCCATCCCTTGACTCGGAGCTTTAATTTGTCTTTTGAAGCCAGGTGTGTTTCTTGCAGACAGCAAATGGATGGCTTATGTTTTTTAATCCAGTCAGCCAATCTATGTCTCTTCAGTGGGGAATTCAAGCCATTAACATTTATGGAGATAATTGATAAGTGTGGTAGTATTCTATTCGTCTTGTTTGGTGAGAGTCCATTGCTTAGTTTTATCTTTTGCATCAGTGTGGAGGTTAGGCTCTGTCCTTTGATTTCTGAGTTCTTACTTTGCTGCTGATCCATTGTGGTGGTCAGTGTGCAGAACAGGTTGAAGTATTTCCCGTAGAGCTGGTCTTGTTGTGGCGAATTTCCTCAATGTTTGTATATCCATAAATGATTTGATTTCTCCATCAATTTTGAAGCTTAGCTTAGCAGGGTACAGAATTCTGGGCTGAAAATTGTTCTGTTTAAGTAGATTAAAGGTAGATGACCATTGTCTTCTTGCTTGGAAAGTTTCATTAGAGAAGTCTGCGGTCACTCTGATGGATTTGCCCCTGTAGGTCAACTGGCGCTTACTCCTGGCAGCTTGCAGAATCTTTTCTTTTGTCTTGACTTTGGACAGGTTCATCACAATGTGTCTTGGAGAAGCTCGGTTAGAGTTGAGGCGACCTGGAGTCCGATATTCCTCTGAAAGCAGTGTGTCAGAATCTTTGGTGATGTTTGGGAAATTTTCTTTTATAATATTCTCTAGTATGGCTTCCATTCCTCTGGGGCATTCTTCTTCCCCTTCTGGAATTCCTATAACTCGTATGTTGGAACGCTTCATAAAGTCCCATAATTCTGACAGTGAACGTTCTGCTTTCTCTCTCTTCTTTTCTGCCTCTTTTACTATCTGAGTTATCTCAAGAACTTTGTCTTCTACCTCTGAAATTCTTTCTTCTGCATGGTCTAACCTGTTGCTGATACTTTCCATTGCATCTTTAAGTTCCCTGATTGACTGTTTCATTTCCTTCAGCTCTGCTATATCCTTTTTATATTCTTCATATCGTTCATCTCTGATTTGATTCTGTTTTTGGATTTCCTTTTGGTTATTTTCCACTTTATTAGCAGTTTCCTTCATTGTTTCCATCATTTCTTTCATTGTTTTCAACATGTGTATTCTAAATTCCCTTTCTGTCATTCCTAACATTTCTGTATAGGTGGAATCCTCTGCAGTAGCTACCTCATGGTCCCTTGGCGGGGTTGTTCTGGACTGGTTCTTCATGTTGCCTGGAGTTTTCTGCTGATTCTTCCTCATGAGTGATTTCTTTTATCTGTTTCCTTGCCCCAATTTTCCTTTCACTTCCTCTTGCTCTTTAAGATCTTGTGCCTGTGGAAGTTGTGGGCGGGTTTAGACGGATTGAACACACGCGACCACTTGCCGGTTTTCCACTGTTTTAGTCCTCCTCTTGGGGTCCAGAAGTCTCTCGCTGACTCCCTGTAGCCTCATAGGAGTGATGATAGGCAGTTCCCACCAGCCAGAGATGCCTGGAGTCCTATCTCCCCCGACTCACGGTGCCCAGATGCAAGGAAGCTGTTACTCGGCTGCCATCTTGCTCCGCCTCCTTTTTCTTTTTTCTTTTAATGGTAGCTGTTCTGACCAGAGTAAGATTATATTTAATCATAGTTTTGATTTGCATGTCTCTGATGGTTAGTGATATTGAACATTTTTTCATATACCTATTGACCATTTGTGTTTCCTCTTTTAAGAAATCTCTGTTCATGTCCTTTGCCTACTTTTTAATGAGATTATTGTTGCTGAATTGTTTGAGATCCTTGTATATTCTGAATATTAGCTTCCTGCTAGATGAATAGTTTGCAAGTATTTTCTTCCATTCTGCAGGCTATGGAAGATTATTTATGTTGATTACTTCTTTTGTTGTGCAAAAGATTTCTAGTTTAATTATGTTTCATTTGTCTATTTTTGTTTTTGTTGCTCATGCTTTTGAGGTCTTACTCAAATGTTCCTTGCCTAAACTAATGTCTGGAAGAGTTTTCTCTAGGATAGCTTCTTGTATTTGTATATTTTGCATATTTGTATATTTGTATATTTTGAGTCTTATGTTTAAGTCTTTTATGCAACTTGAGTTTATTCTTGTATATGGTGAGAGAGGTTCAGTTTATCATACTTTTGCATATTAGAAATCCAATTTTCCCAGCACCAATTATTGAAGAGGGTGCCTTTTCTCTAATGTACACTCTATTTCACTTTGTCAAAGAACAGTTAGCTATAAATATGTGCCTTTATTTCTGGTTCTTTATCCTATTTCCTTCATCTATGTGTCTATTTTTATACCAGTACTATACTATTTTAGTTATTCTAGCCTCATAATATAATCCAGTTACTGTTGATACTTTCAGCATTGCTCCTTTTGTTCTGGATTGCTTTGACTATACAGCGCTTTTTTAGTTCTATGTGACTTTTATGATTGTTTCTTCTAAATGACCTTTGTATTTTGATAGGGATTGTTTCAATCTATAGATTTATTTGGGCAGTATAGTCATTTTAATGATATAAATCCTTCAGATCCATGAGCATGGGATGGTTTTTCCATTTATTTGTGTTACCTACAATTTCTTTCATTGATGTTTTGTAATTTTCCTTCTAGAGCTCTTTCACATCTTTGGTTGAATTTATTCCTAGGTATCTTAATTTATTTGGTAGCTACTGCAAATGAGATTGCCTTCTTGATTTCTCAAATAGATTATTAGGAATATTTAGAAATTCTTCTCATTTTTGTACATTGTTTTTGTATCCTAAAACTTTCCTGAATTCACTTACAAAATCTAAAAGCTTTTTGTGAAGTCTTTAGGTTTTCCTAAAGATCATATCATCAGCAAGCAGGGATAATTTTACTTCCTGCTTTAAAATTAGTATGTATTTATTTCTTTCTCTTGTCTGATTGCTCTTGCTAGAACTTCAAGTACTGTGTTGAATAAGAGTGGTGAAAGGAGGCATCCTTGTTTTCTTCTACTTCTTAGAGTAAATTCTTCTAAGTCTTCCTTATTCAGTGTAATGTTAGCTGTGGGTTTCTCACATTTCTCAATCTTCGTTAATTTTAGGTATAGTCATTCTATTCCTAGTTCATTAGGAGTTTTTTTCATCATGAGAGGATGTTGAATTTTATCAAATGCTTTTACTAGATCTATTGAGATAATCATATAGGTTTTTTTCCCTTAATCTATTTGTAATGTAACCCATTTATTAATTTGCATATGGTGAATCATCCTTGCATTCCTGGCATAAAACCCATTTGATGTTGGTATATTATCTTTTCGATGTGTTTTGGATGCAATGTGCTAGAATTTTTTTAAGGATTTGTTTGGTTTTGGTATAGGGTATAAGGGTGACACTGCCCTCATAGAATGAATTAAGGAGAATTAACACATCCTCAATTTTTTACAATACTTTCAGGGGGATTTGTAGTAGTTCTTTGATGTTAGATAGAATTTGGCTATGAATCCATCTAGTCCTGGACATTTTTGTTGGGAGACTTTTTTAAGTTACTGATTCAACCATTATTGGTCTAACCAGGTTTTCTATTTCTTCCTAGTTCAATCTTCAAAGGTTGTATATTTCCTGAAATTTATTTATTTCTGACCATTTTTCTTGTTTGTGAGTGTATAGTTGTTTATGATAGTCTCTGATGATCTTTTGTATTTCTGTGATATCAGTTATAATGTCTCCTTTTTCATTTCTGGTTTTGTTTAGTTTGACCTTCTCTGTTTTTAGTTTGGTAGCTAACTTGTGGCTTATCAATTTTGTTTACCTTTTTGAAGAACCAATTTTTAATTCATTGATGCTTTGTATTGTCTCTATTTCATTTAGTTTTGCTCTGACCTTTATTATTTCCTTTCTCATGCTAATTTTAACTTGATGGAGACTATTCAGCTCAAGTTAGGTTTGGTTTGTTCTTCCTTTTCTAGTTTATTTGAGGTGGATTGTTGGACTGTTAATTTGTGATCTTTCTAATTCTTTTGATGTCAGCACTTAATACGATAAACTTTTCTCTTGGCATTGCTTTTCTGTGTCTCACAGGTTTTGATATGTTGGAAATCCACATTTCCAAGAACTTACTCATGTTATCTAGAAAAGGCAGTCCCAACTTTCTGTCAAGCAATTTAAAATGCGTCCACACTAAAGAATCTCTTTATGAACGAAGATTATAACTCTGATAATCTACCCTTGAATTCTACAGGGTGCCTACAAAGTCTAAAAACATAGGTGTACAAACAAATGTCATCAAGGGCATTGTCAATATGTAAAAGAGCAAATTAAATTTATCTATTTTCAAAACACATGAATAATCTATTGATAAACTTTGCTAGAGAGGTGTGACTTCTATATTCACCCAGTGACTAGATTTAACTATCAGATAATTTTTAAAGAGAGTAAAATAAGAAGAGCAGTATTTCTTTTATAACTCTGATTTCTTCATGCACTACTTTGTTGCTACAAGGATCAATTTTTTCATTTTTCTCTTATGTAATACAGTACATATAGGCAATGTGTTAAACAATGGCAGAAACTAAAACAAGTACTATAATCCTAGGAACAATCTTCTAATATCACTAAAATTCATTCCCTCTTTCTTTCATGTTTCATGGTATCACAGCATTAACTAGCCTATTTTGTATCTAACAATGCAATTAAGTTCTCACCTGTGGAATGTGAAAGCTCCTAAGATTATGAGTATGCCTCTTCTGTGCCCAAGCCCTACTTCCTGTTAATTGAAACTTCAATGTGACAGTGATTCAAGTTATACCTTACAGATGACAAAATAGTGCCCTATGGGATGGTGGAGAAACTTTGACTAGGTTCATTTAAACTTGGCCTCAGGCTTTTATTGCCTCAGAATGGAGTTGAGAGCACTAGTAATTGATAGCCAAATCTAAGGATATGAGATTTAAACTTGATGGGGAAGATTCAACTCACTTTGGGCCATAACATAATTATTAAAATGAGCAAAGAGTCTGAAATGCCATTGTCTAAAAAAAATGAAACAACGCATTGCAGAATTTAATTTATTCAGTATGCGTCTTCACACAGCATCAAAGATATTCTTAAAAGAGGACATTTGTTTTTAAAATAGTGTTTTGGGTGGTGAGCACATATTTCATGTTTTCTGTTTCACCTTACTTGTGAAAGGCTGGAGGAATGTGTGTGAGAAAAACAATGCTTTCTTATCCATTCAGGTAGTCAATTCCAACAAAAATAATTTGTCAGGACTCTTTTGGTTGCTTGAGAAAAAATTCAATACCAACCAGCCTAAATACAAAAGGGGAATTTGTTGGCTCATAATTGAAATGACGGAAATGGCAGGGATGCTTGGCTGTGAGACTTTCTCACCTCTTCCCTGCTTGTCTCTGCTTGTCTTTATTACCTCCTGCAGAAGAGCTTTTCCAATACAAAGAAGCACACTGCCTCTCAGAGCCTCCAGTTCCCATCTTATCATCTTTAAAATGTAAGAGGCAAGCAGAATTCTTCTTTGCTTGTGCCTACAAAAAAATTTCTCTAGGAGGGCTTTGAATGGCCTCACTTTAGTCACATGTGAAGCCCGGGCCAACCCTGGCTAATCACTGTGGCCAAGAGGATGGGGACATCTGATTGGTGGAGCTTTGGTCAGATGTGCATCCCTGGATGGAGGACTAGAGAAGAGAGAAGTTTGGGTTTTAAAACCTCTTTGTAACATCTCTTTTTTTAAATTTGGAAAATGACAAAACTATGTTTAGAATACGTATTTAAACAACACTCCTGTTGCTTTGTACTCTAAGTCACTTTAACCCTAATTAACTAATTTCTTTCCACACTACTAACAACCCAGCGACAATGGTCCTGAGATTAATTAGTTGTACTTCATCTCAAAAAATACCTTCCTATTAGGAGCTCTAGTTTATAGTTTAGTTATTCTATATTCCTATGAGATTAGCAAATGTGGAAAGGAAAGGAAATGGCTCAAGTTTTAAACACATATATGCTTCACAAGATGTTATGTTAACATGTGGATAGGGCCCTAAATCACTTAAACTTGTTGTTTATGAAGCATTTATCATAGCAGGAAAGGTGTGCAGAAATAAAGAAGACATGATCCCTGCACGAAAGGTTTACATAATAACTCTGGAAGCCATTGTAATAGGGCATCACGATTATTAAAACCATGAACTGCTTCCTGGAGCGGCAAACAGGGGTAACCTTGGCTGCATGTTACAATCCACAATTCAATTTGGCATAGCATCTTGCATAAAAGTGTATCCCAAACCACTTTACAGAAGTGAAATTTCCATTCTCAAGCCAATATATGCTATACATTACAGAACAGCTGTGTGCAAACATTGCCTCATGGAAAAAAGAAATCTAAGGCATTAGGTCATGAGATGAAAATCCAGAGGAGCATTTAGGAGGCATGGAGCACGATGGCAAGACGAAGCAAGACAAGGAGAGACTGCTGAGAAAGGCCGCACATTACTCTGAAGATTTAGAAATGGATTTTTGATGAGTTAAAGATATATCAGACACTTTTTTCCTAGAAAATATTGAGTAAGACAATCTTTTTATATAATCCAAAGGAGTAGCAGAAGAAGTTAAATAAACAGAAATAGTATAAGGTGAAGAATAACAAACATTCCAAGTAGTGGTAAAATTAGATGGGATCAGAAATCTCATAGTCATATAGCATAAAGGCAATAAAATTCTTATTTTGAGTCAATTTAAATTATGGTAAACTATTATCCACAATGACCAGAGGAAGAGATTGGCACTTCAAGGTAATTTCATAAGCATAAACACTATATAAGAGCTGCGTGTTTGAAAGTAAACAGAATTTTATAAAATATATTTAACATTAAATCAATTAGATTACACACTTAGAATCTTGCCTGGTTTTAGGAAACCATAAAACATAAATTTTCATTTTGTCTTTAGTCCTAAAAATTCAAGAATGGGGAATTGTATCTGACATATGACAAATTACAGAGTGTGACATACTTAAACTGAATTCATAACATAAAATCCAGCTTTAAAACTTAATTTAAGTGGAAATTATTCCCAAGAATAAAGAGGGGGGCAAAAAATCTGACTGTTTAGTGTTCTATAATTGAATAATAGTAAAATATTTTGAAAACTTCAATTTCTCCATTTTGAATGTTCGATTAAGGCTAAAGTTTCTACTTCAAGTGTCACCTAGGTAACAAATTAATCTTCTATGTACTGTGTGTATAGCAAGCATTATTCAAGTTCCATGAACTCCAAGGCTACCCATTTAACAAGAGGTTTACAAAACTCATTAAATGTTATTCACTCTTTTAAGGGGATATACTGTTAAATAAAATTGGAGTTTTCTGCATAAAAACATGATTAACTCTGCATCGAGTATAAGTTATTTTTGTTTGGCATTTACCCATTTAAATTTGGCAGGTATCTCATTTTACACAATGCACGTAATACTATGCATGAAGAATAAAAAAAGTAAATCCGGACTGTGTTATGGCCCCAGATGTTGAAAATACGCTGAGGAGCTTTCCCGAGACTGCTCTGATAAGGGTTCCAGCTATACTGCTGAGGTTGTCCTGCCTAGTCTCAGCCTCATTACTGACTGGCCGTGCTGATGGGAGTGGGACAATTGGGGTCAAAAATGTCTATTCAGGGTGGCGCCTGTGGCTCAAAGGGGTAGGGCACTGGCTCCATATGCCAGAGGTGGCGGATTCAAAGCCAGCCCTGGCCAAAAACTGCAAAAAAAAAAAAAAAAAAAATGTCTATTCAGCCTGGTCAGGCTCTCCCCTGTGTCTGCTGTCTCCACTGTGTCCTTCTTTAAGGACAGAACATCACATCAAGAGCCTCATACTTTTACACGTATGCACACAAGAAAGCTCAGAAAACCTGGGATTGATTTTTGGATCAAATTTCACAAATCACTTATTCCAGGGGTTCTTAACCTGTACTTGGACTTTTATAAGTCCAAGAGAAAAGAAAGAGAAAAGCGTGCATGAAATATTGGAATTTATATGAATTTAAGAAAGAGAACAAGCATCCATGAACTATTGGAAATTATATGATAAATTTATTTCTGGGATTTGTTATAGTGGTCATTTAATGGCAAGAAGGGTCGTTGTCAAATTGATTTTTGAAAATTTCTCCAAATATTCTGTGACCTTAAAATGTTTAAAAACTACTCAGTGAGCTTCAGTTTTCTCCTCTATAAATGTGAATAAAAATAATAGGTGTCCTACTGGCCTCAGAGAGTTCCCTGGAGGAGCAATTTAAATGCTCTGTGGAGGTGCAGTGTGAGTAATCACTATACAGACGTCTGCTGTTACCAGCCTTGCTGCTCTTACTTTTTACCAATTGTGTGAACATTTCTGATCACATAGTGTCATCCACAAGGACCTCAAAATCTTTTATCTTCCTTTCGAGAGCCATACCATAGTTCATCCAAGCGGTAAGCAATGAAAAGAAGATTGAGGTATATCGCCAGAAAATGGAGATAAAAAACAGAACACATAGTATTCTTTAAAAATAAATTCATTGTCAACATTTAAAAATAAAGAGTTTTCCAATTGCAATCAGTGTAACCTGGCTTATTGTACCCTCAATGAATCCCCAACAATAAAAAAAAATAAAATAAAATAAAAAAATAAAGAGTTTTCATGTAATAAATAATCATCTTTCTAGATTACTTGAAAAATTAGAATATCTGGCTTCCTTAACTCACCCTCTCCAAGACAACAGTTTGGCAGGAGCTGAATACAGGGACATGTGCTGTCCACAGCTGAATCTGGCTCCCATGTGGACTGCTTGGCTATGTAGCTGTCCTTAGCCTAGAAGTAATCCTAAATTTGAGCTAAACATAATCGCTTTGCTCTGAAGACATACATGCAAGGTATCACCCCATCCCTTTTTTTTTGTTCTTAGAAAGTTTTTTCAAACTAAAACTATAAAATAGTTAATATAAATATTCAGGCAATCAAAGACAAACTGTATTGTTTATATAAGACAAACAATATTCCACCTATATTGTTTTTCTTGTCTTTTTTTTTTTTTTTTTTTTGCAGTTTTGGCCAGGGCTGGGCTTGAATCTGCCACCCCCAGTATATGGGGCTGGTGCCCTACTCCTTGAGCCACAGTCACCACCCACATATATTGTTTTTCCTACAAGTGAATTCTTTTCCTTTAGAAGAACATCCTCTGACAGGAAGAGTGAATGGCAAGACCCTTGACATGATTGTAAGATCTAAGAAAGAGTCAGGATATGAGACTAGGAAAAGCCATAGGCTTAGCTGATGGGAAGTCTGACCCTAAAGCATAATTTGACCATGCAGAAGCCCATAGGTACAGAGAAATAAACGGCTTGCTCACATTTCATCTGGAAGAACCTGAAATAAATCAGCAACCCAAAGGGCCTCCTAGTTTTGTTTTGAGCAAAAATGTCACTTTTTTTATTTCTTCATAATTTTTTTTTTTTTTATTGTTGGGGATTCATTGAGGGTACTGTAAGCCAGGTTACACTGATTGCATTTGTTAGGTAAAGTCCCTCTTGCAATCATCTCTTGCCCCCAGAAGGTGTGGCACGCACCAAGGCCCCGCCCCCTCCCTCCTTCCCTCTCTCTGCTTTTCCTTCCCCCCCCATAACCTTAATTGTCATTAATTGTCCTCACGTCAAAATTGAGTACATAGGATTCATGCTTCTCCATTCTTGTGATGCTTTACTAAGAATAATGTCTTCCACGTCCATCCAGGTTAATACGAAGGATGTAAAGTCTCCATTTTTTTTAATGGCTGAATAGTATTCCATGGTATACATATACCACAGCTTGTTAATCCATTCCTGGGTTTGTGGGCATTTAGGCTGTTTCCACATTTTGGCGATTGTAAATTGAGCTGCAATAAACAAGTGTCCTTATGATAAAAGGATTTTTTTTCCTTCTGGGTAGATGCCCAGTAATGGGATTGCAGGATCAAATGGGAGGTCTAGCTTGAGTGCTTTGAGGTTTCTCCATACTTCCTTCCAGAAAGGTTGTACTAGTTTGCAGTCCCACCAGCAGTGCAAAAGTGTTCCCTTCTCTCCACATCCATGCCAGCATCTGCAGTTTTGAGATTTTGTGATGTGGGCCATTCTCACTGGGGTTAGATGGTATCTCAGGGTGGTTTTGATTTGCATTTCTCTAATAGATAGGGATGATGAACATTTTTTCATATGTTTGTTAGCCGTTCATCTGTCTTTTTTAGAGAAGGTTCTATTCATGTCTCTTGCCCATTGATATATGGGATTGTTGGCTTTTTTCATGTGGATTAATTTGAGTTCCCTATAGATCCTAGTTATCAAGCTTTTGTCTGATTCAAAATATGCAAATATCCTTTCCCATTGTGTAGGTTGTCTCTTTGCTTTGGTTGTTGTCTCCTTAGCTGTACAGAAGCTTTTCAGTTTAATTAAGTCCCATTAAGAAAATTGTGAAATACAGAAATGGCATTTGTTTCCCTTAAATTTCACAGGTTCTAAGAGTTTCGTAAGGCTGACTTTTCTTTGGAACTTAAAAGGAGGGAGAGTCAGGATGAGAATTGAAAATGCATGGTGAGTAAGGGGTATGAAGTTCTTTTTATTTTTATTTCTTTGCTTTTTGTTGTTGTTGTTGTTGCTGTTGTTGAGACACAGTCCCACCTTATGCCCCTGAGCAGAGTGCAGTGGCGTCATAGCTCACTGTAACCTCAGACTCGGGCTGTGGTCATCCTGCTGCCTCAGCTTCTGGAAGCCGCTGGGATTACAGGCGTGAGCCACTGTGCCTAGCGGGTTGGGATCTAGATCTCCCTATTAAATCAAATGTTCTCTTGTGTTATTAAGGACTCTAAAACCATAAGTTGGCTGCTGTGTATTACAATAAGGAAGAAAAATAATAAATCTTTTAAAATTATTTCACAGGAAAAAAAAAAACCAGAAGAAGGATAATAGCACAAGAAAACCTATTTAGATATGATCAGAATGAATTCTTTTCCAGAAGAATTAAACTTAAACTCTAAGGCCAAGATTATTTCTTTAAGGTACATTCTAATTTTTCAAAAATTGGTGATATTGACATTAAAATTTTGATCCCAAAGAAGACCGTAACGATAGCCTAGGCCTATGAGAGAACTCAAGATTCATAGCGGCATTACCAAACCAAACTTTATGCTGGATCATCCACTATAGTAAAGTCTTCAGTAAAAGCTATGTGGTGTGACCAAGCCCATCCATTTCAGCAGGATAGCCTGTAGGAAGTTTTTCCAAACCTAATTGAGGGGCCATTTAGATGAGAGCAAGGTCGCACTGTAAATCTGCCACTCTTAGAGGGCCAACTTTCTCAATGCATATTGAACCAATATTCCTGCTATGAAACCGTGTAAGCTAGATTCTGTGCCACTGCAGTAAAATGTTCCTCAATAAACTTGTTTTCACAAGAAGCTTGCCCACTCATGCGTCCCAAAGCTGTTGTAATCTTCATTGTTGAGGCTGATCTAACAGCGAGGACATTATTCTATTTCTTGACATGTTTAAAGTTCTCTAATGAATAAAGCTAACAGCTTATGGCTGCTTCAACTGTCACTTGATTACCCCGAAGGGATTTTTTTTTTGGTCTTTAAAATTGGCCTCCTAGTTTGTTTTTAACTACCTTGTGCACAGAGGTCTGAAGGGGACTGCAGATCAAAGATCAGCGCACAACATAAAAAGCAGCTGTAGTTAATTAAAGGCAAATGAAGGACATCTGACCAGATTGTTTATGAGCCGCCTTGTCACACATTCAACAGTCTATAATCTCTGTGACCTTGTCCCTTGGTCCCGAACTGTCCCCAAACTGAGAAATGGATACGGCTCAAGTTATATACAGAGTGGGGGAAAAGAGAGGAATGTTCAGGGTGTGGCTTAAGTAAAAGAAGGTAACATGGAAGAAGAACAGGATGAAAGCCGTGCTACCTGGGATACGCGGAAGGCACCCAGTATTCCCATGATAAAGCAGCACTTTGTTTCTCATATTCCAAGTTAAGAGGTTTGTTATAAAGATGTAAAGGTAGATAATCAGATTATAAAAGGTACCATTTGGGAGGTGAGGTGAAATAATTTATTCTGCTATGATCTGGAAGAAAATGACTTAGGAAAATTCTTATGGTATATACTAACTGAATGTTTAAACATGTACAATTATTCCCATTTTTAAAAAGATATTCAAATTGAAATCACTCAAGTAGAATAATGAATAACTTTTCCTAAGTTTAGAAGTTGATAACATGCTCATTACAAAATTGAAAAATTCCAGAAACATGTATAATAGAAAGCAAAATTTCCTCAAAACCAAGCCTCTGTGAAAATTCTGTTAAGATTTATAATTAAACCAAAAGAAAAATCTGGGGTACAAAGTGAAAAAAGCAGCAACGTGGCACAGTGCCTGTGTCTGTAGACACGTGGATGATGAAGCAAAAGTCTTGGTTCTGGCAAGTCATTTAACTTTTGTTCGCACCAAGAAAATGGCTTCAGGGTCTTCACCGGCCCATAAAGATGCATGTCCAACACAGATAAAAGAAAAGCCATTGCATCCTCTATGATCCCCAAAGTGACTAGCAGCTCCTGTCTCTGCCTGTCTCTGCGTGGCTGCTCGTAAAGAAGCCCAGAAAGGCACATACCACGTCCCAACTTCCATTCTCATTTGGAGATTGGGCAGCATAGGGAAAACATCAACTTCATAGAGTTGTGTAAGGAAATAAGGGATCGAATCTCTATGAATGATTTAGAAATTGTAAAATATTAATTATTTATCAACTATTATTATTAGCAACAACTGAGGTTTTATGAAGAACACTAAAAAATAATAAGGACCTAACTTCGAGTTTTTATCATGTACTTGGAGGTCCACTTTATAAACAAAAAAAATATTGAAAAATTGAAAAGAGGCTCAACTTTACAATGCAAGATGTGTACAAAGGTAGTCATCAAATCAACTGTAAACATCTGAGAAGGGAGTATGAAATAAAGAGCATTGGTTTTTGGTTTTCTTTGGTTTTAATTAGCAAATAAAAGTGTGTGCATTTGCCATGTACATCTTATTTGAGTTTTAATAAACCTATCAGAACCACCAACCAAAATAAATGTTATCCTTTTCAAAGTTGCCACCTTGCTCATCTGAATACATATTAAAAAGACTGTTTTAATTAGCACTGTATAAAACATTCTGAGGCTTTATAATAGTCCCTTGAGCTTGTGGTATATTATTTTAAATAACCTAAATTGGTATTTTTGAAGATGAATTCAGTTGCTGGAAAGAAGCAAGCATCAGATGGAACTAAGATTGGTGAATATAGAGGCTGATCAGACTCAAGGATACTCTACCTTCAATTCCAAAAAAGACTTGGTCATATTATTATGAGATCAATAGCCATGGCTGGGCACAGTGGCTCACCTCTGTAATCCTAACACTCTGAGAGTCCGAGGCAGGTGGATTGCTTGAGCTTAGGAGATTGACACCAGCCTGAGAAAGAGTGAGACCCTGTTTCTATTAACAAAGAAAGAGAAAAAGAGAGAGAGAAAGAAAGAAACAATAGCCAATTGTAGGACAAATTATTAGAATTCCAAGAGTAAGTAACCAAAAATTTTTTTATTAAGGCAGTGCCTTAATCAAAGTTTAAGGAGCAATTTTCAATTGAGTGAATAAAGTTGTGATTTCTTCTTCATTTAAAAAAGTACTGGTTATTGTATACAGACACTTTCTAACTTCATAGGACTTTGGAAGAAGGAGATATGGAAAAGCTTCACAATCTAATTTGGATTTGAACTATTACTGAAGGATAGATAAAGTATGGTTGAGAGAGCAAAGAGTGAATTTCAGGGGGGTTGTGATGATGTATAAAAAGGGACAATGAGGCACACAGGATTCGTAGGGCAGTGAAAATACTCTGTGTGATACCACAGTGGTGGATTCATGTCCAAGCCCATAGAATACACCACACCAAGAGTGAACTTTGATGTAAACTATCCCTTTGGGGTGATAATGAGTGTCAGTGTAGGTTCACTGGTTGACAGAAATGTGCCACTTGGATGCAGGATATGGTACCAGGGGAACATGGAGCCCTCTGTGTTTTCTGCTCAATTTTTATGTGAACATAAAACTTCACTAAATATAAAGTCTATTGAAAAAATGAGGATGGGTAAAGTATAATGCATTTATGTGACATGGGAGGCAAAAAGAATTAGAAAGCATTCTAGGCAAAGGATAAACAACTGTAACTGAAAGAGAAGGCCAGGTTAAAGAGATGAAAGTGTTTCTCTATGCCCATGGCTATCCAACAGAAGTTTCTGCGGTGATGGAAATCTTTTATAATCTATACTATCTAATTTAGTAACCACTGGCCTCATGCAGCTGTTTAATCAAATGTGGCTAGTATGACTGAAGAAATAACATTTTGTTTTTATTTACTTTTAAATAATTTAAATCTAAATCACCACATGTAGCTTGTGGATACCATATTAGACAGTTCAAGATAGTGCATGGAAGGATATGGTGAGCGTCACTTAGAATAGAGATGGAGGGTTATACAGGAGGTCACTAGATACTGGAGGATCTTTTGGTTATGTTAAAAAGCATTACATTTATCCAAAGGAAGATGACAAACTAATGAAAATATTTAAGAAGAGGAGTAACTAGTATAATCAATTTACTATCCTTGGAGGTTCAGCTGCAGTGAAAAGTATGAATTCAAGTTGGAGTGATAGTTTTTGTGGAGGGAAGGATGCCATCTAGGAAAGGCTATTGGATTATCCAGGCAAGAGTTGTCATGACCAGGATAAGAGGTGGCAGGGGAAATAGAGGAAATTCAGGGGCATTATGGAAGTGGAAGGAAGGATGGATAGAATTTGAAGAATGAGGGAGGTATAAAAGATGAATACATGAGACTTGAAAATGGTAGGTGGTGATGTCAAGTTTCAGGTGACAACAACAGATCCAATTGGGGATACTGTGTGTGAAGGGCCTGTTAGGCATTTCAGTGGATAAGACGCATTTGGCCATGCACATAAGGATGGCCACTAAAGCCATAGGAGGGGATGAGCCCATCCAGAGTTAGTCTGAAGGGAGAAGGAAAGATGGCCCAGGAAAAACTGAAGCACATCAGTGCCCTGACACAATTCTTCTGCTTTTAAGTTGGATTCAGGTTCACTCCTGCACACTGGAGCAAGGCATATTCATCTGCACATCCAATCTTTTAAATATAACCCCCAAGGAAACAGTTAGTCTTAGCACCTCACAGCTCTCTCTCATAGGCAAGTCCTTGACATTCTTTCCCCACCTCTATCCCAGTTTTTGGACACACTGACATATAGAAAGTGTTAGTCAAATTCATTTTTCATTCAGAACACAATGTCAGATAAAGTAAAGTGGACCTGAATGCAAAAAAAAAAAAAAAAATTATAGTGGTGACAGATACCATATTAATTAATTAAGTATGCATTAAAAGAAGTTAATAAGAACACACTTGGAAAAAAAAAATCCACGAAGTTTCTCTTGCCTGTAAATTTACTATCAAACAAATGTCCAGTGTTCCTCCTCCATCTGGGAAGTCATGAGCACTAACAACTAATCATCATAAATGCAAATCAAAACCACTCTGAATATCACCTAACTCCAGTAAGATTAGTCCACATCACAAAGTCCCGAATCTGCAGATGCTGACGTGGGTGTGGAAAGAAGAAAATACTTCTATACTGCTAGTGGGATTGTAAACTAATACAACATTTATGGAAAGAAGTATGGAGAATTCTTAAAGAACTAAAAGCTGACCCTCCATTTGATCCCACAATTCCATTACTATATATCTACCCAGAAGATATATCTTACCACAAAGACATTTGCACCAGAATATTTACTGCAGCACAATTCACAATTGCCAAGTGTGGAAGCAACCCAAGTGCCCATCAACTGATGAATGGATTAACAAACTATGGTATATGTATACCATAGAATACTATTCAGCCATAAAAAAGATGGAGACTTCACAACTTTTATGTTTACCTGGATGGAGCTGAAACACATTCTTCTTAATAAAGTATCTCAAGAATGGAAAAAAAAATCCAATGTACTTAATATTAATTTGAAACCAATATATAAAGAATTACACAACCACATGAATGATAAAACACAAATATAGTCTAGCAAGGGGAAAAGATTGAGGAGAGGGGGGCAGGGAGAAGGGCAACTGGTGGGAGGCGGGAGGGCAATTGGTGGGATCTCACCTAATGTGCACAAGGTGAGGGTGTCCAACACATCCCCTGGCTGATGGGCTCAACTACAACTTCAAGTAAGAATAATGTAACCTAAAAATTTGTACCTTCATGTTAATTTGAAATGAAAAAAAAAGAATGAAATACTTATGAATTTAATGTTAACTATTGTTAATTGTTACTTAGTAAGGAGAATGTCTGGTATTTTACTTAAAAAAAAAACCCCAATTAATCACACCATGAAATAAGGGAAAATACTGGTATTTTTAAAAGTAGAAGCATAATATAAACTCTCCCAGCAAAGTATGAACACTGATGACAGCATTTCAGGAAACTGTAGCTTGTCAGCTGTTTTCACCACGCAAATCAGAGCATTAACGTAGGGTGTCAGTGATCATGACCAATGTAAAGGTATGTAAGTGCTACTCCCAATTATTCAGGTGTATCAGACTGTCAAATGCTCTTATGTAGGGAAGCAGTCCTAATACATTTGCTGAGATATTACTTCCTATACCTTAAATAGTCATTCAAAGTAGAAGGCAATTCAAGTGTAAGTATCAAGATTATCTAACAGATACTTCTGCATAAATAGATTATAATAGCCCCAAACTCAGTTATTTTTTCACTTCACAACCTCTATTACTTAGTGTCTAGGATGTATCAAGGTCTAGGAGGTTTTGAGTGTCGTGGTGAGCACTTTGGACTTTACAGTATGCACAAGGAAGGTGTCAAAGTACAAGATGGGAGGTGAGACATGGCATTACCATGGCAACAGGCCATCTGCATTGTCAAAGAGAGAACTCTGGCTGCAGAATTAGGGTGTAGAGAGTTGTGAGCCCAGTTAGGAGGCTTTTACAAAACCTTGGATGGAAAAATATTAGTTCCTGAAACTTCAAGTGGTGATGGGGATGCAGAGAAAGGGATTAATCAGAAAGATATTTAGAAGTTGCTGTGGGAACTGAAAAATAATGCTAAGGTTATTACCTAGGAGAATATAGTAGATGTTTTTGATCCTAGGGGTATCTCTGAAGACATTAATCATTTCTTAGCCTCTATCTGTGGTATTCCTGGAAACATTACAAGAGTACTAAGCATTCATTACTGGCTTATTTTGGAATTACAGTCATTTCTTCAGTGAATAGCCCTGTCAAATATAGTTAACAACCTGTCAGATTCTTAACTGAACCAGAAAGAACTTTTTAAATTAATTATTTAAATAAAGATATTTTTATTGTATTTTATGAATTCTGATTAGCTTTTCTAAATGAATCATGCCCATTTTTCAGTTTATGTTTTGATTCCCTTGAATTGTGATGAAAATTTTATTTGTTTTTAATATGACCAAAAGGAAAGAAAAGGAAACTAAACCTAACCCCTGGTTTTGTGAAAATCATCATACCACCAAATTTAAAAGCTCAGTAGTTGACATGAAGAGTGGATATTTTACTCTTAAAATGATATTTCTTCTATGACTCCTACAATCACTCTTCCTACTACCAATTCTGTTATGACTGCTCTAACTACCACTACCACGACCATCACTAAAACTAGCTCAGTCGTCACAAAAGCACTGTGAAGAGAGTACCAATGTTTACCCGATTTTATTAGAGCGTAACAGTTGGGATCCTGACTTGTGGTAGACTGGAGGTCCCCAGTTACCTCAACTCTCCTTATTCCTGACCTGGTGGAGAAGCAGCCTCCTCTATTGACTCCAGACTTAAACACATGACTTTCTCTGGACAATAAGACTTTGGTATGTGTTACATAAGCAGAAGCTCAATGAGTCACTTGCACATTGGCATTTGCTTCCGTGGTACACATTCACTTCTTTTTGGAACCCACTGCCATATGCTAAAAAGGCCAAGGTACATGCAGAGGCCTCCTGGAGGAGAATTGAGGCACACCAGTGCCAGCCAACAGTTGATACCAATTGCCAGCCACATGGGGGAGTTACCGCTGCCATTGCAGTCTCAGCCACTATCTGATAGACACACTAAGAAGCATCCTAATCAGGACCAGCAGAAGTACTGCTCATGTAAGGCAGCCCACAGAATCATGAGATGGTAAAATAGTTGTCATTTTAAGCCACTAAGTTTTAAGGTGACTTGATACTTGGCAGTAGATAAGCAAAACTAAGGCAACCAGTTTGGCTCCAAAGTTCCTGTTCTTAACCACTTTCTTTCTTTTTTTTTTTTGAGACAGAGTCTCATTCTGTTTCCCTAAGCAGAGGGCTGTAGCATCATAGCTCACCTCTTGGGCTTGAGCAATCCTCTTGCCCTAGTCCCCCAAGTAGCTAGGACTACAGGCGTGTGCCACTATTCCTGGCTAGTTATTTTTGGAAAAAACAGGGTCTTGCTCTTGCTCAGGCTGGTCTTGAACTCTCAAACAATCCACCCACCTCTACCTCCCAGAGTCCTAGGATTACATACATGAGCACCTGGCCCTTAACCACTCTCTAGATTAAACTGAAATTAGCTGTCTAAATAATCATAAAAAATATATAATTTATTAAGCATTAATTTTCATATTATAATTACTTATTATTTTAAATCTATATTAATAAATGATCTTCTAAATGTACTTATTTATATAAATTGAGTCCAAAATATATCCCAGGGATTAAAGACTAACAAACTACCAATCTATTGCTAAGAAAATTCAGTTTTACCACAAGAACTCATTTGTAAAAAGGATTATATCAATTTCACTAACTCTGCTAAGAATTTATGATAATAACATTCACCTATTCAATCATTCAACAGTTAACACTTATGGTACAAACACTACATTTTAGTAACTACGCTAAACAGTCTCTGTTTTTGCAACCACATGGCTGCAAAAGTAATGGGGAGGTACCAGAAACCACACCTTAGGTCACAACTGACAAGTGAATCCAGGTCACAGCTGACAAGCCTGAATCCAGACCCAGGTCAGACTAACTGGCGACTATGCTCTGCCTCCACAACTGCACTGCACTTTGTGCTACCATACAAATGTCAGGTACAAAACAAGTCCTAGTGGATTACCCCAGTCATGGTCCTAGCACCTGATTAAAGACATTACGACTATGCAGTCTCATTTTTAAAAAGTGCCTATTCCTGTGAAACCACAAGAATTCTAGAGGAAAATGTAAGAAAAACTCTACTAGGTATAGGCCTACGCAAAGAATTTTTGACTGAGACCCCAAAGTAATCATAGTAATAACTAAAATTAATAAATGGAGTTTGGTTAAGTTAAAAAGCTCTGCATAGTTAAGGAAACAATCAACAAAGCAAACAGACAACCTACAGAATGGGAGAAAATATTCTCAAGCTACACATCTAAAAAAGGGCTAATATCCAGAATTTACAAAGAACTACAGCAAATCAGGAAAAAAAAAAACAAAACAGAACACTAAACCCTATTAAAAAATGGGCAAAACACATGAACAGAAGTTTTTCAAAAGAAAAAAGACAAATGGGCAACAAAAATATGCAAAAAATACTCAATGTTGCTAATCATCTCATCAAGGAAATGCAAATCGAAACCACAATGAGATACTCTCTGACCCCAGTTAGAGTGGCTTTAGTTAAAAAGTCAAAAACAACAGATGCTGGCATGGATGCAGAGAAAAAGGAATGCTTACATACTGTTGGTGGGGCTGTAAATTAGTACAAACTCTATTGAAAACATGGAGATTCCTCAAAAAACTAAAACTAGACCTACCATTTGATCGAGTAATCCCACTATTGAGTACCTACCTAAAGGAAAAGACCACTTTTCTTCAAAAGAACACATGTGCTCAAACATTTACTGTACACAATTCACAATTGCAAAGATGTGGAATCAAGCCAGTGCCCATAAATTCATGAGTGGACTAATAAAATGGGGTATATGTATACCATGGGTTACTACTCAGCCATAAAAAAAGATGAACTAATACATTTTGCAACAATCTGAATTGGAGACAATTCTCTTAACTGAAGTTTCTCAAGGGACAAGTTAGTCAAGGGACATGGTTTCGAAAGGAAACGATGGAAAAACAAACTCCACATGTACTGACAATTAAAATGGAACTAACCAATGAGCACACATGTGCATGGAGGGAAGTAAAAGTCATCGCAAATCAAACAAGGAGGAGGACTGGAGGGGCAAAAACATACCTAATGGGTACAATAAACACTTGGGTAATGGGTTAGAACTCAAACATTACAAAAGTGATCTGTGTACCTAAAACATTTGTACCCCCCTTAATATTTTGAAATAAAAATACCTATTATTAGTTTTAATTAAAACTGATTAATTTACAATAAATCTATAGATCCTTTAAAAGTTAACACACAAACATAATTTAATATTTAATGCATAACATTCTTTAAGAGAGTTAAAAGTCTGCCCACATGTTAGACTTGCAAAGAATTTAAACATCTTCCTGGCTAAAGTTTGTTTTTTAAAATTCTTTGTTCAACCCTTTCCTCCTTTGACACTTGACCAAACCTGGAATATCCCAGTCAAGTAAGGTACACTTCTTCTCTCTCATATAATTGATCACCCTGAATTCTAACTTTCTATTCACCCACCTACCTCCTCTTCCCCCACCACCAATCCTGGACTGTTAGTATGCTGAGAGCAAGAAACATTTCTCTATGCTGTAGTAGCATCTTTGATGAAAGAATGAATTCCTGAGTGGAAGGAAAACTCCCTCCAATCTTTCTCCTTCATCTCCCCAGCAGGCAGTCATTTCAGCTGCCCTTCCACTTGCCACTGACTGAGAAAATTTGTTCTTTCTATTGAGGGATGACAGTAGAAAAATTTGTTTTCATTATTTTGAAATCACTTTTCCACCCTTCCATTTCAAAAGATCATTAACTCACTCAGCATGGGTTTAAGGACTAGAAAATTGTGTAAAAAGAGCATTTCAAACACAAAAGCTAAAGTACAATCTTGTATATAACTTAGGTAGTTAAAATCCAAAATATACCTTGAAAATAAAAATCCTTTAAAGTAAGCATAGAAGTGGTGATGTTTGAACTGAATTTTGAAGGATGTTGTTTGAGTACATTTACAATCCTTTCCCACCATTAATTGTACCAAAACAGGGGTTAAGTCTGAGTGAAGAAATTTCATAGCCTATAGTAAATCATGTATTGTCAAAAGAAACTTTAATAAATCATTTAATTGTCAGGATAGATTAATCATAGCCGGGAGGGGGTGGAGCAAGATGGCAACTGGATACGGTGAGATTGAGAAGAGAAGACTCCAGGCACCCCCGGCTTGTGGGCTCCACCAAGAAACATCCCTTTGGGGGCACAGGGTGGCAGCAGGAGACTTTGGGACCCCAGGAGGAGGAGGAAAGCAGTAAAGAAGCAGCAAGTGTATGCAATGGGTCTGAGGCTGGCTCTGCTGTGGCGGCAGCAGCTACAGCAGTGGTTGAGAATTTGCTGTCAGGGAAGGCCTTCCCTCTGGATTTCTTTCTTTCTTTCTTTTTCTTTCCCTCCGTCCCTCCCTCCATTCCTCCCTCTCTCCCTTCTTTCTTTCTTTTTTTTTTTTTTTGGACTTGGGCACTTGGTTAAGTTATCATGGGAGACATTGGGCAACTGAGCAAATGACTTTGAACAGTGTTCAGAGGGTGGGACTGAGCTGCCAGGCGTAATAGAGCTTTCATTATTCAGGTACAGGTTGGTGCAGCCATTTTGTGAGAGCTGCCTTGTCAGGGTCTTAGAACGAGGCAGGTTCTAGCAAGGCTGCTTTAGGTAGACACTTCTGGAGAGATCCCAGTGACAAATGCATTTCTGGGAAAGCCACTGCTTAAGCCAAGGGACGTGGTTTGGAAAGGTCGAGGCATGTCTATTAAGCGGGATGAGGAGAGAGTCAGGCTCCCAACCCATGGGGTATGAGGGCAAAGAAGTCAGCAGAGGCTTTCAGTCTCCATCTTACACAGCTGTGTTATGATTAGCATCTTATATCCTAGAAGATCACCTGTTGTCCAGGAAATATTCAACAAGATATATATCTATGTCTGTATCTATCTATCTATCTCTATATATATAGATATGTCTCTCTCTATATAGATACAGATATAGATATATAGATACACAGATATGGTTTTTTCTTTAAACAAAATTTTTCAACTTTTTCCCCCTAGATTTTTCTTTTTTTCTTCATTTTTCTCATGTAAATATAATTTTTCACTGTTGCCTTCTTTAATAATAAGGGCTTCATTTTTGCTAGTTTTTCTGCCCCTGTTATTTGTCCACCCTCACCCCCCAATTTTATCCCATAAGGTTTTTGGCTCTTTGCTTTGGTTTGATTTATAGTATTTTTGTTTTTCTGCTCTATTTGGTGGAGGTGGGGGTCCTGTATCTTCTCAGGCTGGCAAAGAGCTACAGATGTCAAGGGATCTACCCAACACAGCCAAAGAGGTTGGGATTTGTGGGTGTGGATCAAGGTACCCTACTGTACACCACTATTAGTCTCATGTCTCTCTTTCTGTTATTCTCTTCTTTTTGTCAATCTTTTCTTTTACTCATGCCCTTTCCTTTCTCTTTTCTCTTGTTTTTATCTTTTATCCCTTCTTGCTCATCACTTTACTCATTATTTTAGTCCTTTACCTAAAGGACATCTCAATAGCTTTGGTCAGAGGCACCATAACTTAAAGAGCAAGAGGAAGTGAAAGAAAAAAGCAGGGCAAGGGAACAGACAGAAAGAAAACACTCATGAGGAAGAAACAGCAGAAAACTCCTGGCAACATGAAAAACCAGAACAGAGCAACCCCTTCCCCCCCACCAAGGGATCATGAGGTAGTTACTGCAGAGTATTCCACATATAAAGAAAAGTTCGAAATGACAGAAGGGGGATTTAAAACATGGATGGTAAAAACAATGGAGGAAATTGCTAAGAAAGTAGAAAATAACCAAAAGGAAATCCAAAATCGATCAAATAAGAGATGAACATTTGAAGGATAAAGAAAGAAGATAGTGCAGTTTAAGGAACTGAAGCAGTCAATTAGGGAACATAAAGATGCAGTAGAAAGTATCAATAACAGATTAGACTGTGCAGAAGAAAGAATCTCAGAGGTAGAGGCAGAGCTCTTGAGCTAAGGCAGGCAGTTAAAGAAACAGAAAAAAAGGGAGAGAAAGCAGAACGCTCACTGATGGAATTGTGGGACTTCATCAAGCATTCAAACATATGAGTATTAGGTATCCCAGAAGGGGAAGAAGAACACCTCAGAGGAATGGAACCCTACTAGAGGATATCATAAATGAAAATTTCCCAAATATCACCAAAGATTCTGACACACTCCTTTCAGAGGGATATCAGACCCCAAGTCATCTCAACTCAAATAGAGCTTCTCCAAGACACATTGTCATGAATCTGTCCAAAGCCAAGACAAAAGAGAAGATTCTTCAAGCTGCCAAGAGTAAGTGCCAATTGACCTATAGGGGCAAATCCGTCAGGGTGATTGTGGATTTCTCAAATGAAACTTTTTAAGCCAGAATACGATGGTCATCTATCTTTGATCTACTTAAACAAAACAATTTTCAGCCCAGAATTTTATATCCTGCTAAATTAAGCTTTAAAACTGACAGAGAAATCAACTCATTTACTGATATGCAAACAATAAGGAAGTTTGTCACAACAAGACTAGCTCTACAGGAAATACTTAGACCTATTCTACACACTGGACCACCAGCAAAGTAAATATCCAGCACCTAAAGGACAAAACCTATCTTCTCCAATGATGCAAAAGATCAAACTAAGCAATGAACTTTCACAAAATAAGATGAATAGAACGCCACCACACTTATCAATTATCTCAATAGATGTTAATGGCTTGAATTGCCCACTGAAGACGGATAGCCTGGCTGATTGGATAAAAAAAAGCAAAAGCCATCCATTTGCTGTCTGCAGGAAACACACCTAGCATGGAAGGGCAAAGTAACCTGGGTTAAGGGGTGGAAAACAATTTTCAGGCAAATGGAAATCAGAAGAAAGGAGGAGTTGCAATCTTATTTTCAGACACAAGTGGATTTAAAGTAACTAAAGTAAAAAAAGGCAAAGATATATAAGCACCCACACTTCTATATGAAAGCTATAACCCAACTACAGCCCATGATGAAGGGGAAAGATGAGGGGGAGGGGAAGGGAGGAGGTGGATGGGTGGAGGGAGGGTAATTGGTTGGACCACACCTAGGGTGCATTTTACAAGAGTACATGTCAAATCTACTAAGGGTAGAGTATAAATGTCTTAACACAATCATTAAGAAAGTGCAGTGAAGACTATTTCAGAACTTGATATAGGCCTGTTCAACATTTCCACTTCATTCTGGCTAAGTCTTGGTAGGTGGCGTACTTCCAGGTAGTAGTCTTAAGTTTAAATCTTTTATCCAGTGACAGTCTATCTTAGTTAATGGTGAAAGGAGTGGGTCCAGTTTCAATCTTCTATAGGTTGCCAGCCAGTTCACCCAGCATCATTTGTTAAATAGGGAATTTTTTCCCCACTGAATGTTTTTAATTGGCTTGTCAAAGATCAAATAACGTTAAGTAGCTGGATTCATCTCTTGGTTCTCTATTCTGTTCCAGACATCTACTTCTCTGTTTTTGTGCCAATACCATGCTGTGTTGATCACTATCAATTTATAGTACAGTCTCAGCTCTGGTAGTGTGATTACTCCTGCTATGTTTTTATTGCTGAGTAATGTTTTGGCTATTCGAGGTTTTTTCTGATTCCATATAAAATAAAGTATTATTTTTTCAAGATCTTTAAAATATGACAATGGAGCTTTAATAGGAATTGCATTAAAATTATATGTTGCTTTGGGTAGTATAGACATTTTAAGAAGGTTGATTCTTCCCAGCCATGAGCATGGTATGTTTTTCCATTTGTTAACATCTTCAGCTATTTCTTTTCTTAAAGTTTCATAGTTCTCTTTGTAGAGATCTTTCGCGTCCTTTGTTAGGTATACTCCTTGTTAGGTATACTCAAATATTTCATCTTCTTTGGCACTACTGTGAAAGGAATAGAGTCCTTGATGTTTTTTCGGCTTGGTTATTGTTGGTATATATAAAGGCTACAGATTTATGGGTGTTGATTTTGTAGCCTGAGACATTGCTGTACTCCTTGATCACTTCTAAAAGTTTTGTAGTAGAATCCCTAGTGTTTTCCAGATATACGATCATATCATCTGTGAAGAGTGAAAGTTTGATCTCTTCTGACCCTATGTGGATACCCTTGATCGCCTTTTCTTCCCCAATTGCGATGGCTAAAACTTCCATTACAATGTTAAAGAGCAATGGAGACAATGGGCAACCTGATCTAAGTGGAAATGATTTCAATTTAACTCCATTCAATACGATACTGGCTGTGGGTTTGCTGTAGATGGCCTCTATCAGTTTAAGAAATTTCCCTTCTATACCAATTTTCTTAAGTGTTCTGATCATGAAGGGATGCTAGATATTATCAAAAGCTTATTCTGCATCAATTGAGAGAATCATATGGTCCTTATTTTTTAGTTTGTTTATATGCTGAATTACATTTATAGATTTACATATATTAAACCAGTCTTGAGACAGTGGGATAAATCCCACCTCGTTGTGGTGTATAATGTTTTTGATGTGTTGTTGGATTCTGTTTGTTAGGATCTTATTGAGTATTTTAGCATCAATATTCATCAGTGATATTGGTCTATAATTTTCTTTTCTTGTTGGGTCTTTCCCTGGTTTGGGGATCAATGTGATGTTTGCTTCGTAGAATGTGTTGGGTAATATTCCTTTTTTTCTATATTTGGAAGAGGTTTACTAATATAGGTTCTAGTTCTTCTTTAAAGGTTTGGTAGAATTCTGATGCAAAGCCATCTGCTCCTGGGATTTTCTTCTTAGGGAGATTTTGTATAGTTGATGCTATTTCAGAACTTGATATAGGCCTGTTCAACATTTCCATTTCATTCTGGCTAAGTCTTGGTAGGTGGCGTACTTCCAGGTATTGGTGGATTTCTTTCAGATTTTCATATTTCTGAGAGTAGAGTTTCTTGTAGTATTCGTTAAGGATTTTTTGAATTTCTGAGGGGTCTGTTGTTATTTCATTGTTACCAGTTCTGATTGATGAAATTAGAGATTTTATTATTTGTTTCCTGGTTAGGTTGGCCAAAGGTTTATCTGTTTTATTGATCTTTTCAAAAAACCAACTTTTGGATTTATTGATCTGTTGTATAATTCTTTTGTTTTCAAATTCATTTAATTCTGCTCTGACTTTGGTTATTTCTTTTCTTCTGCTGGGTTTGGGGTTGGAGTGTTCATCCTTCTCCAATTGCTTGAGATGTCCCATTAAGTTATTAACTTCCTCTCTTTCTGTTTTCTTGAGGAAGGCTTGCAGTACTATAAATTTCCCTCTTAGGACTGCCTTTGCAGTATCCCAGAGGTTCTGGTAATTCATGTCTTGATTGTTGTTTTGTTCCAAAAATTTGGTGATTTCCTTCTTAATATCGTCTATAACCCATCTATCCTTCAGCATAAGGTTGTTTAGCTTCCATGTTTTTGTATGGGTATGCAGGTTCCTGTTGTTATTGAGTTCAACTTTTATTCCATGATGGTCTGAGAAGATGCAAGAAATAATTTCTATTTTTTGAAATTTGCTGAAGTTATATTTGTGGCCTAGGATGTGTTCCATGGGCTGATGAGAAGAATGTGTATTCAGTTTTGTTGGGATGAAATGTTCTGTAGATGTCTGTTAAGTCCAGATGTTGAATGGTTAAGTTTAAATTTAAGATTTCTTTGCTTAGCTTCTTTTTGGAGGATCTATCCAGCACTGCTAAAGGGGTGTTAAAATCTCCAACTTCTATGGAACTGGAGAAAATCAAGTTGCTCATGTCTGTTAGACTTTCTCTTATAAAATGAGGTGCATTCTGGTTGGGTGCATAAATACTAATAATTGAAATGTCATCATATTGAGTATTACCTTTAACAAATATGAAGTGTCCATCCTTATCCTTCCTTATTTCAGTTGGTTTAAAGCCTATTGCGTCTGCGAATAGGATTGCAGTGTCTGCTTTTTTCTGCTTTCCATTTGCCTGGAGTATAGATGACCATCCCTTCACCTTGAGTCTATATTTGTCTTTTAATGTAAGATGAGATTCTTGTATGCAGCAGATATCTGGCTTGAGTTTTTGTATCCAGTCAGCCAACCCGTGCCTCGATAGAGGACAATTTAAACCATTCACATTAATTGAGAATATTTATAAGCCTTCGAGAGTCCGGTAGACATTTTTAATCCTTTGTGACTATGGAAGTTGGAATTTGATCAAAATTGTCTGGGTGGGTTTATTTTTGTGGTGGAGGATTATGCTGGTCTTTATGGAGGATAGGTCTGAGAATATCCTGGAGAGCTGGTTTAATTATGGCAAATTTCTTCAACATGTGAATGTCATTGAAGTATTTAATTTCTCTGTCAAATAAAACTCAGTTTAGCTGGGTACAGGATCCTGGGTTGAAAGTTATTTTGTTTTAGGAGATTAAAAGTCGATGACCATCCTCTTCTAACCGAAAGGTTTCAGCAGAGAGATCTGCAGTTATTCTAATATTCTTGTCCTTGTAGGTGATGGTTTTCTTTCATCTGGCTGCTTTCAGAATTTTCTCCTTCATATTAACTTTAGTGAAATTGATTATGATGTGTCTGGGGGATGTCTTATTTGGGTTGAGTTGTGCTGGAGTTCTGAAACTGTCTGCTATCTGAATTTCAAAATCTCTTGGCATGCCTGGAAAGTTCTCCTTCATAATTTCATGGAGAAGGGACTCTGTGCCTTGTGAAGCCAGTTTGTCGCTTTCGGGGATTCCTATAAGACAAATATTGCTTTTATTCAAATTATCCCAGAGCTCTCTGAGAGAGTGATCTGTTTTTGCCCTCCATTTCTCTTCCTCTTTGACAGTTTGAGACCGTTCAAAAGCTTTTTTGTCTTCAATGTCAGAAATCCTTTCTTCTGCTTGCTCCATTCTGTTACTGAGGGATTCTACTGTGTTTCTACTGTGATTCTACTGTGATCTTTGAGGGCTACAACTTCTTGTCTCAATGTGTCAAAATCTTTGGTCATTTGTTCTTTGAATTCGTTGAATTCTTGAGATATCTTTTGGGTTACTGCTTAGAATTCTAATTCGATCTTATTTGCTATCCAGATTCTGAATTCGATTTCTGACATCTCAGCTATTTGTTTTTGCATGGGATCTTGTGCTGTGCTGCCCCATTGATCCTTGGGGGAGTTGATCTACTCTGATTATTCATATTGCCAGAGTTTTTCTGTTGATTTTTCCTCATGATTGTTTTTCACCATTGCCTCTGGCCATCCCTAGAGTTGGGGAGGTGTTTCTCCAAGATTAGACCCCAGCAGGATCACTCTATTGTTGCTGGATCTTTGTAGGGAGTGACCCTGTGTAGTTCCTCTGGGGCTTCCCCAGCCAGGGAGTTCTGGTTGTGGAAGCAGCTCCCGAGTGTGACACACCCAATCCAGCAACAGGGCGGGAGGTAGTGTGCATGGTTCTGAGAGTGCCTGGTGCCCAGTGACTTTGGCACAGAGAGCCCAAGGCTCCAGCAGTCTCTGGCCAGGAGAAGGGCTCTGTGCAGAGGCTGGGAGGGCTCCAGAGGGCACGCAGCTACCAGAGTTCCTGGCCAGACGAGCGGGCCGGTGTGGAGGCCGGGAGGGTACAGGAAGGAGGACGCAGGGTTGCGTGGCTCCCACAATTCCTTGTCAGGGCATGCGGAGGCTCGGTGGGTGCGTATCATGTGTCAGGGATTGCAGCACAGATCTTATGGAGGTCCGGGCAGTGCCCAGCCCAGGAGTTTGAGGTTGCTATGATCTGTGACGCCATGGCACTCTACCCAGAGCAACAGGCCGAGGCTCCAGTGTGCCAAAACTGGTCTCACTCTGCCCCTGAGGGTTAAGGCTGTAAGGCAGCTCAGTCCCCGCCTTCTGCTCCTCAGTCACTAGGTTACTAGCTCCCGCCCGATCCTTGCTCTGCAACCCTGAGAGCGGAGCTTGCCGGGACAGTTATTTCACAATGGCTCCCTGTGGCCCACAGCCGAACACTATTAGCTCCGTCCCGCTCAGCAGTTCAGTCTGGGGCCCTAGACAATGCCCGAAGTTCTCCTATCTCCTGTGTAAGCTCTCCCCAAGGCAGTTCAACTGAGTGCCATGTCCAAAAACACCGAAATAGTTCACAGGTAAGGCCTTTCTGGTTTGCAATCTCACTGCTTCTTGTACTTACGGCTGCTGGCGGGATTAGGTCGATAAAACACATGCAACCACTTGCCAGTTTTCCACTGTTTTTGTCCTCCTCTTGTAGTCCAGAAGTCCTTTGCTGACTCCCTGTATCCTCGAAGGGATGATTATAGGCAGATCCCACCAGCCAGAGATGCCTGGAGTCTTATCTCCCCAGACTCACGGTGCCCAATTGCAGGGAAGCTGTTACTACCCAACATTATATTTTGAAGAACTGTAAAAAGTAGTACTTTGTTTTGTATGGGATGAGACAAAACCCATAAAGATAAGGCTATTCTTAGTAACAAAAACAAAGTTGGAGGCATTACCCTACCAGACTTCAGGCTATAAGTCCACAATAATCAAAACAGCATGGTATTGGCATAAAAATAGAGACCCAGACATATGGAACAGACTAAAAAACTGAGAGATGGAACCAGTCTCTACTTTCCATCTAATCTTTGATAAACCAAACAAAAGCACACAGTGGGGAAAAGAATCCCTATTCAGCAAATGGTACTGGGAGAACTGGATAACCACATGCAAAAGACTGAAACTCAACCCACACATTTCACCCCTTACAAAAATTGACTCAACATGGATAAGAGACTTAAATTTAAGACACAAAATGATAAAAATCTTAGAAGAAAGTGTGGAGGAAACTCTTGATGATACTGGACTGGGGAAAGATTTTATGACAAAGACTTCAGCAGGCATCACAACAACAAAAATTAACAAATGGGACTTAATTAAGCTGAAAAGCTACCGCACAACTAAAGACACAACAAGTGAAGCAAACAGACAATCTTCATAATGGGAAAAGATATTTTCAGGGTATCAATCTGACAAAGAGTGATAACTAGAATCTATAGAGAAGTCAAATTAAAAAACAGAAAAGAGAGTAAACAATCCCATGTACCTGTGGGTGAAAGATATGAACAGGACCTTCTCTGATGAAGACAGACAAATGGATAATAAACATTTGAAAAAAAAAATGCTCATTGTCCCTGATCATCACCTAACCCAGTAAGAATGGGCCACATCACAATGTCTCAAAGCTGCAGATGCTGGCATAGATGTGAAGAGAAGGGAACACTTAAACTGCTGTTGGGACTACAAAGTAATATAACGTTTTTGGAAGGAAGTATGGAGAATCATCAAAGAATTCGAATTAAACATCCCATTTGATTTCGCAATCCCATTACTACGCATCTACCCAGAAGGAAAAAAAATCCTTTTATCATAAGGACACTTGCACTAGACTGTTTATTGCAGCTCAATTTACAATCGCCAAAAGTGAAAACAATCTAAATGTCCCCCAACCCAGGAATGGATTAACAAGCTGTGGTATATGTATACCATGGAATACTATTCAGCTACTGAAAAATACAGAGATTTTACATCTTTTGTATTAACCTGGATGGAAGTGGAACACATTATTCTTAGTAAAGCATCACAAGAATGGAGAAGGAAGAATCCAATGCACTCAATTCTAACATGAAGGCAGTAGATGATAATACAAGGGGTGGGTAGGGGAATGAGGGATTGGGGAGAGGGGACGAGTGAGGGAGATGGGGATTATGGTGTATGGCACACCTCTTGGGGTTGAGAACACAATTATAAGAGGGAGTTTACCTAACAACAGCAATCAGTGTAACCTAATTCTTTGCACCCTCAATGAATCCCAAACAATAAAAAAAGATTGATCATAGCATATATAAAGTATTAATTATCTTAAAACCAAGTTAAATATTTAAACATGAATGGAAAGCATCACATGGGTATGTCTTTGACAGCCATAGAAATTCCGAATCTGATAAGTCAGGAAATTCACAATTATTACAATAAAGTAAAGCTTAAAGAATATTCTAGTAGTAAGTATGCAACATATTGCTAAGTTGTGTAATAGAAGTCATAACAGGCTTGGTGCCTGTAGCTCAAGAGGCTAAGGCACTAGCCACATACACCAAGGCTGGCAGTTTGAATCCCAACCCAGGTCTGCCAAATGACAATGACAACTATAGCCAAATAATAGCTGGGCATTGTGGCAGGCACTTGTAGTCCCAGCTACTTGGGAGGCTGAGGCAAGAGGATCACTTAAGCCCAAGAGTTGGAGGTTGCTGTGAGCAGTGACACCATAGCACTCTACCCAGGGCAACAGCTTGAGGCTCTGTCTCAAAAAAAAAAAAAAAAAAAAAAGTCATAACAACATGGTACAAATGTAGTTTATATAAAGATTTCTCTTAACAAGTAACTTTTCAACTCAAATCTACCTAACAGCTAAATACACTGAAATCAGCAGTTGAATAAGGGCAAAAGAATATAAACTTTCTAATCAGGAAGACTTTAAGGAAATCTTCCAGCTTAGAATAAATATGTGTTTAATTTGCTTCCAGATTCCCTTATACCTGACTGGTTTTAATCACCATAATGAAAATTAATAAATGATTTGTCAGTGTTTTAGGAGACAGTGTAGTCTCCGTCTGGTATATTCAGGGTTTATGAAACATTTTCCAGTACTACTCAGTGACAGAAAACATTGGTAAGGTAAACTCTTACAGCTGAAATGCACCAGTGATTGCCAATGGAAGCTACAGGAAAGGATGATTAATATAAACAGGCTTTTGCCTCTGCTTCACAGCAACATTACATAAAGCAGTACTGTTTCAGGAGACTTTTGTATTTTAATTTTCAAGAGTCCATAGGGTAATGGATTTTTTTCTTCATCTTGTTTGATCTTTGATATTTAAGACCAACTTCTGTGTTTTGTTTATTTTTTCTTTGCATTGGAAAAAGAGCATAAAGTGAGTGACAACACATAATCAGGGATAATTGGTATTTTTCAGAGAAAAAGAAAGAAAACACCTTTTATGATGAGCCAAGTGCAAACATTTTACAAATAGGGTATCTTGCACCAAACATTCATGTCAGTAAAAAAAAAAAGTAGTTATGTTAAATGCATGGAAGTATTTGTTAGTTTCAGATTTAATCACAGCAAATGGTTTTAATTTATATTTCCCTAAAATTTGGCTATTACACAAAGCAAGTACTTTAAAGGACTAAATGATTGTCTTTTCCCTGAAGGAAAGAAACTGAAAGTTAATTTCAAACTGCACAAGGAATAAAAGAGACAAGGCATTTTCAATAAAAATAAATAAACGGGGGTAGGTAAAGCATCCAGTGGCCAGCTTGTTTAAAATAAGAAGATTTAGTTTCATTGAAAAACTAACTTATTATTTTTTCACCCTAAAAATGATCAGAATGATGCATGCTAACTTTTGCTCCTTAAAATACTGTGAAATATGTTGGGGTCTTCTTGTCGTGCTTTTGGGAAGGTCCATGTTGTCAAAACAGGTGATGACAGCAGTACTATTTTGTGTTATTTTAGCCGTCACTAGCCTTCCTAGCATTTTTCACCACTCCCACTTGCTGGCAGTATATCATGGCAGAGTTTCAACAGAATTCTACTATGAGCTGTGAACTAACTGGGAAATGTCAACATGTAAATCCACATCTAGAATTAATCTGTCTGTAAGAAGGGCAAACTCCCACACTCTCTCTTCTCTTTCAAAACTTAATTATAGCAGAAGAGGTGGAGGGGTTGGATGCAGAGATGCTAGAGACAACTCTATAACCAAAAGACAAAATCCTCACATAGAATCCATTATGAACATTTTACTGTGGAACCAGAAAATAATACTGTTAATCTTGTCAGAGATCAAACTCCTCTAATTACGAACCATATGGCCATCTGAGTAAGACTCTCTAGCCTTCCAAAGTGAAAGGATCATGCCCTTTAGCCTGTTGTGATGTGTGCCATGTACCTTCCTCTGGTGGAACATCTGATTTTAATTGAATAGCTATTGAGGTTCCCGTTGTGACAGCCTAGGTATCATCACACTTTCAGGCACTAGGGGCCATGCTCCACTCTGTGTCTCCTATAATGACAAGAGGTCAACATTCTGTCTCAAGTCAAGTTACATATAAAATAATGGCTTCTCTTAGCACTGCCCCTTTCCTGTTGACCTTGAAAACTGACAAATCAGTAAAAGCTCCAAAGATCATGGCTCTTGTGTAACTGAATTAGCATCTCTAAATGATTTGTCAGAGTTAAGTTAGCCAAGAGTCACACTCTGGGGGGGACACTGCTGCCTGCATACCTAGAACCTTGCATGGTCAATGGATCTATAAGGATTTCTGTGGAATGACTATAGAAATAACAAAAGAAATGTTCAAAACTTTTGGTAAGCTTTGAGAAAACAAAGGAATAAAAAGCAATGTTCAGATTAAAACCACCAAGGACAGTAGTAACTACTCAAAGCATTTCTTACATTCTTAGCAACATGAAAAATATCTCACAAAGAAAAAAACAGAAATAAAAGATCTTGATTATCATCCATATGAACGACTTGTAACAATGCTAAGAGGATCCTGGAGATAACAAATGATGTGGAAAAGGGCTCAGATGCTGTCTCTTGAGAAGATAACTCCTCATTTGGGCTATTTATCTTTTGCTCTCTCAAAAATTAATTATTTTCAATCTGCCCATTGCAGGAATAAATATAAATATTCTATTCCTTATTCTTTCTTGTGTATACATAGTTCAAAGCCATTCTACTACAAAACAAACAAAACACAGTGTATTTCCAACATAGTTTTGATTTGGGCTTTATTTAAATCCACTATTTACCAAGTGAAGATAATGTGAATATCCTGGTGGGATGTACTGAAACACACGAAAAGATGCTATCTACTTGTATGCCCTAATGGCATAAATTGTTGATTTTGTTTAAATAACATAAATTTAAAGTTCAATCAATTTTGAAAGAATAGGCACAGCCACTGACAGAAATACAACACTCATTAAGGTAATTAGTGTGTAACTACTCCTTTGGCAATGTTGATTTCCAAATCTATGTATCTAGATTGTTCTATCTAAGCCCATAAACCCAGCCTTTATATGGCCTCCTGGACAGTTCCAGCTGGATGTTTCATGAACACCTGAATCTCAATCCAACCACACGAGCATCTCTCATCTCTCTTGCCAGCACAGCCGCTTCTCCTTTTGTTCTCCCTAGACTCTCTACATGCAGTAATTCAAACCAGAAGCGTGGACTCCATCCTAGATGCCCCAAGCCCTCACAGGCAAGCCATCACTAAATCCTTGGATTTCTAACCTTTGATTTCACTCTTTCCTTCTCTCCATTTCTATTATTCTTATCAAATGTTAAGCTTTCATTATTCCTTGCCTGGATTTGAACTGCTTTAAGCTTCTCTCACTTTGAGTGCATACATGCTATTGCTATTCCATTACTTATAGTCCTTCAGTGGTTGCCAACCACCCAGAGGATTGAGACCCAACCACACCCCATTTTCTAGGCCTTCATCCCCACATTCTCTTCCTTCTCCTCAGTAAGCCTTATGCTTTCCAGCCTAGAAAGGCAACTTCAGCTCCAATCTGACCCTGGCCCTTTGGATACCAAATCTGCCCTCTGATTTCCATCTGAGAACCTTCAAACTGTAAGGCCCCTTTCCACATCCTTCTTTATACCTTGTTCCTTTCTTTCTTTCTTTTTTTCCTCTTGAGACAGTGTCTTGCTCTGCCTCCTAGGCTGGAGTGCTATGGCATTAGCCTAGCTCACAGCAACCTCAAACTCCTAGGCTCAAGTAATCCTCCTGCCTCAGCCTCCAGAGTAGCTGGAACTACTGGTGCCTGACACAATGCCAGGCTAATTTTTTTCTATTTTTAGTAGAGATGAGAATCTTGCTCTTGCTCAGTTGGTCTTGAATTCATGGCCTCAGTGATTTTCTCACCTCAGCCTCCCAAAGTGCTAGGGTAACAGGTATGAGCCACCATGCCTGGTCTTATACCTTGTACCTTATACCTTATAGTAATTTTTTCTGTATCTGTGCCCTTTCCCACCAAACTGTGAACTTCTCAGTAACAGAATCCATGTGATATTCATATTTCTTACTCAACATCTGTCCCATTGTTTGGTGCATAGAAAGCAACTGAATAATGCTGAAAGGTAAATAAATGGATAAAATAATTAAAGATATTTCAATTCTTAGATTCAAAGCTACATCAAAAGGACGAAAAATATACAAATTGCTGATATCTATGGTTTGAATACTTCCAAATCAAATTAAATATTATAAAGAAGAAAATTAGGTCTCCAAGAAGATTTGGAAAATATAGATTCTATTTTCAATTGGTTATAATCTAAGGGGTTGCTAAATGTTCTTGTCTGAAAAACTGAACCTGGCATCAGAATCCTATTACTTTTTGTCATTTCATGGTGTAGAATTTTCAGGGTATAGGTATGAGATTCAGCATCACTCTTTGTGTATGAATATCTATAGTGTTCAAAGCACTAGGCCTCAGGAAAGAGATAAAGACTCTTTATGTGACTCTGTGATGCAGACAAACACTCTCTAAAAAGGGACATAAAATAGAAAGCCCCATAAGTTCTTTACCTTAAGCGGGCTTCTTATATCATAAGATTTACTATAGAGATCAAGTTGAAAAAGTTGCCAAAACCCTGAAACATCAGTATAGCAGATGTTACATAGACTTTGAGTTCCAGATGTCCATGGACAGTCCTGCTGCCGAGTCAAACCCATGGGTCACCCACCCCAGAGTCACATGACTTTATAGTAATCAAGGGACAGTTTATAGGATACCATGGCTTTCTCACATAATGTCAAATTCAAAATGATAAGCAAGTATTTCTCAAATATCCTAGTTTCCTAAAGAACTTATTGAAAAGTTATCATCCTTAAGTTGATTTAAATCCTTCCTGAAAAACAAAATTTACTACAGACTCCCAACCTGAATCTAGGGAACTGGCTGGACTTGAATCAGAATTGTTTTCAGAACTGCAGGATGAGAAAGCCCAACACAGAGGGATTTAAAAGGATTTCACCAAGGGCAAGGAAATACTATCCACAATCATTGTGTGACTCTGCAGCCATTTTTAGAAATCATTTTTGATAAAATACAAATAAATTTCATACTTTCTCATTGTAAATGATCAGAAACCAGCACAACTATAAAAATAGAAAAAAAATGCAGAAGCTATAACTTTGTCACACATCTTTATTACCTTTGAGAATAACTAATGAAAAACATTCACAAAAAAACCAAATGGGGAGAAAAAGAGAGAAGCTGTAAAAAGAAAAGCCCAAAAGATCCTTTTAAGTGTAAGACACATAAATTTTTCTCTCTCTTGTTTTTTAACAACCTTTCTCTGTTAAAGAAAAAAGAAAAAAAGGTTTATGTGATCAGCCAGAACTTCTAGAAAGTTCTAAAAAGAGGAAAGAAAGACAGTAAATAGATATTGAGTTGAACCATACATACCCAAACTGAGATTCATGTTTTCCCTACTGCTTCTAGAAATATTAATCTCAAATAGATAAATAAGAAATTTGTCTTTCATCTAACCTCACATGGTAAAGTCCTCTCTAAATCCATTTAAACTAAAATTTCTTTCGCCAAATCCATTAGAACATTAGATAAACTATCTTAAATTGATTCTTAGTGAAATTAAAATAGCTATTTTCATGTTAGAAGTTAGGGAACTATATCTTACTTGGGTTTCTTTGTACATGTTTGAACATTATTTGTTGACAAAGCCATCTTTTTTGTGTAAAAGCTCAAGCCAACTTTAGGAGCACTGAATTAATTCTCAGTGCATTTTAATCTTTGTGTGAATACCTGCTAAGATGTATAACAAGTCAAAATTAAGATAATACATTGCTGCAGGGTCAGAATTCCATAATGGTACTTCCTATGTACAAAGCAATTTCTCTGCCTCCTGAAATCTTTAAATTTCTCCTATATATACACATATACATAAAGAGAGGGGGAAGAGAGAGAAAAAAGAGAGAGATCTAGCGATATATATAAATAGATATAATATAGATATCAGTCTAAAATCAATCAATCTATCCATCTATCCATCCATCCAAAGATTTGAAGTATCTAGGGATTAAAATTTTGATAATTACTCAGGAGGCCAACTGGCAGACAGTAGGAATTTTGATTGAATCAGAGTTACAGTTATATACTCACTTGATTTGCAATCAAAATGTTTCCTTTCTAAACACCCCAGACCACATTATTATATCACTTACTTAGAGAAAAAAAGACAAATAATGGTGATGAGATGAATGAAAGTAAAGATCTTGCCAATGAATTTCATTCTCTGTAAGTGAAGTTACACTACCATGAAAGCTTTTATTTTGTACAGATGTCCTGAAGATACTTTGTCAGTTCCCCAAACTTTTCTGATTGCTAATTTTATCTCTGGAAATCAGGCAAATAAACACAAACATAAAAATGTAGCTGAAAAGGCAAATTTTAAAGTTTCGCTATATTGGTGAAGTAGTCAATAACATTTCTTCTAGATCTCGTGTTAATTTTAAGAGTATTGCTTTTTTTTCTAATTTCACTTATGGCAGGACAAAATGTACTCAAACAATATCTCCATCCTATTATACAGACGTGTATGTGAAAAAATAAGGATTAAGGTAAAATAAATCTAGGTTTTATTTACATTTTCTAATATAATTATAGCTTCATTTCCACAGAAAATTCAGAATTTTAAAATAGGCTCCTTTTGAAATTTTATGCTCACATATAGATGTTATGAATGAGGTCATGATTTTAAAAATGTGGATTGAAATCAGTTTATGTTCTATTTACATCACTTTAAGATCATGGCAAGTTAAATAATATACTTATGTTATTTTTATATAATTATAATGGAGAACCTAACAACAAACAGCAAATATTAGTTGAGGTGACTCCACTTATTGTGAAGGTAGCTTAAAAATATTGGGTCATCCCCAACCAGACACTTCCCATCACATCTCCTCTAAGCATTTCTGGGAGAAGTGCTACGAAGAAGGAAGACAACAGTGTTTTATATAGTGATGCTACATTAAAACATTTTATTGTGTTTACCTCCACTACTGCAGTTTGGGTTTCCCAGATAACTACAATAAAAAAGCTGCAAAAATAAAAAAGGAGGATCACTACAGATCTAATGGAGAGAGTTATAGAAGTAACTCCCCACCAAATCCTAAAGTTAACTACAGTTAATTCACTTATTATTTATTTGTTTAACAAATATGGATTATTATATTAACTTCATAATCAATTGTGTGGGAAGGTAGATTCACTTGCTTTCAACTCTTCTATAAAATATCTTAGAGATTTTTATGTCTGATGCATTCTTAAAAATTGAATCCTCCTTTTAGTTGGTTAGCAAAATCTTCTCCCAATATACAAGCTGGAAATTGTGGCTTGATGAACACACTGATAGTGACTTGAAACTGTTTCTGTGAAAACTTCAGGTGGTTACACAGTGTACCATTTTCAAAAAAGATATTATTGGTGCCTAAGATTTTTGCATTGAAGAGTCCAATACTTCATTTGTTTGTTCAGAATATGTTTAGCACTGTGCGTGTATAAGGTGACACTGGGGCCTAGAAATGCAAAAACAAATACAGCCCTTTATTCTCAATGAAATTTAAATATGATAGAAAACATATAACATTTGTGAATTGTGAAAATTGACTAAAATTTACATGAAAATGCAAGAGCCAAGAAAAGTTAAGGCAATTGTGATAAGGAACAAGGTAAGAGAACTTACACTACCACATAGCAAGATGTAAAAACTATAGAAATTAAGAAAAGGTGATATTTGCATAAGGATAAACAAATAGATCTAGGAAATTAGTTTTTAAAAATCCACAAATAAATCTATGCTGTTAGGATCTCATTACTTATAACTAATGTGTCACTGAAGAACAATTTTTGAAGAAGGAAGATATTTCAAAAAATGGTGTTGGATATCCATATTTAAAAAAATAAATCTTGACTCCTATATCACACCATATAAAGAATCAAATCCAGGTGGCTTGTGTATCTAAACATCAAAAGAAAAACAATAAAACTTTTCAGAAACTATATAAGACTATTGCCATAAATTTGAGATAGGCAAAGATTTATTAAACAAGTTGCAGAAAGAGCTATACAAAGGAAAATGTGATAAATTAGGTTACATTACAATTTTTAAAAATTTTCACTAAAAAAGCAATTAAGAGAGTGAAAAAGGAAAGCTATAGGGTAGAAGATACTTGCATTATGCACAACATCAAAGACTTCCTATCCAGAACATGTAAATAACTTACACAATTCAATAAGAAAAAAACAGGGGGACAAAAGGGTAGAAGAGTTAACAGCCACTTCATATAAGCAAACACATGAAAATGTTCTCGGATTTATTAGCTATCATTAAACACACAATGCAACATCACTATATAGCCACCATAATGGCTAAAATGAAACACGCACACAAACACTCTCTACCAAGTATCATTAAGGATGTGGACTACCTGAAACTCTCATATATTTCTGGGCTATAAGTTGTTAAAACTACTTTGGAAAATTGTGTGGCAGGATCTACTATTGCTGAACATACGACACAACATTTTTTTTTCTAGGAATATATCCAATAGAAAGGGGTATACATATATTCACCAAAAGATATGTACAAGAATATTTGTGTCTGAACTATTTATAGTATCTTCTAACTATACTATTAGAAATAGAATGAACAAATTGATTTATACCACAATACTATACTGCAGTGAAAAGAAATTAACTAGATCTACATAAAACAAAATGAATGAATCTCATAAATTCAAGATTGAGTTTAAAAACAAAAACTCAAAGGAGTCCATACTATGTGATTTCATTTCAATAAAGTTCAAAACAAAGGCTAAACTAATATAGAGTGATAGATATTGGGATGGTGCTTACCCTTGGGAACACTATGACTTGAAGGCAAAAGAAGAGGACTTCTGAGGTGCTGATTATGTTCTGGAATTCTGATTTATACAGGCATTCTCACTTTGTGAAAATTTTGTTAAGCTGAATATTTATGATCTGTGTGCTTTTCTATATGTATGTTATACTTTGATTAAAAGTTGCTTTAAAAATTATAGTATGGAAACTTCCAATCCTGGCCATGACTTGGCATCCCACTATAAACAAACAACTGAACTTGCCCTCCCACCATAAACAAGCAGAAAACTGGACAAAATACAAAGCAGCTGTTTTAGAAAATGTATAACCAGAAGTAAGAGCTGTTTTCTCTAAGTTATCTCCATGATCACCGCTGCATTCCTCCTGGAAACAATTTCTAGACTGCAGCACAGGAAGAAGCAGCCCAACCAAAGTACTGTGGTCTTATTGAATTGAGGAGACAGAGATTAGAGCTCAGGAAGGCAAAGGCCACTCTAATTTGGAGGATGGAATACCAGAGATGAATCAAATATGCAGAGAAGGAGCTTCAGAAATCCGCATGGGGGTTCTCTTGTTTTTGTTTTTTTTTTTTTCTAAATTGTAGGCAGCACACATGTAGAATAAAATTCTACAAAGCCAGGCAAAGAACTATGAAGGAGCTGGAGCTAAAATGTTCTCATAAGCTTACTCAAAGCTGGGAGATGTCCGTGTGCTTTAAACAGTGAAGGCAAAAGGACTTTATTACAAATGTGGAGCATTTAATACAGACTCCAGAGGGTCACACTCTGTAGCAGGACAAAACTAACTCTAGAGCAAAGACTACTCTACATCTATCCTTAAAAACTTGAAAACAAATTTCGTATGTGGTGGCTCAAGCCTGTAGTCCTAGCACTCTGTGAGCCCAAGGCAGGTGGATTGCCTGTGCTCAGGATTTCAAGACCAACCTGAGTTAGGACAAGATTAAATCTCTAAAAATATCTGGGTGTTGTGGCAGACACTTGCAGTCCCATCTATTTGGGAGGCTGAGACAAGAGGATCACTTGAGGTCAAGAGTTTGAGGTTGCTGTGAGTTGTGACCCTACAGCACTCTACTGAGGGTGAGAAAGGGAAACTATCTCACAAGAAAAAATAATAATAAAAGAAAAAAGAAAACCCTTAAAAAGCAGCTGTGAATAAATCTAAGGTGATAATCTATAAATGCCCCAACAGCCTACAAAACAAACTCAAAACTCTTTAAAGGAGGACAATGAAAACCAGACACTCAACAACGTAACATTTACAATGTCTAGCACCCAACTGACAATTACAAGGATGTTGGAATACACGGGCCATTTCTAGGAGAAAAATCAGTCCACATAAACAGACCCAGAGGTGACAGAGATGATGAAATTAGCAGACAAGGGCTTTAAAGCTGCTGTAATAAATATGATAAAAGGTTTAACAGAAAACTATAAATCACCTATTTAAAAAGCTCAAAAAATCCCAGGTAGAAAAAAGAAACAGAAAACCACTATAAGAAGAATTACATATAAATTGCAGTAAAGCAATGACAAAGAGAAAATCTTAAATGTAGTCACCAATAATGGACACATCAGGTGCAGGACAAAATAAAAGTGACAGCAGAATTCTTATCAAAATTCTAAGCCCAAAACTTAGAATAGGGAAACATCTTTCAAATACTGGTAGAAAAAATATGCCATCCTAGATATCTATACTCAGAGAAAAATATTTGTAAAAACACCAAAAATAATAAAGAAATTTTCAGACAGAATTTGAGAACATTCTTTGCCAACATCCTTACACTATAAGAAATATTAAAGGAAGTCCTACAAGCAACAGGAAAATGATACCAGATGCAAATCTGGATCTACCCAAGGAAATGAAGAACATCAGAAATGTTAAATACGCGAGTAAATGTGAAAAATTTTTTTTTTTTTTTGGTAGAGACAGAGTCTCACTTTATGGCCCTCAGTAGAGTGCTGTGGCACCACACAGCTCACAGCAACCTCCAACTCCTGGGCTTAAACGATTCTCTTGCCTCAGCCTCCCGAGTAGCTGGGACTACAGGCGCCTGCCACAACGCCCAGCCATTTTTCTGTTGCAGTTCAGCCGGGGCCGGGCTTGAACCCACCACCCTCGGTATATGGGGCCAGCGCCCTACCGACTGAGCCACAGGCGCCGCCCATGAAAATTTTTTTGTATTTTTAAATTTATTTAAACAAAAGACTAAAGCAACAAGAACAATAGTGTGTGCTAGGGGTTTATAACATATGTAGAAATAAGCTTCTTGACATCAGTGGTGCAAAAGGGATTGGAAAAATAGAAATACAGCTGGCCTCAGGACCTGCAGTTTCATAAATTTAACCAATTTCAGTGCAAAAATATTTGGAGAGAAAAAAAAGAAAATAACAATGCAACAAAAAATATAAATAAAAACCAATGCATTATAACAATGATTTACATGGCATTTACACTGTGTTATGTATTATAAGTAATCCAGGGATTATTTAGAGTTGCAGTCCCCACCCCTGGCCTGGAGACCAGTACCAGCCTGTGGTCTGTTAGGAACCAGGTTGCACAGCAGAGGTGAGTAGCGGGAGACTGAGAAAAGCTTCATCTGTATTTACAGCTGCTCCCCATCACTCACATCACTGCCTGAGCTCCACCTCCTGTCAGATCAGTGGTGGCATGATTCTTATAAGAACAGGAGCCTTACTGTAAACTGTGCATGCAAGGGATCTAAGTTATACTTGAATTATCCCTAAACCACTCGCCCACTCCCTGGTCTTGAAAAAATTGTTTTCCATGAAACTGGTTCCTGGTTCCAAAAAGGTTGGGGACCACTGATTTAGAGTATATAAGAAGATATGTATAGGTTTTATGTAAATATACTGCCTTTTTTTTTTTTTTTTTTTGAGACAAACTCTTATTCTGTTGCCTTCGGTAGAGTGTCTTGGTGTCACAGCTCACAGCAACCTCCAACTCTTGGGCTTAAGTGATTCTCTTGCCTCAGCCTCCCAAGTAGCTGGGACTACAGGTGCCTGCCACAAAGCCTGGCTATATTTTGTTGCAGTTGCCACTGCTGTTTTAACTGGCCAGGGCTGGGCTCGAACCTGCCACCTTTGGTTTATGGGGCCAGAGGCCTGCCCACTGAGCCATAGGCACCACTCACCATTTTATTTAAAGGACTTGAGTGATTTGGTATGTGGTGGTGGGAGGTCCTGGAACCAGCTCCCCTCAGATCCTGAGAGATGACTGTATTCTATGGTAAGGTTTGTAAATAATATAAAATGTGGTACAGTGTTAGTTGAAGGTAGACTAACAAAAAAGTGTTGGAAAATATAAAGTAATTGCTTAAAAAACAAAGCAAGAGCATATAATGAAGGGAGTGATAAAGATATTAAATTGCAATAGTAAAAAATATTCAATCCAAGAATGTAAGAACAGAAGGAAAATGGAACAAATAAAGGTAAAAGAAAAAGAAAAAAATCTATAAGATAATAATCTTCAATCTAATAATCTTAATAACTACAGTAAATGTAAAATGTTTAAAAATTGCAATTACATGACAGAAGTTGCCCAATTAAATTAAAAATAAGCCCTAATTACATGCTGTCTAGAGGAAATCTGCTTTAAACACAAAAACATAGATAGGCTAAAAGAACAAGAAAAATACATTGTACAAACATGACTTAATTAAAAATCCAGAAATTGTTATGTTATTACATGATATCAACTTCAGAGTACAGAATATTATCAAAAATAAAAAATGGCCGGGCACAGAGGCTCCTGCCTATAATCCTAGCACTTTGGGAGGCTGAAGCAGGTAGATTGCTTAAGCTCAGGAGTTCAAGACCAGCCTGATTAGGAGGAAGATCCCATCTCCACTAAAAATAGAAAAACTAGCTAGGCATTGTGGCGGCACCTGTAGTCCCAGATACTTGGGAGGCTGAGGTAAGAGGATCATTTGAGTCAAAGTTTTGAGGTTCCTGTGAGCTGTAATGCCACAGCACTCTACCCAGAGTCAGATTCTATCTCAAATAAGTAAATAAATAAAAAAAATTTTTCATAATGATAAATGAGTCGATTTATCAAACATCCACAATAATCCTATACATATGTTCACCCAATTACAGAGCTTCAAAATACATGAAGCAATAACTATCCCACATGAAAGAAACAATAGACAAACCCATAAATATAGTCATTTGTTGAAGACAGAAAATCAGTACATTTACAAAAGACCTGAACATCATCAACCAACTTGATGATATGGATTTATAAAACCCTTCACTCAACAATTGCAGAATATGCATTCTTTTCAAATGTACATGAAACACTTACCAAAATAGACCATATGCTGGGCTGTAAAACTAGAGTTAAGAAATCTTCTGGGACTGAAACTGGCATATGTTCTCTGATCATAACAGAATTAAATTAAAAATCAACAGTAGACAAATATCTAGGAAATCCCAAGATATTTGGAAATTAAAGATTAAACACAGTTCACAATTACGTCACAAAGAAGAAATCAGAATAGAAATTAGAAAATATTTTTAACTGGGTAATAATGAAAACACAATATACCAAAATTTGACCCTGGGGTAGGTAACAATTTCTTAGGACACAAGAAAAATTAAGAATAAAGAAAAAATATGATAAATTTAAACAAAGGCATTTGAGGGAAAGCAGAAAAAAATACCAGGAGGAGTAGGAAGAAGAAAGGTAAGTCAGAGAGGTGGGTGGTACACAAAGAGGGAACTTCTCAGAACTATCTGAGGACACAGGTGGAGTGACATCTTAAAATGCCAAACAGCAAAAGCAAGAGTGCAGGTAAAAGAAAGTGGAGAGGGTAACATTAGTGATGAAACTCACTAAAATCAGTTTTAAAAGAATAATTGGATTTGGAGGAGATTATTAGTTATACTCTGGTTCCTATAGTAGTTTGGGTATTTAACTACATGGACACAGAGATTAAATATTTTTGAATACATCCTTAATCTTTATATGCCACAGCCCTGCAAAAGAATTCCTTGTAAAAGCTATCCACTATGTTTCCAATTAAATCCAAAGAGGGCACTTGTATAGTAATTCTATCTCACTTTAAAGTTATAGTAACCACGTCTTTGTAGAACACGTCTCATTTCTTCTTTATGGCAAATTAGGGGTATTTCCTAGGTTTTATTGCTACTACTGATGATAGAAAGTCAAATTATTAAATTCATAAAATCACGTTGCAAATGTGTGAACAAGTCTGAATACTTGCAATACATCTTAAACTAAGGCATAGCCTGAACAATTCTTTATTACTTATTCTTTTCCAAAGGTCAGCTCTACGATTGGTTTTATAAAGATTAGAAGGTGAAAGGACAAAAGGATTTCCCTCCTACTTTGTTTTACCCCTCCCCACCCCCCCGCCCCCAACACTAAGTATACTGACATGTCTACAGCAGGGCTAGGCATTTCCCATGGGATTCAGTAGTGGTAGCATGCATTTGAAAATGTTGACTGGGTCCCTGTTTTATTCAACATAAGTTCTGAGGTTGTATCTATCCAGATGATCAGGAAATAGGCAATTCCCCTAATCTGGAAAGTCAGTTTGGCATATGTGAATTTTTGTGGGAAAAACTTAATCTTTTTAAGTAAACTCCTTATATCCACCATGCCCTCACCTAATCCAAGCATGAAAACAGCAACCAATACTGACTTACATCCAGCTTTGAACATGTGAATAATGAAATATTTGCTCTGTGGAATCTGAAATCACAGCTCCAACCACTTAAAGACTCAACAATAGAGTATAAGCAACTATATGGGAGGAAAAAAAAATCTCCCTATCCATTGACTGTATATCAATCAGCCTTCATTAAGAATTCCTGGTGCCGGGCAGCGCCTGTGGCTCCGTGAGTAGGGTGCCGGCCCCATATGCCGAGGGTGGCGGGTTCAGGCCCAGCCCCGGCCAAACTGCAACAACAACAAAAAAAAAATAGCCAGGCGTTGTGGCGGGCGCCTGTAAGTCTCAGCTGCTTGGGAGGCTGAGGCAAGAGAATCGCGTAAGCCCAAGAGTTAGAGGTTGCTATGAGCCGTGTGACGCCATGGCACTCTACCCGAGGGCGGTACAGTGGGACTCTGTCTCTACAAAAAAAAAAAAAAAAAAAGAATTCCTGGTGCCTAGCATACAACTGAGGCAGTGGTAGCTAGGGCCCCCAAACAGTGATTTCTTAATGACACCTTAGAGGCCTAGGAGAATTCATGCTGACTTCTTAAAGCATCTAATCTTTCCCAGGGAGAACTTCCCCATCCCCCCTCTCCCTGTTACAGTCTGGCTCATTATAGCAACATCAAGTTGATATCTTATCTTTAAAACATCAAAATAATTCATTTGTCCTACAAGAGTCACAGCATAAAAATTTCCAATTATCACACATGAAAAATAAACAGGTACTCCAAAGAGGACTAATTTACTTAAGGAATAATGCCAGAAGCATTAAACATGATAGTTTTGCTTTTAAATAAAATGTGGTTAATTTGATTATATTTATTTTGTTTTTTGCCAAATTTCAATCAATTTTTATGGTAGGATTAAGCTTCTCAGCAGAGTGTTTTTTTTTTTTCTTTGACATAATGGAAGTACTTTTCCAACCTTAACTGTGGTTAACTAACTGGAAGTTAATGTGCTTTTTGGATCTATGTTTATCCTCAGATGTATTTATGCACGATGCATGCACATTTAGGTCTGGGTTAGAATGAGTAGGTATGTGTATTGTAGACTCTCATTAATTCATAACAGCTTAAATTGTGATTTTTATTTGGCATCCTACTGTGGAACCCAGTAGAGAATGCTGAATTGCTCAACTAAACATTTTCAAATCCGTGACTCTGCATCTGGTTATTTAGTCAGAACAAAATCCCTGCAAAGCAAATCCTCTTCCTAAAATGTGCCCCATTTTCCTGGCTAAAAATTATTCTGGAGAAATACGAACACTTTGCCTAGTTGTTTAAAGAGTTTATTTGCAGGAAAAACTAACACAATAAATATCAACAGCACCTAAAGGGAAGTGAAGAAAGAATCCCCTCATTCTGCATAATGGCAGGCTTGTTATAAATAATTGCAAAAAGAAAATGAGAATGTTGCATTCATTATTTTGGAACACTTTTGAAAACCTCAAGACACCATAAAACAATCTCATATCACTCCATTGACATATAAGGACTAGCTACCTTCATATTATCATGTTTCATAGAAAGTTCAAAGTACTGCTAATTTAAAACTAACACCATGTAAGACCTTCATAAAAATAGACTGAAAAAAAAAATCCACTCTAAACAAGAATGCATATAGTGAGGTCCCTGGAAAACAGTAGAACTACTCTGCCTACGATGGTACCTGGAACACATGATCTGTAATAAATATTTGTTGAATAAATACTGGAATAACCCACTCACATTCCATGGAACTTTTGTTTGTAACAAAAAGGTAAAAAACTAGATTCTCACCTTAACTAGTTTTTAGTAGAGCCTTTAATAGAGATCTTTGACTAGGGTTAATAATGTTTTTAATGTGTTTTTCATTGCTTTAGTTCATTTGCTATTCTTGACTTGAAGAAGAATGGGAAAAGTAAACATTGCAATTATTGTTTTCTTCTTAAAAGGTAAGCCTGTTTCCAATTAGAGAGTATTAGATAAAAGAAGGTTTTTTTTTGTATGTGATTATGGAAAAGTGATAGGAATCTCATGGGTTAGAAGTAGCAGGCTTAGCTATTATGTTAAATAGAATAAACATCATATGAATATTTCCAACAGTTTGAAAACATCTCATGTTTTTAAATAAAAAGAAGTCCTATAATTCTTTTACCATTAGGATATGAAAACAAATCTAAGGGGAAAAAGCAAAAGTCACATTGATTTACTCAAAAAGAGCTGTGGCAAGAGGTTATATTGTAGCTTATTCTATAAAGACATTCTCTGTAGAAGCAACCATTCCTCCTTGGAGAGGTGGAGTCTATTCATTCTCCCTCTTGAATCTGGGCTGTTTGCTGATTGCTTTGATCCAGAGACTATGACACCATATGACTTCCAAGATCAGGTTATCAGCGGCCTTGCAAGCTTCCACCTGATCTCTTGGAGCACTCACTTCTGGAGGAAGCCACCCACCACATATGAAGTCAGACTACTCTGAGAATGCTGACTCTGAGAACAGGTGATCTGAGAAACCCGAGACGTCATGGGAAGAACCCAATGCAGGAGAGAAATATCCAGTCATTGCAGCTTGGTGCCAGACACACGAGTTGGGAAGCCTTTGACTGGCTCTAGCCTTAACTCCATCTAGGTGCACAGGCTAAAGAACCCCAAGTGAGAACTGCCTTGAGAAGTCTCCAACCCCAGAACCAGGAGACGTATTAATAAATTGTTTTAAGCCACTAAGTTCTGGTGAACTAAAGAACACCACACACACACACAAAATCAACATTACTTAGGTTTTCAGAATAATGTTTAACACCGTGGCTTTGCTGAACATTTTTGAAACCTGCAAGATTTTAAAATGTTAAAGGGTAGGAACCTATTCAGTCCTCCATGATAAACTCTCCATGATAAACTCGGAAACATGTTAACCCCCCCTCTCACTTAGTCCCCTCATCTAATCAGTGACTAAGTTCTCCAGTCCATCTTCTTAATAACCTTCAATTCTACGCCACTTCTCATCTGTTAATATATTCCTACTGCCTTACATCAAATTTTAAATTCTTGTTTTACTTATACTAGTATTCTGTCCTTTAGGCTGTCTAAACCACCCCAAACCCTTGCCCTATCATCTGTAACCCAACCCCATACTTACCCTCTACACTACCCCTGTAATAATCTTTTTATAGCACATTTGAGCTTCTCACTTTTCTACAGAAATTCCTCCAAAGGCTCTCAGTAACTGTTACAATGAAGTTCATTTCTTCAGTCTGGCTAACCACTTTATCCTTCATGTAACTAGTCAAGGAAGGTAGTTAACTCAGCATGTGCTTGTTCAAATGCTCTTCATTCTGCTTACAACACCCACACCTCTACTTCTTCATCTCTCTAACTCAGTGGTTCTCAACCTTCCTAATGCCGCCGTCCTTTAATACAGTTCCGGTGGGTCACGACCCACAGGTTGAGAACCGCTGTTCTAACTTCTAATCATTCTTCAAAATTCAGTTCAACAATTACCTCTTCTATGAGGGCTTTCCTGAACTAGTCAACCTGACTCTGACACCTCTCTTCTGGACTCCCATGGACTCATGTTCGTTTCTACTTATGAGTTCGGAACACCTGAGTTAATTTTCTTCCTCCCTCTAGGTAATGTACAGAAGGCTGGGATTATGGCTGACACGCCTAGGCCCTCAGTAAATACTCATTGAAGGAATAATGAATTATGGAAATCCAAGATATTTGCAGGTTCTGTATTACAGGTAAGAAGATTAAAAAACTCATAATTAGCACCCCCAACAGCGAATAGGAAATTATTTCTCTGGTCAGGGTCATAAGATTCAAGCTAGAGGTGAATGGGAGGCTTCTTAGAAGCACCAATCCAACTTAAGCCTTAGCAAGGATGAGGCTAGCTTTCCAGGTCGCACGAAGAACGAGAGCATTTTAGCAGAAGGAGGAGTCTTTACCGAGGTGGAGCAGTGACAGAGAAATAGAGACCATTCAGACTGCAGAGACAGATGAATGTGGCTATCGCTATTAGTATAACGAGAAGAGTAGAAGGTGAGGGTGGTGTGAAGGGAAGAAGCCAGAGGAGGGAGGGCTTTGCATGCTCTGAAAAGAACACGTTATTTTATTATGTGGACAACAGGGAGCCATTAAAAGATTTTAAGCAGAAGAGAAACATTATTGGGGTTACATGTTAGAAAGTTTAAGTATGGAGAACTGATGAAAGGAGGGATGGAGAGCAGAGAAGAACAGCCTGGAGACTAATGTAGTAAACCAAGCAAATTGAAAAGACAGAATTAGAATTGACAGGATTTGGTAACTGACCAGATACAGGGAGGAAGGGAAGGCCAAACAAGCTGCCCCTGAGAATTTTGCTCTGGTTCCTTAAGTGGATGGTGATGCCATATTAAAACAAAGGTAAATTAATTTTTAAGGATTCTTGAGAATTTCATAATTTATTTTGAGCTAGAGACATTTTGTAACATGAAGGGCATGAAGTTTGAAGAAAGACGATTCAGACATTGGCGTCTGTTTGCAACAAAATGAAATGGTCACAAAATACATAATTCTTTTCGATTATACCAGGATTCTCTGTGTGATCCCAAAGAGTCATTTAAACTTTCTGTGACTCAGTTTTACAAACTGTTTCACAAAAATAAGAAAAAATATATGCCTCCCAGATAACTCAGTAAAGCAATTCAAAAATAAATTTGTCTGTATGGTAATTTCTGCTTCCCCAAAGCAAGATGAAATACAATCTCAATTTCCTCTTCTGTTTAAAAAAAAAAAAAAAACACTAAAGAGGGAGAAAGCTTAAATAATTTCAAATGGCCCTTTAAGCTCCAAAACTCATGGTTCCATAAGTCAGAGCACTCAGTTGGAGCTACATTCTACCCAGGTCAGTGGCTGATATTCAACAAGGACCATGGGATTTAGGGTGGAGGTAACTTGTCCTATGTAAGCACTTCCTGCTGAGTGAAGTAGTACTTCGTTTTATGTCTTAATGGTCTTCTGTTCTTTATCATATTACCTTTTAATGAGGTGCTTTCATTTGTTTAACAAATATTTGTTGAGTGCCTACTATGTGCCAGGCACCACACTAGGTGCTGGTGAAACAAAATTAAATGAGACATGTTCTCTTTTGTTGTATTTTTAACTCTAAACCATATTCCAGCCAAAATACATCATCTTATAAAGCAATATTTATCATATACATGATCTTGCTCTAGGAACCATGCCAGGCTACCCCATTAAACTTGATGGACCCGAGAATAGTAAAACTATACACTGTATAATGTATTTATAGCATATAGCAAGGCAACAAGGTCCCCTGAGAAGGGAAGGCAGGAAAACTGAAAAATCATCTTGTGTGCGCTTGGAACTCACAGACCATTCACAAATTCCCTGTGTTGTGACTCCATTTCTTTATAGAATGGAGATAATAAGGCCTGCTTTTAGTATTCCTCACAGGATATCATAAGGATTAAATGAGTAAAAGCACATCAATTACTTTGAGCTTTAAAAAAAAGCACTAAATAAATATTAGGTATTGTTGTTTAGTAGCATTACATGAAATCACATTAAAAGTCAAAAGCCTACAGTAGTTATTCTAATGGAAGTTTAAATCCCAAGATGAATGCAAGATGAATTGAATAACTAAAACGAGGACACACCTCTAGTCAGATCTAGTTAGAAACTAAAATTAAAACTGGAATTAGTTGCATGACTGATGACGATTCCTCACATAGGACAGAACTTCAAGATGTGCAGTTTGCGACGTTAAAGTTGGAGTAAGGGCAATGGGAAGGTGAGCATGAGCCCCATGTGGGTTGACCCTCTTGGATTTTAAAAATGAGTCTTCACCTCGTTGCAGTCTTCAGAGGGAAACACCTAGTTGGTGGGGATCACACTTCCCCTGAAGGCTATGCTACCAGCTTCCCAGTATCAGACGGCGACATTTCCACCCCCAGTGTTTTTGGTGCATGGCAACTCCACCAGGAGAGCCACGGTTTAACTCTGAGAGGTCAACTGTGACGAAATTTGTTAGCCTATGATCAAAAACTTTAGTTAGATTGTGTTCAAAATGTTCTGTTGTAAAATATCCAGACCCTTGAGGATGAGAACTTCTCTACAATTTTATTTATTTGCTAAACTGCCAAAAACTAAAGCAGACACTAACTCCCAACAGAGGAGCTAAACTAATAACACCTTCAACAGCCTCCACATCAGAACTATCCATCTCCAAGCCCAGCAAGAGGAATCAACAAACTGTTCAGGCCCCTCCTCCTACCCCAGGTTGGAAAGCTTCCTGATTAGGGAAATTACAAACTCTCAGCAAGATGGCAGTTTTTCTTTCTCATTCAGGTTCTATATTACAGGTCAGAAGATAAAAGAAAGCAGAGTGGAGCCTCCTTTTTCTTCTCACTTTATTCAACAATTCTTTTAGTTACTATAAGAGGGAATAAATAGTTGAGACAACTGAGGAGATTTTTGACTCCCAACAATTCTGCACCATAAGGTTTTTTGATGCCAAACATGGCCTAAAGTTGAATGAAAATCTTCATATAGGGCTTTTGTCTACAGACTAGCTTTCACACAGAGAGGATAAAAGAGAAAGATCAGTCAGAAAAATATCCAACTTTAGATGTTTTAAAGTCCCCAAATAAGTGTCTTCATAATCCCTATTTAGATAAAACCTAATTTTTAAAAAGGTTTATTTGAATAGCAAATGGAAATTCACTATTATTAACCTTACAGGACTGGAGAACAGCTGTCTGAATCTTAGGCAAAGTGTATGTGCCTTTTACTATTTTTTTTCCTTTCACATAACATTTTTTAAAATTTTTTTCCAAAGTCTCAAAAAATAGACAACTAATATTTATAAATAAAAATAGAAGATAATTTCAAAAACAGATCATGCCAAATCTACAGACAATAGAAAAAGAAGAAAAACTTCAAATTCATTCTACTTTATCTGGATATACCTGATATTAAAATTGGAAAAAATATATTATAAAGGGAAATTACAAACATATTTCAATTATAAATGAGGATGTAATATCCTAAAAAACATATTAACAAGTTGAATTAAAAATTAATGTACTTTGGTCAAAAGTAAATCTGACTTATGTGAGAATTAGTCGCTATTTTCTTTTCCTTTCCCCCACCCGCTCCCTCCTTCTCTGTCTGCTCTCTCCTTCCCTGTGTCATTAATTGTCTTCATATCAAAGTTCAATACATAGGATTCATGCTTCTCCATTCCTGTGATATTTCACTAAGAATAATGTGTTCCACCTCCATCCAGGTTAATTCAAATGCTGCAAAATCTCCATTATTTTTAATGGCTGAATAGTATTCCATGGTATACATATACCACAGCTTGCCCATCCATTCCTGGGTTGAGGGGCATTAGGCTGTTTCCACATTTTGGCAATTGTAAATTGGGCTGCGATAAACAGCCTAGTACAAGTGTCTTTATAATAAAAGGTTTTTTTTTTTTCCTTCTGGAGAGATGCCCAGTAATGGGATTGCAGGATCAAACGGGAGGTCTAGGTTGAGTTCTTTGAGGTTTCTCTATACTTCCTTCCAAAAAGGAAGTTTGTAGTCCCACCAGCAGTGTAAAAGTGTCCTTTCCCTCCACATCCATGCCAGCATCTGCAGTTTTGAGATTTTATGATATAGGCCATTCTTGCTGGGGTTAGATGATATCTCAGGGTGGTTTTAATTTGCATTTCTCTAATAATTAGGGATGATGAGCATTTTCTCATATGTTTGCTAGCCATTCGTCTGTCTTCTTTAGAGAAGGTTCTGTATCTCTCTCTTCCCCGTTGATGTATGGGATTGTTGGCTTTTATCATGTGGATTAATTTCTCTATAGATCCTAGTTATTAAGCTTTTGTCTGATTCAAAATATGCCTTTTACTATTGATTATAATCTAGGGAACTTCACATACGTTTTTTGAAAACGGAAAAAAACTCTTTAGAAAGTTGAATCTTTATAATTGAAGTACTAAAGCAAAAGGAAACCCACAAATTCTAGCAAATGATATCAACTTTCTCAGCATTATATTTTGGAGTCTGAAAATTATTAGAATCGAATTCTTTGTTACACCTAATCTGTCTCTATTTTATCTTGGGGGGATAAAAAAAGTAAAAGTATGTCATCCCTTGGGAATTAACTCTTCATTTATATTAAAGCGATAAATCACCAGCCACCAACCACTGACTGAAATTAATATCCTAGTTCCTATGCCGTTTCCACTTACCTTCCAATTCTCCTGTATGCATGAGGTGAAAAGAAGGTGATAGAACTCTGCTTTTAGGTTATAAAATATAGTTGTTAAAAATTCTTACTTTTGTTCTCTAACTAGATTTTACGCATAAAAACTGCACACACGTCTACACAGGTTGATGGCTGAGATTTTTTTTTTTTTTTCAAATTTTGGTATGCTTGGTGTCTTTTGTTCCCAAAATGTTATTCAAGAAACATTAACATTTATTAAGCATATTTTCCAAGCACTATTTCCTTCTGAGTTGCCTTGCTTTTTAATTTTTATGTATTTCATTCTACAAGACATTTTAAATAACCTTCCCACTTCTGCCTCTGTCACAAAAAGAAAGGGGGGGAGGAGAGAGGAATGGAGGGAAAAGAGAGAAAGATAGAAGGAAAAAAGAAAGAAAGAAAAGAAAAGAAAATTCCAATAGCTAAAACCCATAGTTCCTCATCTTTCTTTTGAGGGTGTCACCAGGCAACTGAAACTCTCAGTAGTCCTATTAGCATATTTTAAATAAAAAAATAATTTTGAGAGATCCCAGAAGTCTTTCAATGCAGTCTAAATTTCCTGTTTTACCACCGCCACCTCCAAACAACTATTTAGAATCCTAAAACCCTGGGCTGCTGTGGATTTTCTAACTACCCACACAATATCCAGAATGCTGCTCTGTCTAAACCCCTTAATCTTCTCCAGGAATCTCCTAACGGGATAATTTTGAATCACAATTAAATTTCCTCATCCCTCATATCTTTCCATTTCAACTTATCCTGGCATGGAGCAATTTGTGAGTAGGCCTGACAGTGACCCAGGCCTTGAGAGCCCCCTCTGTCCCCAACCCCAGAATCTCATGCAGCTACTGTTTTGAAAAGCTTCTCTCACCTAACTACATGGAGCTGCATACTGTGTACACTTTCTAGTTTAGTACAGGGACTAAATTATTTTTTTAGGACCCAACAGGTTTATATGGAAGCCACCCTCACAGCTATATCCATTGTGACCATTTAGTGGAACGGATCCGCATTAGCTCACTATTGTCAGTGTTCAACATCTGACCAAATAGATGGTTTATTTCCAACAGTCCTCACTGCCATTTCCATGAACATACCAGATGATAGCATATGTGAAACAGAATAAAAAGATTTTTTCATATCTAACAAAGGCAGCCTGGCATGGTAGCTCACACCTGTAATCCTAGCACTATGGAAGGCTGAGGCAGATGAATTGCCTGAGCTCAGGAGTTCGAGACCTGCCTGAGCAAGAGGGAGACTCCATTTCAAATAAAAATAGAAAAACCAAGGCAAGAGGATCTCTTGAAGCCAAGAGTTTGAGGTTGCTGCGACAGAGTGAGACATTGTCTCAAAAAAAAAAAAAAAAAAAAAAAAGTCTAGCAAAGGAACCTGTGGGGTAGGATGGGTACCTTCTTTCAGGTCCTATCATGATGAACGCTGTTTATACCTAATTCTGAAATTCTGCCCCTACTAGAAATATATATACGGGTACAGATGTCTCCCACTCATCTTCTCCATTTTTAGTTACAGAGTGGCTATAAAATAACGTATTTTTTAAGTTTTCCTTTTAAAGGACAAATATATATGGATACTCTATTTCAACAGGCTGCCATATGGAGTTCTAAAGGTTTAAAGCATGAAATTCTACCTGGTTCAAATGTTAAGGGAAAAAAACAGTTTGTTTGTACCTGATGGAGTAGTTACTCCAGGCTAAGTCACTCCGCACTTCCTTCAGCTACTGGTACTGGGGTTTTATCTATCAGTACTATCAGTTTTGCAAACTTCAGGCCAACAATCACAGAAGTTGGGAGAGCCCTGACAGGGGAAATGGATGCTAGTCAAACTAAAGAAACTCGCATCTGCATTTCTTCCAAGCTCAATCACAAACAGTCCACACCCATCATGATCCCTCTTCAAATAATTTCTTCATTTACCTGTGTGGCACTTCCTGAAAGTAAGGAATGGGCTTGACTGGATGAGCTATTATCTCATTAGGATTTGTGAAGGGACCAGGCAGGCTGGAATGCTTTTCATGGGTCCGCCTCCCATCCCCTCTCCGCTTCCCATCCGCTGTCCACTATTTTTGTACTGTTTGCCTTTTCTCAGTTTCTGTGTTGCCCGAGACAGATAAATAAGCCCCTTAAATGATCACTACCACCCTGCATTAGCTTTCAAAGCCATTAACAACTTTTCCATGTTTGGTAAATGATGTGTGATAGAAATGTTGACAATGTAAAGGGAGAACTAAACCACAGACTAGAACTTCTTAGAATACAGGAAAATCGCCCCAAACTTCCCTGGGAACACCTTCCTTAGCATTTCATCCACAGTTCTGTTTAAAGCACCTGTGATTTGTAAGGCAAGGCTGATGTTTCACTATAATTGGCAGGAATGCCAAGAACCTATATATGTATGCCGAGCACAGGAATACATATTGGGATTTTTGTCTCCACATAATAGTTTTTAAGTGAATTTTATTTTTCCATTTTCCTCTTTTAGATTATGCAGAAGGAAATCTCACAGTCTCTCAATGTGATATTGTAGTAGAATTACAACATGTGATTTTCATTGAGAAACATGGTAAATGCCCACGCAGGGGGTGGGGGATCAAAGTGCAATGCTGTCCCCTCACCCTGCTGCATGTGCATTCATGCTGCTGGAGGCTCATTTATAATAGTGTGCCTGGAAGTCCAGGGACACAGCCAGAACTCCTTCTGTGGTACAACAAGGACACACAGATATTACATTTCAGCTCTAGAAACCAAAAGAAAAAATATGGCAGGAAGGTTTGTTAAACATCTGCTTCATTCTGAGTACTGCTAAGTTTTCCTTGGCTGGTTGATTGAAAGCTGTAGCTGAACAAAACCCTGCAGCTGCAGCAACTCCCGTGTCAGCTAAGAGTGATGCTGGTGGCACACAGTCCCACTCAGTCCCACACTGTCTCGGGCTCCTACAAAGAGTACAGCCCACGGGGAGCCCTGAGCACTGTTGTTCTCACTTGGGTTGATCAGGAGTGAACAGGTGTTCCCTAGAGGAACAAAAGGACATCAGACTGAGTAGGAATGCCACCACAGAGAAAGCAACAAGCAAAACAAAAATGCTTGGGCTTAACCATATTCAAAAATCAATGACTGGAACAGACGTGTTGGGGCAACATAGTAGAAAGTGACATTGGTTTCTACTGTTGCTTACTGAAAACAAGTATGGGATGTGTGCGTTTAAAGGGACAGTACTCACTCCTCTGACTTGCAAAATCTATGTGGCTGACACTGCTCAAAAAGAAGGAAATATCGTGGCTGAGAGGTAGGAAACAAAGTAAACAGTATCAATATAATTTTGGATTATGAAGGAAACAAACAAAAAGGTAGATTAGAGTCATAGGGCAGAGAGGACCGACTATTACAGGTAAGATGGTCCATATGCTGTTAGAAAAAGAACCAGCCATAGTCATGCAGAGAGCCAGAACAATCCAGGCAAAGACACAGCAGAGGCAAAGGCTGTGATGTAATAAAGAATACAAAATGCTCAGAAACTTATGGCACAAAGGAAAAGGGCTTTTTTGTTTCTGTTTCCATTTTTGTTGTTGTCTTGATGATTGAATAGCTGAAAAAGAAAGAAACAACAGTGTCTGCTAACCAAGTACAGGTTAACGAAGCGTAGCTTTTCAAATCAATCTACATTTCAGACACTTCTAGAGAGAGGAACACTTTATTATTCTTTTTTATTTTTTTAATGGTGCCTTAATATCATGTTTGGCTTGTTTTTCCTTTGGCTACTCAGGAAAATGCTGCAAAGTGACCTAAGAGGTCTGCATTTTTACCCTTGATTTAGATTAGTTTCTGAAACATCATCCCTGAATGCACAATGTTAAGCCATATACAGATCTCTGGTGTTTAATCCTTTCTTATTTCATTTTTTCTTAGAGAAGCCGATTTTCCCAGGAGCACCTACATTTAAATTTAAAACAGAACCACGCATTATGGTAACAGGTCAACTCCTCAAGGCACAGAGCAGATTGTGCACAGGCCTTTAACCAAGACGAGAAACCACCGATCCGGGAGTCTGATTAGATATAGTTTATTTGTTGCAGGATGACACAGCTCTTCATAAGGGAAAGATCACCTGTCGTGTATCAGGGACAGCACTGGTGAGACTGTCAGTGTCTGGAGAGTATTAGCGGAACAGCAGAGTTGGTGTCTTTGGTATGTCAAAGTCTGCATCTCACGGAGCCTTACCCCATAGGCAGAATCAAGAGAAAGAAAGTCTATTTCTTCTACTTGATTGATTGATATTTCAATACATAGTAACAAACAATCATAAAATAATTGATCAGTGCACAGATGATACAATTTGATCACCAAGACCACATCTGTTTATCTTATTAATTTAATGAACAGACAGGTTCAACCACAAAGAGTTTTGGCTCTTCGGCAGTTAGATTCACAAACTTCCAAATAGAAATCTGAGGAAAACACCAGCCAATTGACTGTGTGTATATACAGGTTTAGTATATATGATGAGTAAAACATGCATTTATTTTTTCTAAAACTTTAGAAATCAGTTTTTCTGATTGCATCACTGAAACAGACCAACCTGCAATATGTTCAGATTTAACTTTCTTGTGCTTACTCTGACTCACTACTCTTAGCTAGTATTTCTGAAAAGCGTGGGTAAGCCAAGGTTCTGTAAATGCAATTTTGTGTTTTAAATACACTAAAATTATTTATTGGTTAAATTATGGATGTGTTTGTAATCAATGAAGTCCCCTCTAGTATACAATTGGAATTTTGTATCACATCTTTACTTAAAAGTGAGGTTTCTATTGCAAAATTCTGTGTTTCCCAGCTAATTTATAGCAATTTTTAGAAAACCTAAATTTGTGGTCAGACTCATTCATGAAAAAACACAAGAAAGTCATGTTTCTGTATTTTCAATAAAGGCAGAGGAGTGGGGCAGTTTGGTTTTCCTAATAACATAAGTTGGAACCGGGGATGTAAATGTGACTTCTCTACCAGACATATTTTCTTTTGAGTGGGGTTTAACTAGAATATGATTGAAAATAATATATTCACATGCACTGCTTGTTAAGACAGCACTTTTGTTAAATGGTTCTGTCAAACAAACATGATTTATGTCCCTTTCTCTTACCCACAATCTCCTTGCTGTCCACCTAAATCTTCTGGACACACTGTCTCCAGGTTACCTGGAGCTTTGTCAACACTCCCAGAGTCCTTCCTCTTCCTTGCAACTTTGTGACATTCTGCCTCTGGTGCTATGTGAAGAAGCTTTGTAATTTCTAAAACGTTTTATATTAGAAAGATAGATATTTAATATTTATATATTTGACAAATACATATACATACATATACACATCGTTTTACTTTTATTAAACTCACAAAAAGGGGAAAAATGGATTCAGAAGACAGAAATTTTTAAGAATCAATACCATTAGAACTACTTAAAGGGTGAAATGTAAAATGAATGAATAGATAACAATTTTAGTCACCAAGAACGCACAGTCTAAAATATAAAAAAATTTACTTTCTAGTTGTTCTGTGTATTTGTTTTATCTTTAGGGTTCTTCTCCACCTCAGACTTACTAAAGAGATCTCCGTCTCCAGGAGTTGTCTGCTTGGTCTATTGAAGAGGACTTTAAAGTCACCTGACCGATGTATAATGCATTTTTCTCATGTAAGTCTTATAGAATAGGAAACTAATAAGAAATTTTAAAATGTATGCATTTGCAAAGTTTCATCACTACACTTGAATTTACTCAACTTTAAAAACTATGATCAGCAGTCCCTTTGAATTAATACACTCAAACATTTTTTTCTGTACACAGTGAAGCTAGTTTAGATCTGAAAAACAGCAAAGATATTTTTTGAAAATACTGACTTTTAAAAATGCTTTCTTCAAAATTAAAAGAAATGAAAGTAGGTTTATTTCAAGTTCTTAGTAAAATGTTCTCTCAGATTAAAACAAGAAATGTCTTACTCTGAATATAAGTTGGAATTTTATTTTTTAAGTTGAATTATAAAGCAAAACTTTGAAAAACAGAAGTTTCTGGTGGAATTGACAACATTTTTACTTTAAAAGCATGAATGGTTTTAAATCAAACAGAAAAAGTGATGTCTTGCCAGGATGTTCAGCACACTTTCCTTTAATTGCCATATATAGTTAATAGCCTGGTCATTTTTTTTTTTTTTAAGAAAATAAATTGCAAAGTTGCAAGCAATTTGATTTCACAATATCTTACCATGCAACATATCAAAAACCATGAATTTAATCATTTTGTGGTCTGGGTTGAATTCAACACTAAAATCTTTCTTATTGAACTTCACAGCAACAAAGAATTTCAGACTTACAGATGACCATCTTTGAAGTTGGATAGAACCCTGACCAAACTCCGATTGTCTGATACTGAAAAAGGACAAAGTACAGAATACAGTATTCCAACCAGGATTGGCGCTGATCTGAGAAATTTGAGAAACGTACTGTGAAGGAATTACAGATATAGAATGACTGGATAGGTCATTTGATCTTGCTTCTGAGACTGAAAAAACCTCTGTTTCAGATTAAACAGCACTTCATTGCTTTCCTTTTTGTTTCTTTTCTTAAACATAAAAAATACTTCTACAGATTAAAGAAACAATAAGAATAAAAGTAATAGAATTATACAATATGTATTACATCTAAAAAGTTTCTGAAGTTTGAACAATGCAAGCTTTACTGAAAAATATGACACCAAGGAGTACCAAACCCAACTCTGGGAGTACACAGAGATCTTTCCCTGCGTGTGAGCGGGGAGAGCACATATTCCATAATACTTCATAAAACAGAGGGAAGAAACCATCTCAAATTTTTAGAAATCACACCACCTCATTAGCCTAAATATGCAGTGGAGGCTTTTATGGCTTTCATCCTTTTCAAATGTTATGCTACACAAAATTGTAGAGAGAATAATTTGACTATAAATTGACATTTAAAAAATAGAAATGATTGTAACAACAGCAGTGGAGGCTTTTATGGCTTTCATCCTTTTCAAGTGTTATGCTACACAAAATTGTAGAGAATAATTTGACTATAAATTGACATTTAAAAAATAGAAATGATTGTAACAACAGCAGTGATTGTAGCTTTAACTTGCATTATGGTAACTATCGCAAGAAATTAAAATTATATTTATGTAATTTTGATATAAATCTTAGATAGGTCCTACAATTTAATAAATGCTTTTATCACATTAATGTATATTTTGTTAGTATTTTCTATGTAGATGGTTTCTGGTATATATTTAATTATGACATGGGATACTTTATGGCATTTTTTCTTATAAAGTTGAAAATATACCAAATTAAACATAATAGACTTTTGTTCACAGGATAATTTTACATGCTATTTTTCATTAATAGTCAAAATAGTAACTGCTAATTATTGATAAATTAAAGTTTTTATTAAAGAAGTAAATTAAAAGAAAATGAGAGAAGTATATAATAAAGTACTTTAAATACATTATTTTAGAGGATGTGTGAAACTGTGGTAGTAGTATCTTCATGTTGAAATATGGAAGGATTTTTTTCCAATAAATTTAGAACAGTAATTAGATGAAGCAAAATCAATGATACATTAAATTCTGTATGCAACTCTAGAAAAGGAATAACTATAAATTTACAAAAGTAAACCTACAATAACAAAAGAGGTAAAATGTTGTTCTTTTTATTTTTATTTATTTATTTACCACTTCATTTACATTATACAGGTGTTTAATTGTCAATTATCTTCACTATTTTTCATTCTAATTAATGCCCACCTTGAGAGTTCCAACTTAAGAGAAAAAAATCCTGCTGTTTTGTAATGATGTAAATGCCTTGAATTGTTTTTGAAAATGCTGAAATTCTTAGAGATTAGAAAGTCAGTCTCATGAGACTCTTTTTGGTTAAATTTAGCCAAAATTATTGAAACAAAATAAACACAAATACACCATATGTGCAGGGTACACATGCTTCAGGAGGCTGGACTAGCTGAACCAAGTGTAATTATCCTTGGAAAAGAAGGAAGCAGGGAGCAGAGGCGTGCTGGCACCCAGTGGAAGAAGGCGGTAGGACAGCTGTCTACCTTGGCTTTCAGGCATGTTGGGAAAAGAACACATTTTAATTATCACAATCTATGCTTTCTGTCACATACATTAGACAGGAAGACAAAAGAAAAGCATCTGGAGTAATTAATCTTGACTATGCAACAAAACATTATGAGTTTAATTCTCTTCAAGGCCAGACAAAAATTTTGGAAGGGTGAAAGTGGTGGAGAAGAACCAGCTGTGACGAAAAAATATAATATAGTACAAGGAAGAATTGTGCAATTTTCTTCTCTCTTGATATGTTCTGCCAAACCTGGTCACACTAGTCTATTCTCCATCAGGCAAAGAATGTTTTTGAAATCAAGTGAAAGGCTGTTAGTGAAGTTCTGTCTGTATTTGTGCCATAAGTTACCCAACACTACATACTACTTACACACCAAATTGGGGGTTTTCAATTGACAATATTACATATAGAGATATAGTTATTTTCCTTCATGACCTTTTTTTGGTAAGGAAATAAATTTATATATGAGCCCCTTCCACACCCTACCCTCTCCTCTTTTGGCACTGGGGAAAAGTTGGTTTCTGGTGGGCAGCTTCTGCCCTGGAAGGTAATGAGTTTGCAACTCAGTGGGAACAAGCAAAGCAGAATTACTATGACTTTGCAGGGAAAGTCTTATGTCAGCTAAGCCCACCACATGAACTCCATGATCTTCTCCAACTATGATAATCTATGATTTCCTGAAAGAAAGGGCTTTTTAAATATTTTCCTACATTGGGAGATAGATTTCAGTTCACTGTGCCCATAAGTGTTTCAAGGACTACATCTCTGCCTTTATTTCTTGGTATTTCCAGTACACTTAATCAATATTTTATGACGGAGAGAAAGAAGGTCCAGTTTATATGAAGGTCAAGAATAGACTTGTGACAAGTTAGGAATCAAGTTTTCCATAATTGAGTTCTGACAGGTTATTAAACTCCATGTACTCCATTATTTACTGTAAATTTGCTTTGCTTTATCAAACAGTTACATTGTTTTAGATAGCTGGCTTAATTTTTAACTAATATATGACAAGAGAGTTACATACCTATATATGTTCTTTCCTATTAAAAACCTTTCTCATCGTCTTTAATCATGGTGAGACTTGTTTTTATACTATTGTATGAACCTGAGATCTCACGCCCAATCATGTGTAACGCTTATCTTACATGCTTTACTGGTGTTAAACTTTAAAAACGAGTATTTTACCTACTATAACTGGATTTCTTTTATATCATGATTTAGACATCCAGGAGTTTATTCCAGAGAACACAAATGAACTCTTCTAAGTATCACACTCTTGGAGAACTGTTTTGCCCCCTTTACATCTGTGAGAACAAGATGAACTGCCCACGTAACTTCGGTTCTCGTTAAAGTCTGGGGAAATGCCAGATAACCCAGTGATACAGTTCCCTTTGCCTCTGTGCAGCTTACACGGCACCAAACCTGAGAGCTGACTAAGAAACTTGCTAGTAACTTATTCCCCTAAAACAAGTTTGAGTAATTGGTTGAAAAAACATACAGTAAAAGTTTTTTTTATATTAAATATAAAATTATCACCACTAAATTTATAAGAGAAGGAATAAAAGGGGAAAAAAGGAAACAGATTTGTCCTAATTCACTGGCATGAAAAGGTTTCCATCAAAGGATACCCAGTTCCCTCTGAAGTCCCAAATTCACACAAATAAAAATTCTGCCCTACTCTTTCTCCATTTGCATCACAGAGCCACAGTCCTGTATTACCTCTGTACATGTCCAGGTGATCTTGCTAAAGAATAACAAGAGGTACATCTAGGCAGGAATTCTGCGCCTGGTGGGCCAATCGTTAGGACAGTCATCTTGTCCTGAAGCCCATACATGTGTGGAACCCTGGCCAGGGTGGCAAAGGCACGTGGACAAGTGCAGTTAAAAGTGACCATCCCAGGGGCTCAGAGACTGCAGGAGGCTAGAGGAAGGACACTGCCTTCAGCTTGGGGTGGGAGTGGAGGGGTGTGGAGGGGCCAAGGAAGACTTCCTGAAGGAGGCGGTGTGGCCTTGATTCCTGGCTAGGACTTAGGAAAACCATATTGGGGAATAAAAGCAAATGGTGTATGAGGAAACTCTGTCTACGCCATCGACTCCTGACCTATGATGGGGTTCGACGGGCTGTGGCACAGGGTGAGGCTGTGGTGACTGCCACAGCCTTATTTCATATACAAGAAAACCACTGAACATTTTAAAAGTATCTCTAAGCCCACATAATTTAAACATGGCTTCATTAGCAGAGATAAATTCCATGTTTTTCCCAGCTCATCCCAACCCCTCTCATTTTATCCAGTCCAACGAGCTTAACTTCAGAAGCTAAACCAACGAAAGACAGAGAACTAAGACTAGGTATCCAAAAATGAGGCCCACCATCCACAGCTGGGGCATCCTATCCCTATCAAAGTTCATTTTTGTTGTGTGAACCAAATCTAATTTTCAAACTGAAATTATTATCAAACTGAAAAATCATGTTTTATCATTATTTTGTCCTTTTCATAATCCCTCTGGTATAAGTGCTAAGGACATAAAAAATAATGTTTGTTTCTCCATTGCTCTAGGAGCACCCTGACCAATCTTCTCAGGACAGCCAAAAACCCAGACCCAAACTAAACAAAAACCTTCACTCCTCTGATCCAGATTATTATTTTTAGCTCTTTGGGATTACCTATGAGTATAAAAAGAGGTTTTTATGCAGTGTTTCACCAAAACCCTCTCATAACCCTTACAAAACTACAGAATAATGAAAGTTTCCATTTAATGAAGAAACTGAGACACCTTTGTGAAGAAATGGAGAAATGCAAGTTCATATCATGTGCTCAAGTGAAAGGATCTCATTTTTTAGCCGTTTTTTTTTTTTTAATTAACCAGATGAACCAGAAAAGCCACTTCTGGGCATGTACCCAGAAGAACCAAAGCACAGACTTCAAGAGATATTTGCACACTCGTGTGCATGGCAGTACTATTCACAATAGCCAAGAGGTGGAAGGTCCCTAGAGTCCACTGACAGATGAATAGATGAACAAAATGTGGTCTATACATCTACAAAGGACTATGACTCAGCCTTAAAAAGGAAGGACAGGGAGAGGCAGGGGAGGGGAGGGTGGAGGATGGGTGTGGAGGGAGGGTTATGGGTGGGACCACACCTACGGTGCATCTTACAAGGGTACATGTGAAACTTACTAAATGTAGACTATAAATATAACAATAACTAAGAAAATGCCATGAAGGCTATGTTAACCAGTGTGATGAAAATATGCCAAATGGTCTATAAAACTAGCACATTGTACCCCATGATTGCATTAATGTACACAGCTAAGTTTTAATAAAAAAATAAAAATAAAAAGGAAGGACATTTGACACATGTTTCAACATGGGTAGACCTTCAGGACATTATAATAAAAGAAACAAGCTAAGAGGACAAATACTGTAGGATTCCATTTACATGAAGTATGTAACTAGAATAGTCAAATTCATGGAGACAGAAAATAAAACGATGGTTGTCAGGGTTGTGGGAGGGGACAATGGGGAGTTAATGCTTCATGGGTACAGAATTTCAGTTTTGCAAGAGGAAAAGAATTCTGGAGATGGATATTAGTGATGGCTATGCAACAACATGAATGTACTTAAGACCCCCAAACTCTATATTTTAAAATGGTTAAGTTGGTAAATTTTAAGTTATGTGTATTTTGCCATAGTAAAACCTCATAATATTATTCAATGAAGGAAAAAGCTGAAAAAAATTTTACCATACAAAATCTAAAATAGGAGTTTGAATATATGAATACAAGCAAGGTAGCAATATAATCTCTGGCCCTGAGGTAACCTATGAAACAAATGAGGGACAAGCTTCTGTTAGCATAAAAAAAAAAATCAGATAAATCAGTGAATATGTGAATGAATGTTGGTAATAGAAAAATATTAGATTCTGAACAAGAAACAAGCAGAGCGATGTTATCGATTACTTATAAATATTAAACAGCACATGAAACAAGTTTGCAACAGCAAATTTACTTCTTTGTCTCCATATTGTACTAATATAGTAAATGGTTAATTATTATTATTATTTATTTTTTTTTTTTGTAGAGACAGAGTCTCACTTTATGGCCCTTGGTAGAGTGCCGTGGCCTCACACAGCTCACAGCAACCTCCAACTCCTGGGCTTAAGCGATTCTCTTGCCTCAGCCTCCCGAATAGCTAGGACTACAGGCGCCCGCCACAACGCCCAGCTATTTTTTGGTTGCAGTTCAGCCGGGGCCGGGTTTGAACCCGTCACCCTCGATATATGGGGCCAGTGCCTTACCAACTGAGCCACAGGCGCTGCCCCAGTAAATGGTTAATTATTAAAACACAGTGTTGAAAACATTAAGTATCAAGGATCTCAAGAACAATAGGTACATTCGAGGATTAAGTGAGTCCTCTTGTTTCTAAATAATTTCTGTATTTACTAGCCAATAGTCATCAACAGTGTAAGAGGAAGAAAGTGTGCATGGTTACCTTAAATTTAATTAAGTTTAATTAAGTGTACCGTTAATACCAATAAATATGTAACTCATAGGTATATAACAGCAATAGTAATTCCAACAAAAGTTTAGTGTTTGTGTTTTTAAATCTTTTTATGACATTAACATGTGCCCCTTTAAACTTATATTTTATATATACATCTGTCTGCCTGGTATAATTAGAATTAAGAAAAAGGTCTGCTAAATTCTACATAGGTAAAATGTTTCTTCCATAAATCATTACTTCAAATGTGTCATCACAATTCTCAGCTGTCCAATTAATTAAAAGCCAACTAAGAGTCGGTTTTGCTCAACAACTCTCCAGCCTAGCAGTCCAGTGAAAGATGGCCACCCCTGTAATCTTAATAACTCCTGCAGGCTGTCGGCATGTCATGGCCTGACCATGAAATCTGACTTGATAGATCATGGAAATGAATTACGAACACAAACCCGTCTTTGCTCAGACCATGCTTTAATATTTTATATGTGTTTATTTGGCATAAAATAACATTTTTCTCAGTCTATCTTGTACCACTCCCATTTTGGAAACTATTAATATTTAGTAATTTTTTTTAAATACTAAGAGCTTGCTTTATTCAATATTTTCTAACCCTGTTGACCCCCAACCCATGTACTCAACAAGAGTTTCTTAAAGTCATTTAATACTTTACTCTTTGGCATTTCAACTCTAGCCTTTTGAAACAGCCCATAAGTGATGATGAAATGCATAAAGGAATGAGAAAGAGAATCCAATTACATCTACCTGCACAGTTCAGCTGCACACCAAGTAACAATAAACAGGCATTCTTAAGTCACAGCATTTCACTGGAAATGGGGCAGAACTGTGTATTTTAACAACTTTTTACAACTAGTAACCACTATAGCATTTATTTTACTTTCTGAAAGAAAACCAGAGAAGGTTCATAATTTAAACTAAAGGGTCTTTCAGCCTCAAAGACAAAAAGCACTTCTGCTTAGCACCTGAGTAATAATGTGGGATGTGTACAGGTGAATTAAGAGGACTAGACTTACAGATAGTTTGTCTTTGGCTGGTCTGAAATGTCTGAAGCCTTTCTAGCCCTGCAATCATTTATTATCCAGCAAAGAAAGCCTGGGTTTTTCCTCCACAAACACAGTGGTGGTCCTCAGCTTACGATGATTTACCATGTCTGCTCTGAAATGCATGGCACAGACTGTTCCAAAACGGTCTCTCTCATATACACACACATCTGATGATGTTTTAGGTCTGATTTACTTTTGTGCTACTAAAATCAGAGCATTTTGGTCACCTGCACATATTTTCCCTCTCCAATGTGACACTCAAAACACATTTTAGGGGATACTTTATACTAAACCATATGTATCTGAACATATATACATGTATGGCAAAAGCATCTCAGATTTTATTGGGTTAGTAACCTGATACTCATTTTTCCTTAGAAGAGGCTGTTCTTAAGACCTAGAAGTATTGCACCCCAAAAACATTTTAGGCATTACCCTATTCTAAATGTGGAAGCAAATAGTGAAATCTTTCCAAGGAATGTTGGGTTAGTAACTAGATATTTCTTCTTCTAAGAGGGGACCATCATAATCCAAAGTACGAACATTTTATAAGACCATAGAAAAATATATAGTATTAATAAGAACAAGCTTTAACTCTCATGGAAGTTTGAACATACCAGTTTAGAAGTCCTAATTCCTAAGTATGCATAAATTATGAACACCTGCAACTACAAACTCAAGTAAAGGTACTATCTATATACAACATAACTAGGTGTGCAGAATATGTACATAAAGTCAAAGGCTCCAATTTTTCAAATTCACCACCATAATTAGTTGGAATAATATACGTCATAAAACAATACATTTTTAGTTAGTTGGTACATGGACTTACATACTTTCCCTAGCTACATAGGGTGCTGTGAGTTCAGGTACTAAATTGGGATGTGAGCAGATTCAGTTATGCTTGTCATTCTCAGCAGGGATAAGTAACAAATCTCTCACTGACAGGCTGACATAGCTGACAGGTTTGCATTTGAAGAAAACTGTTCTGCAGTGAAAAGCATAGAAGAGGCAGAAAAAAACTAATAAAGAATCATTTAATGAGAACCTGCTTGATGATAATGAAAGTAACTGGACATCTAGTTGAACATCATAAAATAACAGTAAGGTCTCACTAGCAGGGGTCCTCAAACTACGGCCCGCAGGCCACATGCGGTGGTGTGATTGTATTTGTTCCCATTTTTTTTTTTTTTTTACTTCAAAATAAGCTATGTGCAGTGTGCATAGGAATTTGTTCATAGTTTTTTTTTTTTTTTAAACTATAGTCCTGCCCTCCAACCGTCTGAGGGACAGTGAATTGGCCCCCTGTTTAAAAAGTTTGAGGACCCCTGCCTAGGGTATCTAGCAGTAATGAAAATTTGACTTTCTAATTCTCTGGGTCTAAAGTTATGCTGCCAAATACATTAGCCACTGGCTACAAATGGCAATTTAGTACCTGAACTATGGCTACTCTAAATTGAAAGGTGTTGTAGATATAAAATACACACCGATTTCAAGGACTTGGTACTAAAAACAGAATGTAAAACACCTCACTAATATTTTAATTGATTACTTGCTATGTTAATTTTCTGAATTAATTATGTTAAATAAAATATCTTAATAGAATAAATTCATTTTTCACTTTTTTCTAATATGGCCATTCAAAAATTTGAACTGATAAACATGGTTTACATTATATTTCTACAGGACAGCACTTGATCTAAAGGATAAAGTCACAGAGATGAAAACAGATATGAGAACTTACAAATTATCTTATCCAACCTCTCCCACATTTGACAAACAAGAAAAGTAAGGCTTAGAGAGATGGAGAGATGGGGTCTAGATAAGCCCAGAATTTTCAGTGGCTTCTTCTAGAAGCCAGGGTCTGACTATCAGCCCAAATATCCTTGAGGAGGAGAAGGAGACAGCATGATGTGTCTCAATACCACAATGAAAAGTACTTTCCTTTCAAGCAGTGTCAAAACCCTTCTCTCATCCTGTGAGATATCATGTTGGAGAACCTTTCATCATGACTTACAATCATTGGTGTAATCCACCTCATTTGCTTCTTGACCTTGATGATAAATGCTTTCCCCAAGACATGCTTTTATATACTGTTAAAATTATTGTATGTATCTCAGTGAAGATTTCTAGTTTGTTATTCAAACCAATTTAAAATAAAAGTTAAACTTGTCCATAAAGAACAATAAAGGCTAAGTCATTTTCATATGAGCTCTAGTTTTCTTTATCAGGAATTCTCCACTCTCTCCCTACCTCCTCTCTAATTCCTCGCTCTGCCTGGCACCATGCTTCTTTCCACAGTCATTTCTTTATCTATGGGATACATTTTTTTTCTTAGTAGTACAACTTTCACTTTTTATTTTTATTGTTATTGCCATATCAAGCTTTAGTTTATATATTAATGTCCATTTCTAGATTTCCATTTCTGGGAGTCTAGAGTTGAGACACTAAATGGAAAACAGAATAAACTATAAATACTCTCCCCTCAATTCTGAGAATGTTAGCCTTCAACATTAGTTGAAGCATTTTCAAAAGTGGGCAAATAGACAACAGGTTTCTTTAAAAAGGTAGGGGGAGGTAGGACTCCAGACCCCTTCAATATCCAATATGTGGAAAACAACTCTGGGTTAAATACAATTAAACAGTATATCTCAAAAACTTTAATATGATAATATGGTTCTAAGCCATATATAATCCCCTTCCTTTAAAATTACACAAAAGAGCAATAATTTGACTTATTTCCTGCTATTAGAAAAAAATATGATTAACTATAACTAAGACAGTCTATCTTCAAGCAATTAATTGTGGTCACAAATAGAATTAAAAAAATATAGTATCTTCAGGGCAGCGCCTGTGACTCAAAGGAGTAGGGCACTGTCCCCATATACAGGAGGTGGCGAGTTCAAACCTGGCCCTGGCCAAAAACCGCAAAAAAATAAAATAAAAAAAATATATATATATTATATAAAATATATTCAAATAGAGTAATAATATTGAAAAATAATATAATTTAGAGAATTTAGGGACTGCTGATGAGTTTTATTTTCTACTGTTTTTCCATAGCACTGTCTATGAATCATTGCAACTCTCAGAGTCTCAAATTCAAATCACCTTTGAACCAATGCACAGAACTTGTCCATTGCTCTAGCCTAGTTGCTGAAGCAAACAAAAGAAATGGGCTTTCCTTTTCCACAGGCCTGTCCATCTAATAAAGCCATTTTGTCTAGATATTTGCACTAGGAACATATTGTTTGTTTGCAAATGATTGTTTCATGAAAGCATCCAATAAATAACTAAACTAATAATACTAAAACAATTCAACTACTATTAAGATCCTCTCATCTAGACTTGGCCACGAAGTCTTCTCTTTTTTGAGACAGAGTCTCACTCTGCTGCCCTGGGTTGTAGAGTGCTATGGCATCGTAACTCAGAGCAAAATCAAACTCTTGGGCTCAATAAATCCTCTTGCCTCAGCCTCCCAAGTACATAGGACCACAGGCATGTGCCACAATACCCAGCTAATTTTTTCTATTTTTAGTTGAGACAGGGTCCTGCTCTTGCTCAGTCTGGTCTTGAACTCCTGAGCTCAAACAATCTGCCCACGTCCATCTCCCAGAGTGCTAGGATTACAGGTGTGAGCTGCTGTGCCTGGCCGCCTGTGCAGCATTGAAAAAGCCACATAACAGCTCTCAGCCTCAGTTTCCTCAACCTCAAAATAAAGGGAAAAGATTACTTGGCTTCTAAAATGTATCCGAATGCCATAATTGGATAAAAAAAATTGTACCTTAAAACTTAAACTGTTATAACCTATCTTTAAAATTCCATCCCCTCTTATATTCTGCAATTCTAAATTTTAGGTAAACCTTGAAACACAGTGAAAATAGGCTAGTTCAACTTAAATTTTAACCATTGGAAAACTATCCAGTTATGCTGTGGTTTTATTTGAAGGGCAAAAAACCCAAAACAATGCCAACTGTATGCTACTGTTTGCTGTCGAGAAACAGAGATAAAGTCAGTATTGAGGAAGGAATGAGTCTGAGATTTGCACTGATTTCCTATGTGCACTTGTATAAAAACAGTTAACATGTTGTGCACATCTCTGCACATGTTCACGTTGTTTTAAAACATTTTGCCTTGTGATTGGGTAAGAGTTGGCATTTTGGTACCAATCTAGACAGAGTAAAATTATTTTATTCAGGATGTGTTTATTGACCTTAAACCATGTTCTGCACTGTACATGCCCAGGAACCACAAGCAGTAATCCCGTGGGGCCTGGCCCTTTTGCTTTGGACATTTGCTACATGCATGCAACAGAGTCCTAGACGTGGGCTCATAACCAGCAGGTCACAACTCCAGAATTCTGCCATGGGTGCAGGTCACAGTGAGGAAAATATTTGGCTTTTCAGATGAGTGCTAGGTGTCAGAAAACCCCATCTAGTTCAGCAAGTCCTTATTAATGAGGTAAATGAATATGGAGTTCTTTAAGATTATGATGGAAGCATGAACAAACCTATTTATTGCAAAAATATCAATATATTTCAAAGAGCCAGATAATGGTCCATGCTGGAAAATTTTCTTTCTCTGATGATGAACTAGAGTCAATTCTGCCATAAAGCATGGTTGACCACAATTAGTTCATGAACAGAATAAGAAAAGGAATGCTTGCCAAATAATGACTTTGCCTCTTAAGAATGTATAGTCCATGAGGACACCTGACACATATTGAACTTAATTATATGTTCAAACTGTCTTCCCTTTTCAAAAAATAAGCTGCGGGTTTATGAGGTTCTAATAGTTGCCAGGATTTGGAAAACAGATAAACCTAAGGAAAGGCCCACCTCAAATCTCTACTACATAGTTTCCAAGATTTCATAGATCTGTAATTATTTTTAATCTTAAGTTATAATATAGGATTGCCAGTTTTTTATTGTGCCAAGAAAGAATTTTTTTTTTTTTTTTGTTTAGCATCATTGACTTTCACCTTTCCTTCATGAAAGAAAGGGAATTTTTAATAGCACAGAAATAGAAAAGATGAAATCTCAAAATTGGCAATTCTCTAGATTAAAATTAATTTTATAAAAGTGTATTTGTTATTTTTCTTATTTTATCCAAACCAATGAAGACTCCATTATGGATAGGCATGGATTTGGGAACAACATTTGGGAAACAATGATTTATAATGTAAAACTTTTCATTAATTCTATCTACCCTAATATCAACATAATTTTCTCTTCTGTTCCCCTCAACATTATGTTCCCATTAGGTCTATGGTAGAAGAAATCACATTGGATCATACAGTTGTTCAGTTATACATATCCTCATGAGAAAAGGATAAGGATTCTCTTATGTAAACTCTGACTTCAGTGCCTAACACAATAAATCCTAGATATCTTTCCATGAATGAATGAGAGAATAAATTAGTGAAAAAATAAATGACTTGATGAAACCCAAGCACACCAAAAACACTTTGCCTCAATTCCACAGGTTAACCTGTTTTTTCCTATTTTTTAGAGACCCCCATCTCTAAAAATAGCCAAGTGTTGTGGCAGGCACCTATAGTCCCAGCTACTTGGGAGACTGAGGTAAGAGGATCACTTGAGCTCTAAAGTTTAAGGTTAGTGTGAGCTATGATACCACGCCACTCTACCGACAGCAACAGAGTAATACTCTGTATATAAAAAAATGTGATTTTTTTCTTAATTTTATTACTATATTATCATAGGTAAGTGGTCACTAAAAAATGATAGGATTTTCATCCTGAGCAAGGATAAATTACATCAGGATCAGAAGTAAATCATAGACCAAAGAAGTCCAGACCTAAAAACATGCTACCATTTTTTGGATCTGTGGGGTTTAAATGGACAATTCTTGGGAATTCTGGGCTAAAAAATTAAAGGTATAAACAAAACAAAAATCCCAAAACAGTGATTCCTTAACAGCATGACAATAATTCCTCAAAATATAAAGGTTTCATTTTTATCCAGTCCACAAGGGTGTGGCATTGCACAAAAAGACCACACCTTTTGTACTTTGGACTCCGTCTCCAGGTTGTCATGTTTCAGGAATGAAGAACGAGATAGTCAAGAAAACTTCTCTCAAACGACTAGGTATTTACAGAACATTCAGATCTGGTTATACATCTCTCATCAACCTGTGGCTGCCCAGTGTTCTCTGGATCCTCCAGTGGTGTTGAGGAATTTGATCTTTATCACATTGCTATTCTACCTCTGCCTCTATCTATTTAGCTGTGAAGTATCAAGTGCTCATATCATGGCCCATATCTAAACACTGCTTTGGTTACAAGGGTTGAATGTCAGAAAATATTTAGTTAATGATAACAAGATGTACTATAAGCTATTACTAATCAGCAGTGTGCTTGAACTTTAAGATTTCTTAATCATCAGCTTCTGAGTTTCATATATGTATAGCAGGATACTTTTGAGCTACTTTGTGTGCAGAGCAGACTGGGCTAAATAACAAAGATCATATTAATATTTCCTTTTGTAATGCAACAGAGTCACATTGTCCATAGCATGAAGATGGCGCAACCACTCATAAAAGTGAGTCACGTATCTCAATGCATAGACGTGTATAGAGCATAAATAGTCAGAAATGCAGAATGTAAAAGAAAAATCATTGCTGAGTGTAGCTATAGCTTAAAAGAAAGTCGTAACAAAGCAAGACACGATTATAGAAGTTTGTAAGTGAAAAATGTGAATCCTGGCAGAATGAAAATAAATATTACAAAACTAATAAGAGGTGAAGTACTTTCAGATAATTTTATTTCATATTGCAAATAAATGGCTAAAAGTTAGTGTTCTTTATAAGCATAAAGTGACTTTGGCAGAAAATTTTACAGCATATTTTCTCAACATAAGAGCATAAGCAGTATTTCAAATATTGCGTTCACTATCAATCAGAAAGAGGGGATATAAAATCGTCACTTTGGAAATTATCACAAGAGAAATATTTAAAAATATCTATCACTTGTGCATTTCAAACACTCTTAAGGTTAAGAAATAAAATGTCTCAGCTGGGTGTGATGGCTCACAGCTAGGATCCTAGCAGTTTGGGAGGCCATGATATGGGAGGATCACTCGAGGCCAAGAGTTTGAGGTCAGCCTGAATAACACAGGGAGGTCCCCTTCTCTACAAAATATTAAAAAAATTAACTGAGTATGGTTGTGTGCCTCTGTATTCCCACTTTTTGGTAGGCTAAGGCAGAATCGCTTGATCTAGGGAGCTTGAGGTTGTAGTAAGCTATGATGACACTACTGTACTCTAGCCAGGGCAACAGAATCAGACTCATTTCACAAGAAAAAGAAAAGAAAATTTATCATAGATTTAGTACACACATAAGTATATATGTGCTGTACCAGACACAGTGAAGAAAGAAAATAAATTGCAAGTTGATTTCCCAGCTGCTTACCAGACATTTTCACATTTTCACTAGTTTTTTCAATGACATTCAGACTTTATTTAGCATCTACATTGTACGAAAAAAGGCAGATTCACCTGATTCTGCAGAACCAGACTATCATGCTGTTGTCCTGAAGCAAGCCCTTCATCCCTTCTAAACCTGTGCCCATTTTCATTAACTCTCACAGTCACTCAGCTAAAACCTGAAGGTCAATCCGGATGCATCAACCTCAATAAAAAAATGTCTCTGATCCTCCTTGATGATTTCTACCTTGTGTTCCCGTCCATGCTCTTGTATGGAAATTCTCACCCTCTCATTGGGGTCTCCCAAATAGCTTCTCCATCTCTCCTTATCCTCCCGCCCTTGTAAGCTCTTCCTTAGCCAGTTCTAATCAAGTCTGTTTCTGCTAAAGACATTCAATTTCTCCTTACTAATTATGGAAGAAGACCTGGGATATTTAGCTTGGCCTCTCAAGATCTTTGCTGATCTGACCCCAACTTACGGTTCCATTATTTTTATATATATATATATTTTTTTTTTAACAAGAATTTTTTATTATTATTATTTTTTTTGTAGAGACAGAGTCTCACTGTACTGCCCTCAGGTAGAGTGCCGTGGCATCACACGGCTCACAGCAACCTCTAACTCTTGGGCTTACGCGATTCTCTTGTCTCAGCCTCCCGATAAGCTGGGACTACAGGCTCCCGCCACAACGCCCAGCTATTTTTTTGTTGCAGTTTGGCCGGGGCTGGGTTTTGAACCCGCCACCCTCGGCATATGGGGCCGGCGCCCTACTCACTGAGCCACAGGCGCCGCCCAACAAGAATTTTTTAATTGACAAAAAATTTTATGTAGTTACCATCCACAACATAATATTTTGAAATATTGGTAATTATAGTAGATAAAAATGTATTTGTACAAAATGTATGCTATTGTATAACATGGTAACTATAGTAGATAATAATATTTTTTTTAATGGCTAAGAAAGTAGATTTTAAGTGTTCTCAACACAAAATATCATAAGTATCTGAGCTAATAGACCCATGAACTAGCTTGATTAAGCCATTCTGTTTTTTGAAAATTTTTTATTTTTAGTTGTTATGGGTACATAATAGTTATGTATCTTATTTCCTTATTTTCTGATTCTTTCACTTATTCCTTCCATCCCTTCCATTCCTTACTTTGTGCCTTTCTTCATTTTCCTTGTGTCTGACTTCCCTCCACCTCCTCCTAGTCACTAGAGATACAAATTCTAAGCATACTTCAAGGTCCAGCTCAAATACTGCCACTCACAGGATGTTCCACGGGAGTCCTCCAGTCACAGCTAATGATCATTTCTTCATCGGCATCTCCTAACTCCACATGCAACTTTCTGAGAATGTGAACCACTTTCTACTTTGTACTCGGGCCATTTTTTGAACATGTTTTTTCAACCCTACTAGGTTTTAGACCATCTGAAAGTTAAGTTGTCTGATGCATCTTTGTGTGCTCCTCAAATCCTGGTACAGTGTGGGCATTCAGTAAATATTCACTAAATGGATGAAGAAATGAAAGAATGAACGAGCCAACAATCTAAAAGTGACCAAAGATGGACACGGTGAAATTAACTTCAATGGTATAACCATGAAGAAAGACGAATGTACAGCATTGCACAAGAGGTTATAATAACTAGGCATAATTGCTGACATTATGAAAGAAATAATTTATGCTAAGTACTTGGAAAATTTTCCCAAAGGGATTACTTTTGTGTAGTGATCATTTCCCACTTTGTGATGACAGGAAATTATCACTCAGATTGATACTAAAAGCTCTCCCTATTTTTATGTCTCTGCTGTCATTCAACTGGCCCGGTTGACTTGCTGTTCTCTTGTATTTCTGGATCTTATGGTTTGTGCTTTATATACAAGCACTTCAGTAGCAACTCACTATTAATCATAGGTTAACGGTAGACACATTAGAGATGAAAAACCAAGATTAAAGATGTATGATAAATGTGGTAAAAAACTTTCTTGGCTTAATTTTTCACATTTACCCATCAAAACTTCCACCACTGGTAATGAATACTTAGGCCCACGATTTTTTTTTCTTTTAAAAGACTAATTTATCTTGTAGAATGATATCTGTGAAATAACTTAAGAACTGTTGCCTGTGAGGATGTGGGACACAGAATACAGTTTCCACACACATGAGAAAGTAGAGACTGTTCAAACCCCAGCTTGATTGTACCTTTTGGTGCTGGTCAATAAACTCCGTACCAGTTATAAACAAAACATTCCATTCAACATTATGTCAACCTTCAGCAAGAAGGTCATCCATCACTGTACATTAATGTTCTGAGCACCTGTAAAATCTGATGTGCAATCTTTCAAGCCACTTTTTTTCAACTTTGTGTCTGTCAGAGATACCCCCCACTATATAGGTATTATTTATGTTGGGAGTAGCTTTCTAAATGTCACCCAAATGAATTAGCATCATGCTGAGCCTTGGAGTTAAGAGAGTCGCCATGTGCATTTATGTGTTTTCTCTCCTGAAATACTGACACATTTATATCCTTTCCCCGTCTGCGCTGGCTTTGGCAGAGATGCATAGTACAAGCAGTTTATTTTACTATGACATGGTGACAAAATAGAACTTTATTTATGTGAAGCTGGTTAAAAATGCCCTGACCAAAAAATATGACACCAGTTAAGCAACTCTAATAAAACCTCTTGTAGAAATGGTGTAAAGTATAGAGTTTTATTTGCAACTTAATGAGGTTAGTAATGCATGCTGTACTTTACTGTGTCTACCAAATAACATCAGGCTAATGTGGCTAGATGTTTTTCCTAAACAGCAGCCCAATCTCTGTTAATTTAATCAGACTGTCGCAGCTCCCTACCATCCCCATTGATTTGATCATTCAACAAGTAGAGTATTTGTCATATATATACTTTATGTAGCTGCAGAGGAATTATGTTTGTTTTTAGACATGTGTAATTTCAAACCATTTTTATCAATATTCATCAGTTCCTCTAAGGATCTCAGCAGAATTAACTCACTGATTACAGGTCTACTCACTGATGCTAAAGAAACAAAACAAAACTGAAATTTTGTTTTATAAAATGTTTATGCTAAATGTTTACATCATCTAACAATTATTATTATTATTATTTTTATTTTCTTTTGCAGTTTTTGGCCGGGGCCAGGTTTGAACCGGGTTTGAACCTACCACCTCTGGTATATGGGACCGGCACTGTGCCTTTTGAGCCACAGGCCCTGCCCTCTGACAATCATTTTTTAGAGTGACAAAAACAGACACCTTCGTTTATACATTATTTTATGCAGGTTGGCCACAGTGATATACGCAGTATGTAAATCATGACCCCAAAAGTCAAAATTCTTAGGCACCCCCAAATTCAGAGACATATACATATGCATACAAATAGAAATAAACCAGAGTTTTTCATCCAAACTCATACTGTTTTTAATGGTACCTCACAGAGAAGCTGGGTGCAGATTCAAATGATAATGTCTCTTGCCCAGAACATATTTGGCCATTGTCTTTGAAATGGCCATCAGAGAAACACTGTGGGTCACAAAAGGAAGTCCATTTCATTACTTTAGAAACATGGGATACTCTTTCAAGGTCAACATCCCACTCCTCTCCTTTCCCCTCTTACTCTCTGCTTCCCCCTCATCCTTGGGTCCAGTGTTGTTGTTAGCAAAGATCCAGAGACCCAAGGAAGGGATGCTGTAAACCTGGATCACCCTAAGGAGAAAGTGGTCCCTTCATGAGCATTTACTAGGATTTATAGCACCCACCATGTGTGCTGTGTACAGCACAAACAGCCAACCATGCCCAACTCTCTGGGCCCTGCGAAGCTTCTTATTACTAAGCTGTAATCCCTGGGCTAAGGAAATGCACCTCTCTGGATTTTAATTTCCTCGTTTATAGCATATGTGGATTGGGATCAGGGAGGAGCCCCACAGGGAATCTCTATCAATCCTTCCTACTCCCAAATTCCATGACCTTGTAGTCTCTTTCCCAGACAGGCATCAAGTTAGAAAGCATCTTTCATCAACCACAACCAAAATGGCACAAAATCCCCAAATTTAAATCTGATTGTGATTTCAAATATAGTTGCTAGTATAAATAGCACATTGAAATAGCAATACTTCTGATGAGAAAAAATGGCTGCTACAAGATTTCCCTTTCAAAGTAATTCATTATGTCCACTTAATAATAATCATTAGTATAGGTTTCAAATAGTTTTAATAGATAGGACTTGCTCTTAAGGTATTTATTTATATAGAGTTTTGCTTATGTTTCATTGTTCTGCTACTTTCCTCATTTACATAATTCTGGAGATTCCATTGGAAGTGACAAACTATAGTGTTGATTAACATCAACATATATAACAGAGGATGTGGCTGGTTAAGAAAGTATATCTTCAGAAAATACCTTTTAAGACACATTTTATTTTTGACTTAGTCATTAGGCCTTTATTATATAAATGAACAGATGCTGAGGATATTTCAACCAGGCCATTTCGAGGTATATTTGCACAGATAACCAAACTGCTACAGAGCCTGCCACTGCCTTCACCATCCCATGTTGCTCGTGTTCTGTCCAGATGAGTAGGTAACTGTGCCTACCTCTCTGGGCCCTACTAGGACAGACACACAGAAAATTACAGCTCCATTCAGCTTCATGTTTTGTCTCATATAATTAATGTTTATTTCACATAATAAAAAGTAAAGCAAGTCTGGAAAAGCTATTTAGGAAATGTACTGCTAGGAATCTCAACAACGAACAAATGCCTTTGAAGTCTCCATTCAGGTCTGCATCTTGTCGCGCTTCCTCACACAGTGAACAGCATGCACTAGTGCCGAGCCGGGCTTCCCCACAACACAGGGATATTAACAGCTACTAACTGTTCCTCATGGAAATTAGCCTTGTCACCAAGTGTCCAGACTTACCCAGAGGTGAAAGACTGACCAGTTCCTCCCTTGTAACTTTGGCTCACACATGTGCACACACAGACATGCAAAGGGTCAGAGAGAGAAGGACGAGTGAGGCCGCTGGGCTGTCAAAACTTCCATGAGGCAGCCAAACAGATGGACAAGAACAGAGTAGGCTGAGCCAGAGTAGGCTCTCCAGAAATAAGATGTCACTCCCAAACTGTCCTCGGCAATCAGTTTCTTGCTAAATAAACGCATTCCCTCAGGCCTGTTCATCAACTGTCTTGCTAGACTGTATACTGAGCCCATAGGCTCCTCAACTTTTAGTTGCGCAGTAAATAATCAGTTCTCCCAGGCACAAATCTAGAATGAGGCTAACACAAGCGTGTGCTTCAAAGTGGCTGCTTTGACTGTGTGTATCAGATGGAAATGTTTTATCAGGGAGTATGTAGTATGTGGCATGAATTTAAGGCCCATTTCTGTTTGCAGTGGATGTCACTGCCATAACAAATGTGCCCTCCTCTCCCGCAGCACACTGAAGCAGGGCAGCTGAGTCACTATCCCTCCTCCACATGCCCCCAACTCTCCTCCCTCCTCTACTAGGAATTGTGTGAGGGAGTGAAAACAAGCAGAGTTGGGTGGGTGACTAACAGGATCAGCCCTTGGTATCTGATCCTTTTCACTCAAAACAGGATGGTCTCCCCTCTGCTGCTTCTAAAAACCAACCCCAAGAGATGTCTCTAAATATTCTCAGTCCCTATAATTCCCACTGACTTAAGGTGGGTGAAACGTTGCTTCACTTGCTTTTACAACCTGAGAACTAGAGTCTATGAACCCAAGCATGCCCAGTCTTTGCCTATGTTTCCCAGGGTCTAAGGGCTCTTCAAGAGGGTAGACCCATCACAAGCCAAAGAAATGGGGAAGAAAGGGCATTGATCTCATGTCATCAGTGATCTGACACACTCAAAGGAAAAACACAAAAGGAAGGAAGGGCAACCCAATTTTTTTGCTCATTTCATAGTCATATCTTTATTTGAATTTCCTGAACCTAGATTCGACATTTTAGTCAAGAATTCCTCTTTCAGTTCCCAGGAAACAGACCAATATATTATGGATATTCCGGTACTTATTTAGTAATAATATAGTCAGTGACTAAGAAGAAGTTTGAGTGTCTGTCTTCATCTGGAATATCAGGAGATGAAACAGCACATTGGAATAAAGAGCCTTGAACTTGGACTCGGAAGAAATGAGCTGGAGTCCTCCTTCTGCTACTTGCTCATCAGACAATGTCCAGAGTATCAGTTACATTTTCTGGCTGTTCAATTCCCCATGTGCCCAATCAGAGCAGGAATACACCCTCTGCTTCTCCACAGGACTGCACTGAGCATGAAATGAGATGAAACGCACACGAAATCTACAAAAGTTCATCCTTGTTTTTAGTTACAGAAATTTTTTCCTGTCAAATTACACCTTTTTCATTTCTTGTCTGGCCACTTAGCCACACACAGACATGTGTTTCTGACTGAGAATGGTATCTGGAATTTCTAGGATAACAGTGGGGAACCAGCCATGATTGAGACAATTTGCTTTCATAAAACTTTCATTTCTATATTTGGGGCTCACAAGAGATAGAGAGAGAATACTAGATGCCTGTGTTTTTCAAATCATAAGAATTGAACTTAATAACCCTTGGTATTTCTCAAGAAGGCCTTTTTAATGTAAATTTCCTATCGTATAACACAGACACTTGGCTGATGCCATTCTCTTGCCCTCCATTTTCTTTTTATTTTTGCCCTCCATTTTTGTCTCTAGCTTACCCTCCTTGCCCAGACCTGCCAGCTCAGTCCATTCCTTCCCTCCTTTCTACTCACTCTCCCTAAAGGTGGCCCAACCATTATTCTCTGATTTCTTCGCTGGCCTATACCTTTACCGAAAATCCTTCTAGAGCAAGAAATATAAAGCTATGAGCTATACTTCTATACACAGTCCTGCTCAGCAGCACCAAGCACAGTTGCAGCCAAAACAAGCAAGAAAATCCATGGGAACACCTATCTAAACAGCAGTGGCGAGTCCACTCTCGAAGCCACTCCATGCATGGAGCCACTCTCATTATATGTAACTGTTTTTGCCAATAATTGGAAAAAGGAAAGTTCACATAGTATAGAACACATTGACCTAATTGCTCATATGGAATTCTGACAGCCGCAATGCAATGGCCACTGTAAAAGAACTAGTTTTCAAACTAATTACAATCTGGTAAGGTGAAGAGGATCAAGATGTTTGTTCTCAGACTTATATGTGCAGAATGGCCCATGTGAGCTTGCAAAAACCCACCAGATATCACAGTAAAGAAAAAAAATTACTCCAGAGACTTGAGTCTGCAGGTCGGGGGTAAGACCTGGACATCCATAGATTTAGCAAGCTTTCCTTGGGTGTTTTTCATGAAGGACATCTAAGGCTCACACTTTAAAAAGCACTGCTTTAAGGCTATGCTGAGAATGTGACCACTATTGTACAGGACCTGGAAGATCTTCTAAAAGAGCATGGTCCTAAGAGTGACTTGTTACTTTGGCTCCAGGCCTGATGCTGGCTCCCTTGTTGTCCTTAGCTTTGGTCTTCTCCCACAAGCTCTGGGGGACACTCCCCTTCCTAACATCCATGTTCCTTTGCTGGTGAGGAGTAGACGGCAGCTGGGATCTCTTCAGGTTGATGCCCGAAGCTATGGTCCATGTTGGGGAAGAGCAAAGAAAAATGAGCTCTTCCAGAGATATGAAACAGGGTCTTACAAATGGCTTTGCATGAATACTACACTGCAAGCAAAAAGGCATGTCCCCTGCCTCACCCTGGGGAGGTAAAAAAATATTCCCAGAATCCCAATTTATACCCCTTCAGTTCACAAGGAGCTACAGCAGTTGTGAGAGTTATCTCCAGGACAGACATGGTCCCTCCTGCCTGCATGTCTTTAAAACATAATTCCTCAATAATAAAAAAGGAATTAGAGCCCTGGGCCCGGCTATTAGCAATGGCACCTCTTGGAAGTATTTCAACTCCATTGCCTTAGTCCCCAGTCCGAGTTCTCATCATAATTTTTCTGAACAATTACAGCCGATTAAAGGGTGGTTCACTGCCCTGCTCTCTCCTACCACTCACTCATCCTTCCTCCAGCCTGCTACCAAATTATGTTCCTCACATATCCATTGTTATTAATACTCTTGTTTCTCTCTACAAGGCTCCATGCCATTCCTTAACATCACGTCTTTCTTTCTTTTCTTTTTTTTTAATAAATTGTATTGTATATACAGTATTTGAGGTTTACAACACAATGTTAAGGGATATGAAGGCTGATAATTAAGTGCAAGAACACACTGTAGTCACCTTCAAAGTACACCCCTTGAGAAGCTATGCACCAATGCCAGGGCCTAGCCTACCCTTCATGGGTAATCTTGGAATTCTTTTTGGAATGCCCATTACAGCTGTTGTCATTTTACCCTTGATGTCCTGAATGCCATCAAAATGACTTCCTTTCAATATTTTCTTTATCTTTGGGTAAAGAAAAAAGTCACTGGAGGCCAGATCAGGTGAATAGGGAGGGTGTTCCCATATAGTTATTTGTTTACTAGCCAAAAACTCCCTCAGAGACAGAGCTGAGCGAGCTGGTGCATTTTCATGATGCAAGAGTCACACATTTCTCATGCCAAGATTTTCCTGTTTTTCTGTCGATGTTTACTTAGTTTGCTATGTTCCTCACAGTCAGCTGACAATTTTGATGCACAGTTCAACAAATTTTTTGCAATGTTTTCATCAGTTCTCCTTTTTATTGGCTGCCCTGACCTCTTAATCAGTGACTCTTTCTGTCCCCTAGCAAAACATTTAATCTATTTGTACACTGCCCTTTTCCTCATGGCATTATCCCCATAAACTTGGATCAACATGTCCCTGACTTCACTTCCACTCTTGCCAAGTTTAACAAGAATAGCTGTTGCTCTAATTCAAGTTGTCACGTTCTCACAATAGTACGCAAAACATGCAACAACAATAATGAATGCCACTCAGCAAGACACCACCACATGTCAACAGAAACAGAGATGTGAGACACTGATATACAAAGGTTATGAAACATTACCAAGTTGTTTGTACAGTTCTACTGACATACACTCACAGGGGAAAATTCACAAACTTAATTGTCAGGCCTTCATACACACACATAGTAAAATGATTACTGTAGTGAAGCAGATTAACATATCTATCATCTCACATAGTTACTTTATTTTTGTGACAAGAGCAGCTAAAATCTACTAACTTGACAAAAATCCCTACACAAATTCAATTTTATTACCTATAGTCCCCATGTTGTACATCAGATCTCTAAACCTGTTCATCCTTCTGGTATTTTGAATCCTTTGACTGGTATTTCCCCAATCTACTCATTTCCTTTCTCTGTCCCCTCACTCATGGTAACCATTGTTCCAATCTCTATCTCTGTATATTTAAGCTTTTTTTAAAAAAAATTCCACACAGGGTGGCACCTGTGGCTCAAGGAGTAGGGTGCCGGTCCCATATGCCGGAGGTGGCAGGTTCAAACCTAGCCCTGGCCAAAAAAAAAAAAAAAAAAAAATTCCACACATAAGAGAGATTATGTAATATTTTTTTTCTATGTCTGGCTTATTTCATGTAGCATAATATTCTCTAGGTCCATCTGTAGGATAATATTTTAAAAACATCATCAAACTTAAATCAGTTGCTAAAGTATCTGGAAAAAATAATTGGAAAAGGTAGTAGTGTATGCTTTATCCAGAAAGCAATCTAGAAATTATCCTCAGTTTGATTAGAAATAACAAAATGCCATGTGACAAACCATCCTTTCTTGTTTCTAAGAATTAGAGCTTTAGACATACCCAAACATGATGAAATTTACTTTTAATAATTTATAATATCACTACTTTCCTTGAATCTAGAATCTGAGGTGGAAGAAATAGGTATGTTGTTTTGACTGAGCCAGAACTTCACTTTTTAGTAGTGGGGTAGAATTATTAGTATGAATAACAGTAATTTTAGTTTTTGGCAGAAAAGTTATTGTGAAACCTAAGTTGGCAGCCTCTGAGCTTTTATTTTATTATTCCAATTTTTTTAGTCATTAAGGAGGTTGAAAGAAAGTCAAAATGTTCTAGAAATATTTTCCACTTACTTTTTGTTACAAAATAGGCCCCCATTTTCCATTGTATATTAAGAAGGTTAAAAAAATGATAAATGAAAAAGACATTAAGCTTATTCTATTTTTAAAGTTCTTCCCCTTTTCCTGTTTTATTCCCCAAAGTCATGTAAAAATGCTGCTTAGATCATGTGAACAGAGGATATAAAATGGCTTTCCCCAGATTATGGTGATTCTGAACAGCATGTTAGCAAAAAAGGTATTTATGGCTGACAGAGTAATGGGAAAATTTATATTTTAAAATAATAGATTATGCATGTAGGGACCATAATAACTCTATCTGCATTTAGCACAAAGAGATACAAGACCATGGATGGGGTCATAATCAAAGCAGACAATTGTATCAAGGTACATGGCAGTGGAGGTCATTCTACCTGGTATTTGAAATCCTCTGGGTAGAAGGCATATTTCGATGCTTCTATTGGTAAGTGGGACCACTATGACCTTTAACCCTGTCTGCAAAATTGAGCTGCCAAAGAATCATGCTGAAAAGTGCGTCAACCCTCATGTAGAGCCAGGCCAGGCTTGTCTGACTTTGCCAGCCTGCTCAAAGAGTGCCAGGAGCCATTCTCACTGGGGTTAGATGGTATCTCAGGGTGGTTCTGAATGGAGAAACAAGAATCCTATGTACTCAATTCTGATATGGGGACAATTAAGGTCCTAGTACATGGTGGGAGATGGGGGATAGGGAGAGCTGAGAAAGGGAAGGAGGGAGGGAGTGGGAGGACAAGTGGTATGGTACACCTTTTGGGGGTGGGATACAATGATAAGAGGGTCTTCACCTAACAAAAGCAATCAATGTAACCTGGTTCTGTGTACCCTCAATGAATCCCCAACAATTAAAAAAAAAGAAAAACAAGAGTTCCAGGAGCATCCACACGATGCCTCATTATTCTGCACAACCCAAAGGGATCATCGCTACAACATCACTGCTTTTTCTTTGTGAAGAAGGATGTTAATGAAGGTGGAAAGACACTGTAAATATTTGGTGAAGAATGTCTTTTCCTGTATACTAGGTTTGCTGCATTCATAATTCCATCTACCCCTTGAAACCTTCTTCCAAAATTGCACTTTTTGCTATATTTGCAAAGGTTATTTAGTGTTTTCACTTTCCAAGATTTCTTATGCACATATCCAATTTCCTGGTCTGAATTCCTGAAGAACTGAAATGGGTAAATATATTTTTCAATGAATACAGTTTTATTACTTTCTCATAAATACTAATTATCATAGACTCAAACCAAATACCCATAAAACATTTCTAAATACATGCATCCTGATTTGTGAATCCAATAGCTTGTTTGTAATTATCATACTGAGTGTAAACCAATGCAGATGAAATACCTGGCAACCTTTCCATGTAGTTAACCGTTTTCTCTGTATTTGCATTACTTCATCTGCTCAGCAAACCCTTTCTTTACGACAAAGTGGATCCCTCACGGACTTTCACAAATTCTTAATTTAATGTGGTCCACATGAGCATTCTCTGGGTGAGAGCCATCACAGAAAGCCTCCTTCAAGTGTTAATCTCGAGGGTGGAACAGTCAAGCCCTGGAATCAGGAGAAGCTTTGTAGCAACATTAGACTTGGTTTGCAGCCTTTGAACAAGTTACTTATATCCATAAGAAGCAGTTTCCTTGGTTATAAAACAGGAATAATAATCCTGGGAATAACACACTAATGTGAGTAAAGCTCTTAAAGATCCTCTTGTGAGACGTGCAATAAAAGGACAAAGTAATATTATGGGTACCCTGTCAACACTCAAACAATACGTTTAGGTATTAAGCAAAAGTGACTATAAATATAAGCAGAATCAGGGCCTGCACTATAATCACATAATCCCAGTCAGTGTGCTCACCCAGAACTATAATTTAGTTCCACATTCCAAGAAGATAAACTATTCACAGGGACATAGCTATTCAGCTTTATTACATCAGAATTACAAACTGGCTTGTGATGGGGAGGGTAACGATTTTCTTACATCTGTCTCATCTATTTAGTTCTGATTTGTTATATTAATTGAATCTGGATTGTTTTCCTTATCTATATGGATTTTTCTATGAATAAAGAATGGACTTTTCTAATCGTATGGAAAGAATAGTTCTGATCGGGTCTTTCAATTACCCATTCCACTTTCTGTTTTAAAAGCTTATGGTAAAAATGTGTCAAATGGTTTATGAAGTGAGTGTATGATGCCCCATAATCATATCATTGTATACAGTTATGATTTAATAAAAAAATTTAAAAAAAAAAAAAAAGCTTATGGTTACTTTCAAAGGACAGAGGCCCATTGTCCAGCAGATGTGCTACTTTGATTCCTTTCCCAAATTATCTGTCAGTGTTTCCTCCCTTTTGGAATCTCCAAAATTGGTGAAACTGAAGGCAAACTAAAAATGCTCCTTTTTTATGCTCACCTGCATAATAGAGGTATGTTTTAATCAAAAGACATCGTATTTCGTATCATAATCACTATGGTTTTCCACAGTTATTATCTTTCCCATTCCACTAAATTTAAAGTCTCAAGTTATATTTTTCTCATGTCTCCTCTCAACCAAGGAGTCTTAACTATGAATATCAATACTTCAAGATTCAGATTTTTATTATTTATAAAGCTTTTCAATCGACATGTAAGTTTCTTAATTTTTAACAAAAACAAAGATCTCATGAGATAGTGATATTTGCGGAGAATTTTATAATTTCTTACATTTCAACACTTGGATAGTCTCATTTTGGCTTTGGCATATAAATACACACAAACTATATACAGACATACATTCCAAATAAGAACTATAATACTCCTATTTATTCCTATGAGGAATAAAAGTAGAATATTCTGGAGCAAGTCCAATATTTCTTGGAGTACACTGGGCCAGAGATATTTTCTTTCTGGGTTTATTCCCAACTCTCTCATCTTAATAGATGCTCACTAAATTATGACAAAGAGATTTAAAAATAAATCACAGTCTAAAAGAAATCCCTAACCATCTGATGACAATTTGTGTGTGTGTGTGTGTATATATATATATATATATATAATTTTGTGTGTGTGTATACACACACACACACTCTCTCTTTGGGTTTGAGAGAAGAGTTACATAGAACATAAGAAACTGGATGGCTCACAGACAGTAGAGATTCATTTGCATGATCTCAAACTGGGTTATCACAGTCACAGTTGTGACCAAAAAGGAGCTAAACTTCTATTTTCAAGGTGGATTCTCTTTGCCCTCTGCACATCTGACTTATGTGCTAACCTCAAAAGAACATTTCAAGAAAGTGCCACCAAAAAAAAAGGTGTGTATGTTGGAAATTGCCCATCAATACAGTAATCTGTTACTTTATAGACATCCCTACAACTCCCCACTACGAGGCCTGTAGACAAAGGACCTCCAAGCAACATGAAGGCAAATTAGAACAAATTCCTGAGTTGAATAAGGGAATTGTTTAGGAGTTCTTTTTTTCTACTTTAACTCAGATTCAAAACATTCTGACCTAATGTCCCCATTGATGAGGGACCTGACCTAAACACAGTACTCACACCACCCACCTTAGTAAATTCTACTCCTCTGACATTCAAATCGACTTACAACTGTCATTTGCCCTGTGTTAAGACTTCCTTGATCTCTGCAGTTTAACAAAGAGTTAGCATATCATGGTGGCAGAATTATTTCATCTAATTAAGTTTGAAAATTCTAACACAAAGAATAGATCCCATCTTTATTGGGAAACTGAAGGGATCTTTGAGTTCCTCCTTTCTTGACAAATCTTTCAGTAGTCCTTGAAAGGTTTCTGCATGGAATGAAAAACATCTGAATTAGACAGTAAGAGGAAACCTTTATGTGAATTTTATTTCCCTAAATAATTACTCCTCAGCTCCATTTAAATGTAATAGTCAACAAAATGCACCTGCCAATTTCTCCAAATTTTGCAGGAAGACTTGATTTTTCCTCCTTTTAAACGATGGATTAATTTTAAAATGAAATCACAAGATTTGCCGGTTGCAGATCTATTTAATCACACTGGATACTGGATTCATTTTTTTTTTTTTTTCCTTTATGATGCCACAGCCCTGACCCTCAAGAATGAGTAAGAAATAGACTTTCTTTTCCTTCATATTTGTGGTTCTCCCACATTCTCCCAAATGAACACTTTCTTTTCTGGTCTTTATCGGATGCCCCCTATTTAGCTGATACACATCAGGAAGTCAGGGAGCTTATCTGTTAGTCATCTCTACACAATACCACAGGGTTATCCTAATACACATTAGCACTTGGTAACCACTGCCTGGCAGGATCAATATGGAAGAACTTTATTTGACAAAGGTGTATCACCTGACCTGAAAATGCCAAGTTTTTTAAACTTGTTATTATAAACAACCTCTCCCCTCACCCACAAGGAAAGGTTACACAGTAGAAGATATGCTTGTCACTAGGCAGCCTTGTTCTTAAAAGGTGTCTTATATTACTATTGTTGTGTCTCTATGCCTGGAAAAGGTTGTAATAGCATGTTTTCTACTTTCCTAAAGGTATACAAAAGAAGACGCTTTGGGGAATGAGAGTTGGAGGCACAGTGATGAGGATGAACAGCCACTGTCCCTACCCTCGTGGAGACTGCAACAGGGCAGGGACAACAGGCCCTGCCCACTGATGTGTGCATGTACGTGTGTGTCAGAGCCCTCAATAATGTAGAGTGTACAAAAGATGTCCATCAAATGGGCACCCAAAGGGCCACAAAGTAAGTGACACTGCACTTGAGCACCTTGAGTGGAAAGCTTTAACTTAAACCAAGAAGGCTGGGTTAGAAACCAGGACTAGACAGAGCCTGGGGGGTTAGGAATTCCGGAAAGCAGGGCAGGAAGAGCTCACACCAAAGCCCCAGGGAGCTGGCTGCTACCAGGACCCCAGAGAGCGCCAGTCAGGAAGAGGTTCTTATGGTAAAGTGAAAATATTTCTGAAGGTGAACAAGGTGAAGCAAACTCTAAAGCCACTCCTGTTATTAGCTCTCCTGCAAACTGATTCTTGCCCCTCGCAGCCTCTTCCCCTGGACCAACCGGCTAAGCCCCTGGGCTGAGAGCAGGAGATCCTGCTGATTGACAAGCAGCCTTGTGAGTAACAGTTTTCCTTCCCAACAAGCCCAGATTATTATTAAATATAGTGGAGCAGTGAATTCAATGGTTAGAAACGGGACGGAGGGAGCCTGAGAAACATGGCGAGGCAGCCTGGAGCAGCCACCACCACCGTGGAACAGGAAGTCTTTTCTCTTTTCAGAGCATCATCCATCATGCTGGGGAAACGGCAGGAACACAACCTACTACTTCTTAATAGGCTTCTGCACAGAGAGTGGCTTTGAAGCAGCAGCTGCCCACAGTAAATTTCACTGACCCTTAGAGCCTTTCTCTGAATTTTCCAACTGTTTTGTCTCCTGAGCTGCAGCTCGGTGTTGGGTCCAAGTCACAGCACCTGACTAAACTAAGCAGCCTCCCCCGCATGAGAATGAAAAGCATTGGTGATGTTGTCTTTTCTGAGCTACCCCAACAGTGAGACATGATGCCATTCCATCTGGCCATGAAGTAGATTCTTTCCCAGGGAGAAGCAGCCCAGCAAGGGATTTTTATTTTAGGGTCTGGTATTTTACTATACACATATTAAAGAAAATATAGTGAAATAGAGCACGGCCTCAAGATAATGCAGCCAAGGGGTCAAGTCTTCTCAATAAAGGAGAATTAATATTAAGTCTTAAAAGACTAAAGCCTTTGAGAATGCTCATTGAACTTACACACTGAGCTGCTTTTCCAGGAGAGGAAACAGATTGCTTAGCTCTTGGAGCCTGGACACTTCATGGGATGTGGGAGACATTCCTGAAATGAGGGGGTGCAATCACAGACCATACTGAACCTACCTGACGCTGACAGGTCAGTGGAGGCCTAAAATCACATCTGGTTTTAATTACTGTCAGCCCTAGATACTCACTTTACAGTTCATTTCTTGCACCCCACTCCAAGAAGGGTATAGAGACAGATGCAAGCAGGAAGGTTTTGGTGGCACAAGTTTTGAGTCATGCTCTTATGGGAAAAATGCCTGCTATGTGCCTCAGAGAGGCGGGGGAAGAGCATGAGGGAAGCAAGGCTTCTTCAGTTCCACACTCTGATCCAAATAAATTTCTATAAACTTGTCACAATTGAGACTTTACTTAATGAAGCCATCTCCTTTAGATTCTACTCACTTTCCTTAGTCATAAAATGTCAGGAAAAGAAATGATGTATCAATGATTTTTTTTTAATTTTGAAGAGAAATTTTAAAAATATAGCTAGCTATGTTCACCATAAGATTATCACAGTAGTCATCAGTTAAGCAAAAATCATACTTGAGGCACTTTTTGTCCCTTCCTTCCTTGAGGTGTGGAACCCTATGGTTGTCTAAGAATATGCTCAGAATAGATGCTCAAGACACATTTGCTGGGTTTGGCGCCTGTAGCTCAAGCTGCTAAGGCACCAGCCACATACACTGGAGCTGGCAGGTTCGAATCCAGACTGGGCCCTCCAAACAACAATAACAACTATAACAACAACAACAACAAAATAGCCAGGCGTTGTGGTGGGCGCCTGTAGTCCCAGCTACTTGGGAGGCTGAGGCAAGAGAATCGTGTAAGCCCAAGAGTTAGAGGTTGCTGTGAGCTGTGGCACCACAGCACTCTACCCAGGGCAACAGCTTGAGACGCTGTCTCAAAAAAAAAAAAAAATTGCTGGTGGAAATGTGAATAAATACATGAGCCTGAAAGCATAATTCACTAACGCACATGAAAGTTACCGTGTCAGAGTCATGTCATTTATGTATTTAGAACAACTTCAAAGTAAAGGAAATACCCAATTAATTTTATATTTTAATCACTAGTATAATAAACGCAAGTAATTATAACTAATATGAACCAATAACTAGAGGGAATTAAGCTAATAATTACCAGTAATAACTAAAGAATAGCATTGCTAATTAGCACTCTATTCCCAAAGGCTGAGTCAAAAGTAAAATAACAAGCTGGTTTAAGGTGAAGAAAGTCAGCTGCATACAGATCCAAAGCACTAACATTAAGTTCTAAGATTCTTCCCATTTCATGCGTACCTACATAGGTTGAGCCATAGAAAATTGTTGCTTTCGTCAAAATACTCAAATATCTTCAGCTTCCTATGGCTCAACCTAATGTTTTAATGTAGATATCTTTATGCTGAACTAGAAATAGAGGAAAGAAATTACCACTGGTTAGGAATATTACTAACATTTCACTTATTGAAGAGATTTTAAAAGAAATTCTGTTGAAATTTCTAGCATCTACATTTATAAGGCTATATTTATATAACTCATTTGTACATTCATACAACATTCATACATTGAATATATTCCGTTGCTCTTTCCCATAGGAACTCGAACACTTTTTAGCAGAGGAGGTAAATAAGCAAGCAAATAAAGCTCTTCAAGATTTTTAAAGTTGGAGTAAATTTGGAAGCTCACTAGGTGAGTCAAACTGAAATAAACTTTTGAAGTTCCTTCTCAATTAATGCAGAAGTGGTAATAACAGGCTCCGGAGGGAATATTTCCTACTTTCTCCTTCAAAGCACAAGTCCTACTTGAGAAACGAGGTCCTGAGTCCTTGACTATTATGAAAGTAAAGAAATACTGATTGTGTAGCTCGGCATTCTTAGCTCAGTAGTTAGGGCACCTACTACATACACTGAGGCAAGCGGGTTCAAACTTGGCCTGGGCCTGCTAAACAACAATGACAACAAAAAAATAGCCAAGCATTCTGGCAGGCGCCTGTAATCCCAGCTACTTGGGAGGCTGAGGCAAGAGACTCACGTAAGCCCAAGAGTTGGAGGTTGCTGTGAGCTGTGACACCACAGCACTCTACTGAGGGTGACATAATGAGACTATGCCTAAAAAAAAAAAGAAAGAAAGAAATACTGATTGTGAATATTGTATTCAAAATAGGACACAAATGATAGGGATTTTGGAGATCGTTTTTTAATTGTGTATGTGTCAAACACACACAGAGTCATTTAAGACATGAGGACATTTTCATCACTAACAGACTGCATATATGACTATGGTCCCATAAAATTACAATACTGTATTTTTACTCTACTTTTTCTATGTTTAGATGCATAAACACTTCCCATTGTGTTACCACTGTCTACATTATTTAGTACAGTAATGTACTAGATAGATCTGTGGCCAGGAAGCAATAAGCTACAACATTTAGTCTAGTTGTGTGGTGGGCTGTACCCCCTGGGTTGGTGTAAGTACACTCTGATCTTCCTGCAAGAATAAAATTGCCTAACAATGCATTTCTCATAATATATCCCCATCATCAAGCAAGGCATGGGTATATTTCAAGGTATACATATTTATCAAGCATTAAGCTTGTATACATATTATGCTGGGTACCATGAAGAATACAAGAATAATTAGGGCAATGGTACTTACCTTCATGGATCTTAAATTCTAGCCAGAAATAAAGAAGCAAACTATAAGGGGAGGAAAGGTTAAAAGGCCAGGAAACAGAATCAAGTACAGTGAATATTGGCCAGAAGGCTTGGGGACCTGGGTGGCAGAAGCAAGGACAGGTATAGGGAAGAAGTGTTTGAACAAGCCATGAAGAATGACCACTATCCTGGCAGACAATGCCTGGAGATGGAGGTTTAGAGAATTCAAAGCAAAGGAACATGAGGAAAAGCAATTGAAGGGCAGAGTAAGATGAGGAAATCCAAAATGTCTGCAGTCTATGGGGCTTAGACAATGGCCTGGAAGAGAAGGATGGAAGAAAACATTGGAGCTAGAATGTGGACAGTCTTAGTCATGAAGGAAAAGAGTCAAATTTATCCTGCAGGCAGTAGAGAGGCACTAATGGATTTTGGGCAGAAATCTACAACTATTTACAGTAATGTTTTAGAGAAAAAAAATCTGACCGCTGTATGTAAGATGGATTCAGAGTGGCAGGAAGCAGGGAGGCTGGGATGGTACCTGTGCTGGAAGGGGTGGAAATGACAGGGAGGTGAGTTCTAAGTCAGGAAGAACTGGGGAGGAGAAAGATGGTGAGAGCCTGAGCCAGTGATGTGAACATGGAACTGAGTGAATGTGTGTGAGAAACACAGGAGAGGCTGCCTTGGTTGGATGTGATGGCCATGCGTGGAGCAGATGGAGCCTTAGGGGAAGGCAACACCAAAGTTGAAAGCTAGAATGACTAAGTGCTTCCATTACCAAAGTGGGGAAAGAGTTTACTTACTGCATTAGAGGGGAACAACACAAAGAAAGGCTTTCAGCAGGGGATGAGAAAGGCAGATTGGAGCCCAGTACAGAGGCCAGGACCTATTCTGGAGTCGACCTACTAGAGTGGAAAAGTACATAATTTACTGATTTAAGAAATATTATGTAACTAATAAGAGGAAAATTTTTCACTAGGAGAGTCAAACTCAAAGTACGATAAATTATAATATTGAGATCTGGTTAAATGAATCCAATTAGGTTGTAAAATAAGGACCAAAGAAAGAAAGTGAATGGAGAAATGAACTGAAAGCTCATAGGAAGAGGGGAAAAGAAAATAGCAGAAGAAAATTCATTTAAATATGAAGACTAGGAACATTACCGGGCAGAAGGAGAAGTGGAGGCAAGTTCAATTTTCAAATCAAAATTTGCAGAGACAGTGTAAAATGTGGTACCTCATTTAGACAGAAGTTAGCTAAGAATGGGTAAGACTCTGTTCGGGACAGCCTTACTCATTTTAGTATCTAAGGTTACACATGAGAGGGGAAAAAAAGAGAAACATTTTAGTAAGAGAATTTGACAAACTCCAAAAGAATTGAGTCGAAGTGAAATAAAAGGACACTGGGATGGGCTCACCAGAAATATTTGTTTGAAAGATGGAGGGAGATTTGTTTTTCCAGTGTTACATAAACTAATCACCAGTATTTAAAGTTTACTGACTCTTAGTAATCCCAACTTCTAGAATGACTTAGATGTTAACAGACGTGCTCCGGCATTATTTCCACACAAAGTCAGTGACTGCCTTTTCTTGTTAGAAATATGAGTCACACTTTCTCTTAAATATCCCTACTACTCCTCCCTTCTTATGTGCTAATATAATTCTGAAAGGGTGGTGTGTATATAGACCTTTATTTTGACAACTCTTCTACCTTTGAGAACTTGCCTTGCAAAGCAGCAGGCACGTGTATTATTTCTTTTTGCCTAATCATTTCAGGAGGCAACCAAATATTCTGAAAGTTTATATTCTCCAAGCCTCCAAATATTTTGCTATGAAAGCTTACAAACACTAGGAAATTGGGCCATTTTGAAGGCTAATGTGGCAAGAACATAAACAGACATCAATAGCTGCATAAAACTTAAATTGAATGGGGCTATCGTAGCTTGGCCATCTGATCCATGAGAAGCAATCCAGCATGGATGCAAGCCTGCCGTTTTGCATCATTATAGGATACAGAGATCAGAGTGGGTGGCACTCTGACAACAGACAGAGTGAGCAAACTGGGGGTGTATGGAAAGGCATGGGACACTCTGCAGCATGCTTTGATGTATTTGAGACTCTCTGTGTGGATCTAACAATAAGGCAGTTTTTTGTTTGTTTGTTTTTTTTACGTTGTCAACCAAAAGCAAAAATTAGAATAAATCTTTACTATACCAAGTAATTATTATAGTTTGTTAAAGTTACAAGTATGACCCTGGGGATTTTTGAGCCAAAAAACTATAAAACATATGTCAAGTAACAAAGCAAAAAAAAAAAGTTTAAGAACAGTATGTGTATCTGAGTACAGTTTTCTAGCAATATAAAAAAAAAATATTGCAGAAGTTAAATACATAAAACAAGAAGGCAAGCAGCATAATAAAAATCAATGAAACTTGGAGCTAGGATGAGAAAGAAGAAATAACATAGGACCTGACATTTCAGCTAAGAAATGACCAAGCTGGTTCCTCTGACTCCTTGACCTATGAATGATGTGATGTTGATGATGAAGAACAAGATGATGATGACTGCCATTTTCAAAGCACTTACTAGGCACACCTTATCTCATTTAATCCTCACAACAATCCAGTAAGGAAACTACTTTAATTGTACCCAATTCACAGATAAGGAAATTAAAGCTTCCCGGAACTCTTGGCAGGATATAAAAGACTAGGCAGAAGAAGTGAAGGCATACATAAGGAATTTGACTGATGACATCAGAGAAGAAACATCCACAAAAGAAGGATGCTGGAGAATGTGGAAACATGGCAGATGATGAAAGGTAACATTACAAGGAAATACTCGTCGAAAATCCAGTATACTGCACTGCTGGTGGGAATGCAAACACATACAATGCAAAATACATTCCTTTTGGAAAGAAGTTTGGAGATCACTTAGGGATCTAAAAATAGACCTGCCATTCAATCCTGCAATTTCTCTATTAGGTATGTATCCAGAAGACCTAAAATCACTTTACAACAAAGATATTTGTACCAGAATGTTTACTGTAGCCCAATTCATAATTGCTAAGTCATGGAAGATGCCCACGTGCCCATCAACCCATGAATGGATTAATAAATTGTGGTATACGTACACCATGGAATATTATGCAGCCTTAAAAAAGATGGAGACTTTACCTCTTTTATGTTTACATGGATGGAGCTGGAACATATCCTTCTTAGCAAAGTAACTCAAGAATGGAAGAAAAAGTATCCAATATATTTAGCTCTACTATGAAACCAATATATAAGCACCCACACTCCCATATGAAAGCTATAACCCCAATAGTTTTCCCCAGCCCAAGATGAAGGGGAAAGAGGAGGGGGAGGGTGGAGGCTGGATGGAGGGAGGGTAATTGGTCAGATCACACCTATGGTGCATTGTACAAGGATACACATCAAATCTACTAAGTGTAGAATATAAATGTCTTAACACAAAAATTAAGAAAGTGCAGTAAAGGCTATGTTAACCAGTTTGATGAAAGTATTTCAAATTGTATATAAAACCAGCACATTGTACCCCATAAATGCATTAATGTACAGAGCTATGATGTATACTTAAAAAAAAAGAAAAGAAAATCCAGTATAAACCAGGAAAAATAAGAAAGATTTCTTTTTCCTGCCAGCAAGTTATCACTCCATCTAGAAGATAAAGTTGAAGCGGAAATTTCTTTTGTATATTTTCACTGTTAGTAATGATAATAGCTATTCAATGGGTATAAATGAAAAAGAGGACATACATGAAAATTTTACAAATCCAACTGTTAAAATGCGATTTTAATTTGGTCATGTTTGGGTGAGGAAGCACCTAGAAAAAGCTTGATAGTTCAGCTATTTCCCCATATTATCTTGTGTAGTCTATCAAAAAACATTCACCCAGAGTCCAAATCCTGAAGGGACAAAGACAGACAGTTCTGTCTCCTCTTTGGCAGCAGCACCAGTGGTTCCCCCAACAGATGACGAATGGGCAGAAACCTGGGACCATGTTTGTGATCAGTGAGGTGATGGAGCACTAGTCACAGGAGGAAGAATCAAAGTTTAAGATGCCCCCCAGAAGTAGAGTCACAGGAATACACAAACTAGAAACAAGAGTTGCAGAGAAAACATCTGTAAGCCGCGCTACTGTTGGGGGAGGCGAACCCTCCAACAGTCCTTGCCAGGCTATGTCAGTGTAAACCAACACCTCAGCCACAGGAGTCTCTGCTCCAGATCAAAAGGACAGCAGCAATGCCATCTGCTGTTTGCTTAGAAAAATGGTAAGAACAGATGTTTCCGTGTGCTGACCTGCCATCCCTTGACTAAGAGGCCACTTGAAAAATAATCAAGAAATAGCACGGGAGAAACATCTGCACAGTGTACAGGAGACCACCAATCTCGCAGCACAGGAGAAAGGGGACATGCAAGGCGCCCATGAAATGACTGCAGGCAGGTCCCCAACAAGTGGTGGGGGCCCCTCATGTGTACGAGTCATGTGAGAAGACAATAAGGCGAGATCATTGCTGGGCAGGGGCAGTCCAGATGTTCCCTGTGGACCTGTGTAACTTTGGTGGGCAAACCCTAACCTATTCCAAATATCCTCAGAAAGCTCAGAGCTACACTTTTGCTCCTCAGTCTCCTCTCTGTTGTTGCCTATGATATAATTTGACTTTGTTTAGCCTACATTTTAGGCATCACTGAAATTAAATGATTAGCGGTTCCTTAAGAACAAGTCAGGGCCTGTAGATAAAAAAAACAAAACAGAACAAAACAAAACCCCACACAAATGCAAAGTGCCTGTGCAATGTGAGGTCAGGATATGTTGAGAGGATTTGCATCTCACCTCTCTTGCTACCAGAGCTCCAAGAGGACTCCACCCCCAGGGTGAGGCTGATGCAAGCAGGAAATTGCTGAGTCACTTGTGAGCCACCAGACAGCAGAAAGAATCAAGTGTCACTTAGGATTTAGACCTCGAGTGGGCTCCCCTCGCTTTGTGGCCACCTCTGCAAGCTCATCCTCTTGGTTGGAGAGCCTTGCATGAAAAATACTTGTCATCTCTTCCTGCCACTCAGCTGCATTCAAGTCCTCAGCCCCTTTTCCCACAGCTAATCATCACCTCAGCTGCTCAAGTAATTTTCTCAGCCAGAACAGATGTACTCAGGAGTAAATGTTATTCAGGAAATTCAGAATTTTTCATAATCGTAAGTTTTCCCTTTGTGCACATGGAGAACAAAATGTTTACGTGACCTGTATTTCCGCTTAAACATGTTAAACTTTTCTATTTAGGGGTTCGCTTTCCAGGCTCTCATTTTTTTTTCTGACTTCACTTAGTTATTTGTCCCATCCTCTTCTAATTTACTTTTTGTGATCTAGTGATCTATTGCCTCACCTGTCTTGAACAATTTGGTTGGGGGTTGGTAATTTGGGGGGCGAGGGAAAGATACCTGGCTAATCTTTATTTTTTAATTTTTTCTATTTTTATTTTTTACTAACTTTTAATTCAAATTATAACTGTATCCATTTATGGGGTACAATGTGATGATTTGATATACAATGTGGAATCCTTAAATCACCATGATTAACATATCCATCATCTCACTTATTTTTTGTGGTAAAACATTTAAGATTTGCTCTTAGTTATTTTGAAATATAGCCTGGAATTGTGCACTAAATGACCTCCCTCCTCCCACCAATCAGCCCTTCCCCTTCCTGCTAGGAAGGAGACATTGTCTATTGACCAGAGAGAAGGACTTCCTTCTTTTCCTTGCTTTGCAAATCGGCACATAGTAATTGCTTAAGTGTTTGAATAAATAAAAAAGGATTTTTCTATTAAAAATGTCTGCTACATCATGAAACCATATATAGACTGTTCCTAAAAATAAAACAGCAATGCTGTGGGGACCTAAAGGTCTATAATCACTGCCACAGCATCCCCCAAACTCTTGAGGGAGCAGAATGTTTGATGATACTTCTCTCTTATAGCAAAACAGTTTTTGGAAAAAAATGTCACAACTTCGTAATTTTCTATATGTTCTAATGCAAATAGGGCTTGAGGTAAAGTTCGCTTTCTTAGACCTTATCAATTATATGACATAGTATATGCATCTATTGTATATATTACACATCATTCCCCCAAAAGGATAGAAAAGACGAATGCATTATCTAATCTTCAAATCTGTAAAAGATTTTGTCTCCTTCAAAGGTCCTGTTTCATTAGGACAAATGCCTATCATCGGCATTGTCTTTGAACATGGCACTTTGGGAATTCCTCTTTGAGATATAACCTCAGACTATCACCCCTTTTATACATGTACTCCTTAGTGGTCACAAAGCTTTTTTTTACAAATTAATTTGAACTAGGCCAAATTCAAAGCAACCATTGGCAATAACATAATCAAGCAGCATTTGGTTAAAATTGAGATGTAATTCAGTATAAAGTAATGTGTGGATGATTAGTGATTTTCTTCTGTGACTCAAACCAGCTTTAAGAGTATAACAAAAATATTTTGAGTAATGGAAGAACTTCTACAATAATTCTAAGATGGCACTTTTGATGGCTAATACTTGTCTATATAGAGGCATACTCTGGGTTTGCCTCCACACCATTGCAATAAAGTGAATATCACAATAAAGCCACACAAATTTGTTGGTTTCCCAGTGCATATAAATGCTATGATTACATTATACTGTAGTCTATGAAGTGTGCAATAGCATTATGGCTAAAATAGTATATACCCTAATTAAAAATACTTTATTGCTAAAAAATGCTACCAAAGTGAGCACATGCTGTTGGAAAAACGGCAGTGATAGACTTGTTCAACACAGGGTTGCCAAAAATGTTCAATTTGTTAAAAAAAACTCAGTATCTGTGAAGCACAATAAAGCAAAGCACAATAAAACAAGGCATGTATTTAATTTCTATTTTTACGATATTGCTACCTGAAAGTAGAGTTTAAAATCTAATATAACATAAAACTATAAAATAATACCCACATACATTGAGTATACTTTAGATTATGGTTATTTGATTTAGGAGACCAAGTTTTGCACATTGTACATCATTGAGATTTCATTGGAAATGAATGTCCTATCCTGAAAGGGTTAGATGACCTCAGCTCCTATGCCATTCATTGAATGTGAATCAGGCACATTGCTAGTTTCATCATTGCATTGTTAGCTAAATTACTATGGTGACTGCAATCAAGTAGCTATTCTTAGTCTTAAAAGACAGTTTGCCCTAAGACACAATAAGCTCTAACAGGTTAGACAGCATGATACTAATACTTCCCAAATGTATTTGCCAAGTAGCTGATCTTTTGAGGTACTCAAACAAAATGGAAAATGGAGTCTGCGCTCAGAGCTTATATTACATTATAGGAAAAATGAGTTGGCTGAAAAATCAGCAAAAATTAACATGGAAGACTCTGAGGCAATCTAAACTACCAGTTACAGTAGTATTTTTTAAAATTTGCTTACCTGTCTAATGTAAACAACTTTGTATTTGGTTAAATAAATCTCATATCATGGGGCGAAAATCCAAGTACTGAAAATCCAATTAAAAACTTTCTGTGTGCAAATTAAACGTGGGTTTCTCACCTTCATTTTTGACTTTCTGTAGAGGGAGGTTTCCTGTAAGTGGCAAGGCAACTATAGAACTATAATTCTGCAATCAGTGAGGCCACACAGACTCAAATTAAAGGAAACATATTCCCAACCTACCGTCCAGAAATTAATTCTTTCTCAATTAAACAACATGATTGCCTACAGAAAATTAGCTGGTACAAAATCCTCAAGGGCAGAAACAGTGCATCCTTTGAGCATATTCCCAGACCCAGTCAGTGCTTCAACCATAGCAATAGTTACCTAAAGGAAAGCCCTATGGTCACCGACTTGTTTTATGGCTTGTAGGATAAAACCATCATAGAAGATCAGGTTGTTCTTTACCTCCAGTTTATTTACTAAAGCACAAGCTGGGTATATACAATGGCAATTATCAAAAGACTGTTGACCGAGTATTTGCTCTACTCAACGCTCAATAGGCTACCTGATACAGCAACTGAATTTATACCTTGCAATTCCATTGAAATGAATGATAGTTTCAGGGTCATGCAAAAAGAACCCTCCAAGTTTTCTGTCATCCAGCTTTATGAATTTAGGCCCTTTGAGATGTGACTATAGTAATCCTATACAGTCAAATATTCTGAGAATTTCTTGCAAACCACAGAGAATGTTACTGTCAACGTGATCTTAATACTTGCAGTTACCAGTAAAATTTCAGCACCAAAGTGAACTTTTAGAAGAGATTTTAGAATCTTTTAAACTCATATCAAAAGAAGTTATGCCATGAGGAAGTTGTTTCAAACTATACTATCACAAAAACTATGACTTACTTGAGAAGCAAAATTGTTCATCATGTATTTTTCATAGTATAATTCTTAGTGGGAACATTCCTTAATAAATGAATCTAATGTGTACAAAAATAGTAATATATTACTTAAATAGTATTATAACATATTTATTTCCATCCTTCTGGGCTTATACTTATAAAACAAAGAACACAATTTTAAAAATAAGCATAGGAATGTTTGAATAGTAGAAATTTTAACCATAAAAGTTTCTATTATATTATTAAGTAGCCTGATTCTTTAATATTGGCTCCTGCATAAATATGTGTATCTTACTAAATAATATAGCCCTTATGTAGAGGAACACACTTGTTTTTCTTCTCTGCTTTTCCAAGCCTACATAAAAGAATAATGTGACTTTTTCTCCAAATAGATCAAAGGAATGGCTAATAATCATTATATGACTGAACAATGCTCCAAAATAAACATTTGGCCTTTCACCTGATATTAAATCTCTAGACTTCTAGCCTTTAAAATTTTTAAAGGAAAAAGTTATTTTTTTCTTCATTTGACATTCAAGAGTCTTGAATACAAGACTCTGAAATATGATATAAAGACCTGCTAGAGAGCATACACTTATGAAGGGGATTTTAGTGAACATTCCATAGTTTTTGGTTGCTGGAGTAACTTTCATAGCATCGCTTCTTTTTTTTTTTCCTTTGCTTTTAAAATAAAATTAGAGATGGGAAGAAGAAACCATAGTCTGACTGCCATGCTTCTGATTCATTTATATCACAAATATTTTGGGGTGTACACTATATACCAGATATTGGTGTAGGTACTAATATATAGCAGTTAAAAAAAAAAAAAAACAGATAAGAACAGTTCCCCCAGAAATTTTACCTTACCTCTGCCTTTCTGACTCTATTACTTCTCTATTTTCCCCAGTAAGGCTATTTAAGAGACAATGTTACAGTGAGTTACAGTGACACGGCATTATGTTAAGCTGCCTATGACATTGTTTTAAAAAAAAGCCTAAGGAAAAGTGATGTTAGTGTGCCTCTAAAAGAGGAAGACTATCATATTTTAGCATGTTCTTTCCATTCTTCATTCTCCTTAAAGCTGACCAAGCATTTTAAGATCTACACAGACAAGTGATGAATATATAGTTCAGACATGGATGGGAGTCCTTAAATGCTCAAAGGAACCACATTTGCCTAAACCTACTTGGGACTTGCAGGGTGGAAATAACCTTCTTTACCTATAGATCAAAGTTAAGTAAGTAGAAAGGGTGAAGCTTGACATTGCATGATGTTCCCTTAACCAGACAAATGAAAAGAGGTCAGTTTTTTCTCTTTTTTTTTTTTTTCTGTTTATCAGCTCTTATCTTATTATGACTTCAGATGAAGCTTGGAAAGTTTAAAACTGGCATGCTATTAAAGAAAATAATGGAAAACTGGGCTCACACAAGAAAATCAAACCCAAGTCATCCAAGGTTGCCAAGAGAATCTTCCCTTGAGGACCAGCATCTAAGCCTCAGACCTCTGATTCTTCTCTCTTGAAAAGTCCTGTCTCTTGAATGACTTGCTAGAAAACACCACCAACTCACAGTGGCCTCAGAGGTAATGCAGATCCCTTAGTATTCAGAGGAAAGTTGGACTTGTAAATATCCTTAACACTCCTTGCATGGCCACAAAGATAGGGCAGACAGCAGAGAAAATAAAACAGAAACAACTAGACAATCTAGTTTTCAAGTCATGACATATAAGCCCAAGTGTCCCTGTGTACACATGCACCCTGATGTCTCTCTTTGTGTGTCTGAACTTCTCTTCTTATGCAAACACCAGTCAGATTGAAATAGAGCTCACCCCAATAGCTTTATTTTAACTTAATTAGTTCTGTAAATACAGAATCTCCAAATACAGCCACAGATACCAGGAATTAGGACGTCAACATATGAATTTGAGAGGTAAAATGATTCAGTCCATAGACATAGCATAATCATAACAAAACTTCAGAATGCCAGAGACAAAGAGAGGAACTTAAAAGTGGCCAAAGAGAAAAGACAAACTATTTAAAAAGGAACTAAGTTGGACAACAGCAGACTTCTTAACAGCAACAATGGAAGCCAAGAAATAGTGGAATATCATCTTACAGTGTTATAAATCTAAAATTTTGCTGCTACTCTGCTCTCCTGATTATATAATTGGGGCATCACCATAGCTCTCTGCATGCATTCTCTATATCCCTTAACATCATTCTTCAATTCCCTTTGTTTCCTTGAGGCACATGTTACTAATTTCTTTCATAATTTCTTTGTTTTCTTCTTGACTAATATTATTTTCAAGTCTTTGATATTCTATTTAGTTTATACATTGGGTTTTTAACTTCAATACTTTTTTCTTTTTCTTTGTTCTCTTTTTCTCCTTCTCCTTCTTCTTCCTCTACTTTTTAAAGACAGAGCCTTACTCTGTCATCCCAGCTAGAATGCACAACATCACCATAGTTCTCTGCAAATTCAAACCCCTGGGCTCAAGGCATCATTCTGCCTCAGACTCTTGAGAACCTGAGACTAAAGGCACAAACACCTCCATGACCAGCTAATCTTTCTATACTTTGTGGAGATAAGGTCTCACTTTTGTTGTGGCTAGTCTTGAACACCTGGCCTCAAACCATGCTCCTATCTTGGCCTCCCAAAATTCAAGGATTACAGGAATGAGCCATCACGCCTGGACTTTTTTATTTCATTTTTATAAGTTAAATGTAGTTAGTTTCTAATCTTCCTAGTGGTTTTGGAATTCTCTTGCTTGTGCCTTTTTAAAGTTTTATCTTTTACTTTTGAAAATATTTTATCACATTATTCAAATTTTTTTAATCTTACAATTCAAATATCTAAAAGCTTTGTAGGTTCAAATCTTTTTCTTTTTTGTTTCTACTGATTTTAATTCTTTATCTGGTGATTTTTTTACTTTGTGTGATTTTTTTAAAAAGGTTTTTGAAATAAATTCAAATTTAGAGAAGAATTCCAATAATTCCCTTACATTCACCCAGAGACCTCAAGAATGTCTCCAAGTGTCACAGTAATAAACTTTATAGCAAAGAATCCACTCTAGGATCACACAGTGCACTTGGTTTTCATATCTCTTCAGTCTCCTTTAATCTCAAATAACTCTTTAATCTTTCATTGCTCTTTTTATTTTTATTTTTTTAAGATTACAGGCCAGTGACTTTGTAGGGTTTCTATGCTATTTCTTCATGATCAAATTCAAATTGTCAAACTATTATGTTGTGACCTCAGGGCAACATATCAGAAGTCACATGATTTCAAATTTTAACATGTATTGATGTTTCTTGACTGAATTATTTATTGTATGATGGTTGCCGTCATTTTCTAATTACATCACTCCTACATTTAAGTCAGCTTTCTACTATAAAAAAGAAACTTTTCTTATTTCCATGTATTTATTCATTTATTTGTATCAGTGAGGACTCATAGATGCATTCAGTGCATCTAATATAATCAATTAGTATCATGTTCTATTTTAATGGTCAAATTGTCCCAGACTTCCCCAGTGAGAGTCCCTTCAAACCATTTTATATGTCCTTTTCCCATGTCTCCTCCATTCTTTGAGTATGGCTTCACTAAGATTAGCCTATACTGTCTCTGCCCTAACTCTAAAATCAGCCATTTCTCCAAGAAGCTCTAGTTGATTTTAGTGAAGAATGACATTTAGAAACCAAGATCTAGGTATCGGCTATTATTATGATCTTTGTTACTAAAGTGTCTCATTCACTCTCAATGGACAGCAACAAAACAAATGCAAAATATATAAACACGCATATTATATACACATATTTTACATTTATATCTATATCTAAAGATACATCAATAGAAATCAAAAATTCACACCAATATCTGCAATTCCAGTCCAATACCACATTCTTTTATTTCCCTTTTCATATTAGTAACTTCCATCTCTCAAAGTAAGTCATTGATTCCCATTATCCTAATCCATCCCTTACTTGTTCAATTCCCCTATATGCAACCAATGTCCTGACCTCCACCCCACTTGACTGCTTAACTGATTCTTATGAACTCTTATTCAATTAAGCTTAAATCTGTGGGAATCCTGAAATCATGTAGCTTTCCTATAGGAAGAATCTGTATTAAATACTTCCTTCTGCAAAGACCCTGGGGCACAGCCAATGGGAGAACATGTTACCTCCCCTACAGAGGATTCTAGTTAATCCAAGAATACCAAGTGAGCAAGATCATGTTATAGCAAGCCTAAGTCTAAATCTCTTGATCCCATTGTTTACTGCTGACCTTTCTGATTTCAGTCCTCTGGAGTGTAGAGAAGGGCTTTTTTGGAGAGTGGGTTGTTCTTTTTTATTTGTTTGCTTTTGTATATTTAGATATTCGTTGCTTCTTTAATCCTTTGTTTTTATCTTTAATGACTTCCCTTGGCTTCCTGCAACACCAGGAATGCTTTGAAAATGGGGCTTATAATTTATCCAGTCTCAGTTGTGCTAATCAGCGGAGGCCCTCCGAGCATCTAATCAATCACACTTTGTCTTTAAATGTCTATATGTTTATCTGTATTGCTCTTTCCCTGTGTTACTATTAATGCCCTTAAAACACCACAAGCCTCTGCCATAGGCTAATTATTGTTTCAATACAGAAAAATTATTGGCTAATACTTCTGATTTTGTTCTGATCAGAAAGTAGGAATTACTTATAGTAAGCTAATAAGAATAAATCTTCTTATAAATCTTAAAAAGAACAATAACATTCTTTTGATCCAGTCCCTTACTTCGACATATGGGAAAAGGACAGCCCAACCAGAGGGGTAGGGTTCTAACCAAATTAAATGGCATTTTAGTGAGCTTGCTTAGATTTATTAGAGATTTATTTATGTAGACCAGATCTCTGATCTACAGTCATTAATTTATTTCTGTCCAATCTTCTTTTTCTAAGAAAATCTTATGATTCTTTTTTCATAAGTGTGTTTTAATGTGTTCTCTACTTAAAGTAATACATGGGCATTTCAAAAAAATTATAAATGAACAAAATATATGAAGAAAACAAACTGTATTTATAATCCTAATACCTAGAGATAACTACTGTTAACATTGTGGTGTTTTTAAGGCTTATGTCCTTTATTTTTATAGCTGAGATCATACCATACAGCTTTATAACTTTTTTCATGTAATTTATCATTAATATTTCCTCACCTCATTAAAAGCTCTTCACAAGCATTATTTTTGATGCTATATAATATTTTATCATATGGATGTACTTAAATGTAGTGAACTATTGACCTTTATTACATAGTTGGGTTGTTTCCATTTTTTCTTATTATATATAATGTTCCGAAGAGTATTTTTGTTCATTAATAATACTCCACACTGATGATTATTTCCTTAGGACAGATTCCTAGAAGTAGATTCACTAAGTCAAAGGATGTGAAAATAATTAAGATTCCTGATATATACTGCCAAATTATTTTTCAGAAAAAAAGGATTAATATGCTACTTCCAGTTGGCCTTAAAAGAGCTTGTTTCACCGTATTCTCACCATGGTTCTTCCCCGTGGGTATGATCATTCCTTTTCATTATTTTTCTGAAGTTTCAAGTTAAAGGCCTCCTGAATTATGGCGTGGGGACTGGGGGTATTATGGATAACCCTCCAAGTAGATAGACCTATGTAAGGAGGACCAGAAGAGCATTTGAAAAGCCTTGCTTATGCTTTCTTCCTGTCCCTATGGCAACATGGCAGTTACATTCTCTACAGATAGACATACCTGTCCCATTCCCAGCACCTATGATTACCTGTGCAGGATTGGGTAATAAAGGTAAGCTTCATTGAGACTTACTTTCCTTATCTTTAAAATGAGATATCAATGCCTACCTTGCTGCAAGGATTAAATGTAAAAGTGCCTGACATTTTTATTTTTTACCCCCCTAATTAGTCCTTCTTATCAAGCTTAAGGACTATTTCAAGAGCTAGATAAAACAGGAGATGTTTCTTCAACAGGTCACAGCATATATACTCTCCTATTATTCACCTGACTGGTGAGTTTTTTAAGTGGATGCTACATGTTTGTAATCTGGCAGTATGAAAGCATGGGGCTTAGACTTTCAAAGGATCAGACTACAGGAGGGGACATTCAGGATATAAAAGCCAAAATGGAAAAATCTATCTTTTACAAAATCTATTTCGCTATGTTTCAGCTAATTAGACCAGGCTGCTCCATCTAGGAATAGGAAGGTGCTTGGCAAGGAACTAACTGCATTACAATGGATCTGCTTTTTAAAAGCTTTTGAAAGTTCCACTCAGACCTACTCAATTGGCCTTTTGTGGGATGGGGCATAGGTATCTATAATTTTTAAAGCACCCTACCTGATTCTGATTTATTGCCCAAGTTCAAGTTTAATGGATAGTGTGGCTCATAGGTTATGAAACATGAAAGCTGGAAATGGTCATCTAAACTTTTAAGTAAACATCCTTTATTTATAGATTAGCAACAAAAGCCTAAAGAGATTCAATTACTTGCCAAATAACAGGACAAAAATCCAGAATTGTAGCATATTATCAGAATGTCTTCCAGAAGTTTAGTAGAGAGATGACAATTATCTCAGAGAAAATAAAAATTAATTTTTTAAAGCAATCATTCCCATTTGTCAGGAAATCTTTAAGGATCTCTTTACAAAATTATCATATTTGATATTGCATGAATAGGTGGGATAAAGAAATTGGATCTCAAGTCTCACCTGGATAAAGGAACCAAAAACACTGTCCTGCTGTGCCCCAGGGAGTGAGACACCCCTGCCGGGCAGCCTGCATTGTATTCTCTTAAGTTGGTTGGTTTGCAAAGCTCCTTGAGTGTACAACAGCAAGGTGCAGATGATGTGAGAAAGGTCCTCTATGGATGTCCAGCCCTCAAATTCTTTTTCATTTCTAAAGTGTAATTGTGATCATTGCCATGAACTTTGTGAAGACACTCCCTTAAAATATACTGCTGCTTCTTTAAATCTTGGGAGGGGGTGACAGATGTTGAAAATTGCTTGGGTATAATAGGGAGGTAGGATGATGCCAAAATCCTTGGGTGTGAAAAGGATTTAACTAAATCATTTTTACTGTTTAATTTTAACGATGAACAACCTGTTAATGAACTTTTAATCATGTTATTTATGGAAGTCTTAACAACAATGCTATTTTAACTTTTAAAAGTTTCCAGAAACAAAAAAATGCCTAACCATACAAAATCATCTGGCTTACGTTTTATTCATCTGGGGCCATGTTGGGAAGCCTTGGGTCCTAAAATATTACTTAAAGGCCCAGGGTTCACAGCTGACACGTTCTAAACATTTATAGTGATCCTAGAGACCCTCAGTATCCAATACTATAGTTCCTTCTCTCAGTATTTTTCTTGGATTGGATTTATGGCCAACTGGTTGTAATTGACCCTCTATTGGGACAACTTACGATATGAGCATATGACTTTCCCTAAAAAAATAAAAATTTAAAAAACAAAACAAAACAGAGAGCAAAAGAAAAAGACCAAGAAAAAAAAAATCATCATTGATATTTATCTTAAACCTCCTTCATTTCCAGTTTCTCTGGCAGCAAGTCAAGCTGCTGTCATAAAGGAGAACTTTCAGTAAAAGGGGTTTCTAGAGAAACGGTGCTATACTGAACGTAGGACCACATTAGAAAGAGTGTGATAGAAAAAGACAAGCATTTTCTGTCTTTGAGGCCATATGCAACACCTAAGTTTTGCCACAAAAATGGAATCTGCCACCTGAGATTGCAAGCTGGAAAGGAAAATTGTATAAAAACTGTCTTAGCACAAATGGAGAGTGTAAGTATGAAAATCTCTTCATAGAAAGCAACACCCTGTCAAGCCCTCCACGCCAACAGCATGGTTCCCCAAACCTCCCCATGGAACTGATCTATGGGTCTTCTTCGAAATATTCACTGATTAGCCTACTTCCCCAAAGAAAGAAAAATTTAGATTTTACAACCTAAATTAGAGTCTGAGATTCTAGTTTAACTTCCTATGCCTGGTTTTGAGAAGAGAGAAAAGAGAAATAATTCTATATGTAGAAATGAAGTACTTATAAATTTATCACACACACCCCCAAAAAAACTTCACTACCATGGATATTATACAAACTATAGAGAATTGATCGGGCGGCGCCTGTGGCTCAGTGGCACCAGCCCCATATACCGAGGGTGGTGGGTTCAAACCCAGCCCTGGCCAAACTTGCAACAACAGCAAAAAAAAAAAAAAAAAGAATGAGAATTGATCTAATTTTAAGAATCTAAAACCAGCTGTGTTTCAAGCTTTTTAATTTTATGGTCAGTAAACTTGGAGTTCTTACTCTTGTGTGCTGGAAAGCAAATTAGTGTAAATCATTTTATTAAACATGTTTTCCGTTCAATTTCGAATCTTATAAAAAGTTAAATGCATCCGAAGCCTGTTTTATGTTAAAGTCCTAATAATGTAAATAGTACAGTGGAGTCTTTTTAGTCATTAGCAAAGAAAGAACATCACACAGCCGACTACGACTGCTTCACCTGGGTAAAAGCGAGGAGTGCTGCTTTCTGCACAAAGCTGGTGACCTTGGTGGGCAACCGCCCATCTGTCAGAGTGTGGAATAACATGCCACCAAGTGGGAGGACTGGTAACACGGAACCCTTCATGCAATGTCTTAGCTCACTCTGATTGGTGCTCCTCAAGTTTCATGCCAGCTTTATATTCTGGTAAACTGAAGCAGACAAGAAGTGGCCCTGGCACATAGCATTCAAAACTGATGGACTTGTTACAAAATCATGGACTTTGATAACCATTTCTGAAGCTCTGAGCTCTATAATGAGAACTGCCAACCTCTAATCATCATAGGAGCCAACGATTTTCGAGTATGCAGTCATGCTAATGCCTTACAAGTTTTCACAGCAACCTGGGGGGAGGTAATACATAGCAGTGTTATTCCTATTTTACAGGCAAAGAAACTGAGGCTTTAAAAGGTTAAGTAACTTGTCTAAAACCACAAAGCAAGGCGCAGAGCTCAGACTTAAAAGTGGTCCTACCTGATTCCAAAGTCCCTGCTCTTAACCACCAAGCACTGTAGGGAATAGTCTCCACAATGTTGCCATCTCCTAACCTGGGCTGTTCACACCACTTCCTCTGTAGGGCAGAAGCACTGAGGGAGCAGGATGGCCACTTTGGGCAGACAGAAAAAAGTCAACGGCTTCTTGGGCTATTTCAGCAAAATCAGTGCCTTGTACTCAGGGCATCGTCCATGGGACCTATGTCTGTCTGAACAAGATCCTTGTGAGATTGGATGACACACAACATTTCTACAGAGGTGGTATAGTAGTTTGGGCTTCTATCAGTGGCTTCTCCATTTCTCAGCACAAAATTTCAAAACAACATTAATGATTTATTAAGTGTTTATATGTGTGAGACCTCGGGCTGGGCACTTTGCAACTTGCTAGGGGCCATGCAGTGGCATCAGTAATTAGATTATCCCCATGTGTGTAACTGCCTGTGGGCGGAGACATGCATGTTCCAAATGGATAAAACCCCAATATAGACAGGTCAGACTACCACCTTAACCCCCAGGATCTTAATAGCACTGCTCTTTGGACATTTATTCTGAAAAAGGAGCCTTTTTACATCTGGCTCAAGCCCTAAGTCAGCAACTGGATACGAACACTCTAGGTATGCTAAGGAAAACTATTAACATGCAAACTAGCCTCCAATGGCTTTTCTGATTATTTGTTCACATGCAGGTGGCTTGGAGAAGAGGACTGCAATTCTAGAATGTTAGTTTTTGTAGTATGAGAAAATCACAACTTTTTTTTTTTTTCCAGGAACTTGTTTTGCCATAGATTTAAGGCAGTAATTTGTTACAGGCAAGACATTTATAGGGGCTGTGTTATCGATGCTAGAATCATTAAGAAATTCTATCAGAAGACACAATGTTTAAGTATAGGTCTAATTACTGCAATCATTTCTTTTTTGTTTCCTTTGCACAGATCCACTTAATCCCATCTCTTAGTGTGGGCATAAGCTGACAGTTGCATGACAAGGAATGTTTCCCTTTGTAAAAAACCCACTTCCTTTCTGTGTAGTTTTAGCCTAATTGAAATGTTTCCTATTAAGCTCAATCAAGGCAGCAATTATCTAATTACTCACTTATGCTTTTCTAGCCAAAAATTTGCCTAAGCTGGTATACTGGAATGAGACAGAACGTATTTATTATTGCTTTTACATTTTCCTGTTTGGCTTTGGTCAATAATCATAAACATTTACTTCCAGTTCACCAGAATATATCTAATTAATACTGCTATTTTCTATAAAATTGTATCACCAAAAACTACAGCACAGTGCCAAACGTGGCCCTGTCTATGAAATGTGCTTTAAGACCTGTGGTTTTGCTACATGAATACTGTCATTGGAGAAGGGTAATAAGGAAAGAGTCTAGTGAAAAAAATCACAAACATATATTCAATCATTTCAGAGCCACGAATTTTATGGCTTTAAAAATAAAAAGTGAATTGCTTAGATTTAATTGAGAAAATAATTTTTATAGCATCACTCTACAAAAACACATATCCTGCACGTCTGGGTTTCTCTTGATACAAATCCCTTAGGTCTCAAGATGATCACAGCCAGTCAACAACACAGGTGGTCCACACTTTTTAGGTATAACTTAGAGACATATATCATTAAAACCAGAATTAATTTTAGAGTTAGTGACCCTATGAGGTCACTCCTGATTAACTCCATTTTGATTGAGGTTGCACCAAGACACAGGGGACAAATTGGGTCTGAGAGATTGGTATTTTCATTTCTAGACAATATATTTTATCATTGTTTTCATTATAAATGTTAACTAATACACCCCTCTGTGTGGAAAAAAGGTCTCAAGAAAACTTGTATAATTAGTTTAAAGTATATTTATAAGGAGAGAAAGGGACACTTCATCTACCCTCCAAATGAAGCCACTTGACAATCCTTTACCTAAATTTACCATGAACCCAGAAAATAACTATAATCAATGAGAACCGCAACACCAGCACATCTACAAGGTAAACATTCCATTTTCTGGAAAAAGATATGTTTTTGTGTTACATTGATAAAAAGAACACTTTTCTTACACACATGTAATGATGGGTAAGCCGTTGCCAATATTAGTAACCCCAGAGATAGTAAGTTCTCTACACAGAAAACACTTCATTTTCAAATAACTGGTTTATCTCAAGTTCACCCTGAGTGACGACTGATAAACGAAGCCTAAGGGGCCCACCAGTTCTGGCATTCTGGCTGGGGGATGGCTTTCCCTAAACCATCCCCCTTTGTTTCACACAAAATCCAGAAAAAGAAAACAAATTTCATCTTGAAGATGGTCCCAAAGATGCAGAATTCTCTTCTGGGAAAGGAGGACAAGGACAAAAAAGTATAGAAAAAGAGAGAAATTAATTTCACTGTGAGACTAGAGGGAATAAAGTTATCAGACTTCTCCCTTTCACTGGTCCCTTCCTTAGGAATTTGGAAGTTTGTGACACATATGCAATAAAATGGCTGGAAAATAGATTTTGTTTCCTCATGTTCACATAAAAGAATAAAATAACAACTCCCAACATTCTGTTTGTAGTTGGACCCCTCCCTACTGTTCCTGAAGCATCTTTACACACCCTAGAGAAGGACTAGACTGCTTTACAACAGGCAGAGTGGGACCTGGGCTTAGTAGGTAAACCTGCCCTCAATGGAGAACACACTCAGAGGTCAGTGATGTTGCCCTTCTGTCTAGATCTGCCCTCAGCTGACCCTGGGCAGCATCGGGATATAGAGAAAGTCAGGTACACTGAACCTAAATGCACTGCTTTCAAACACGGGCCCATGAACCTCCTGCTTAGTGCCCAGCAATAAATAAAAGGGAAAAGCCATTATGTGGTCCTTGTTTTCAATTATTTAGCTCTTGAAAATTGCAAATTGAGTAACCATTGCCTTTATTTCCCCCTCTTACATTGCACTAGTTCTCGTATTTCTATCCTTCCTCCACTGCAATAATTTAATAGAACTAATTATGTCTTTAAAAATAGTTAAATAAGCAAATGCCTGAAGTTCTCTTTCCGTTTTCCCTGATGCTGGATCAAGTGGCTCTTCCAATTTGTCTGAACTGACTCCCTTTCAGGTCTTGCCTGAGTCTTCTTTTGAGATTATATTTATGACATCCTATTATGCGTCTCAAAGCGTGTTGAAGTGGTGCTGTTCTATCCAATTTAAAGTAATAACTGACTGGCAAACCTTAGGATCACAGAAATGTAACACTAGAAAAAGTAAATACTCCACAGTTACTTAACTACAACTGTGGATTCTACACACATGCTTAACCTAAATTTTCCATTTGTGAATTATTTTTTCTATTTTGCACACTTCTGCTATCTGGTTGGTCTGTTAGTTATTTTGCTTAAAAGACCTACAATGTGAATGCTTTCAGGTTTTTATAATAGAAAAGAAGGCTTTGAAGGAGAGATCATGTCAAAAATCATAATTTTTTTCATTCTAAAAATGCAAATTAATTATTGGTGTAGTTTAAAGCTTATATAACATTGTAATCCTGGCTACATATTAAAATTACCTGGAAGCTTTATTAACAACATCAATGGGCCCTAACCCCAGAGATTCTGATTCAACTGGTAGGTGAAGTGCCCAGGTACCAAAACATTAAAGAAACTCCCCAGACTTAATGTAAGTCTAAGGTCAAGAGGCACAGCATTAGAATGAAAAAAGACAAACATATGCACATGTGCAAATAATGGATTTGTAAGTTTTCCTTTTAGTATCCCATCATTAGAGCTAAACCACCGTATTCCATTCATTCATTCATTCATTAGATATCAGTAAAATTTATGCCCACTATAAAGGAATAAAATGCTGCCTCTTTCATTACATAACTGATGGAAAAAGCAAACAAAATACCCTCTTCCTTAAAAAAAAAAATGAGAGAGACATTTGTGAAAGAAAGCTATTTTGAAGAGAAAAATAATGTGTTAGGCCTCCCACAAATTGTCCCATCCTAATTCCTGGATCCTGTGAATATGTTTCTGTATGTAACAAAGGCAAATCTGCCCCAGTTATAACCTAAGAATGGGGGAAGGGGGAAAGGGAGGGGAGGGATGGGGGAGGTGGGTAGAGGGAAGGGGATTATACCGCTGGGATTATACCAGCGGTGCATTTTACTGACTGAGCCACAGGCGCTGCCCCGACCAGCGGTGCATTTTACAAGGGTATATGTAAAACTTGGTAAATGTGGAATGTAAGTGTCTTGGCACAGTAACTGAGAGAAGGCCAGGAAGGCTATGTTAACCAGAGTGATGAAAGTGTGTCAAACGCTCTGTGAAGCTAGTGAATGATGCCCCATGATCATATCAATGTACACAGCTATGATTTAATAAAAAAAAAAAAAGGCAAATCTGTAATTGTGATTAAATTAGGGACCATGGGGGTGGTGCCTGTGGCTCAACGAAGTAGGGCGCTGGCCCCATATGCTAGAGGTGGCGGGTTAAAACCCAGCCTCAGCCAAAAACTGCAAAAAGAAAAAAAAATAATTAGGGACCATGGGATGGGGACGTTAACCTGCATTATCTAGTGGGGGGTAATCTAATTGCCTTTTTTCTTAAAACAAGAAAACATCTCCCATCTGTGGGGGGAGAAGTCCTAATTCCAGAATAAAGGTACAGATCCCCACTACACGCACCAAAAAGCTACCAGATAACAGGATCCCTTATCCTTGGGTGTTCTGTGGCAATCATCTGTTGCTACTGTTGTTGACCTCTCATGGTCCTATGAGTAGTTTGAACATGCAGGTGACATTTTGAGTAATGCATTAGGGCTGTAGGTAAACTACATGTCCTTGCTCTTAATTCATCTTTGATATAACACAACTAGTTTTTTGCTAAGTTAATTTCCTTTCCATAATTGAAGTAGCAAGTAGTGGTGAAATGATGGCTCCTACATCATAAGTCAACCTAAAATATGAGAAGTTTTGTTTCAGGTTTTCTCTTTATTCAAATGGTTGTTATCACAGAGGTGTAGCTGTGGAACAAACTCCTAAGTCTTTTTAAGCATAAAACTCTTAGGCCAAAGGCAAATTAGAACCATATAGTCAGTACTAATATAAGACTCAAAATATTTTGAGTTGAAGTGTACAGTAAGATTAGGGCTTTAGGTATCAGATTCTGAGACTACTTAGCGTTTCCTGGGACAGAAATGCTAACAAGGACATGGGACACTTAATTTTATGTAGGGTCAATGCCAGTCACTAAAACTTGTGCCAAACTTCTTTTCTCTTCATCAGGATCTATATTGCTTTCACAATCTTAAGGAGTTTATCACAAAACTGCATATTCTCAACACTTTGAAAAATCTTCAAGAATGTAGCAAATGAGCAGTAACATGTTGTTGCATTTTGAGCACTGTTCCACTTAAGCCACCATGCAAAGGACAGTAACTTTTGTAGTTAACCAAGACATAGCTCTGAAGATACGGCTTAATTTGAGTTTGAGGTGGAATTTTAGCTGAAGTGACTTTACAAAAGTCAATATAACCACCCCAAGTTTCTACTTTCTTATCTGAAAAATGAAGGGTTCTACTTTTCAGAGCTATTGTGAAGATTAGACATGTTTAGCAAATAGGAGGCAACTGATGAGTGTAGGTTGTTTGGTTGTTTTTAGAATAAAGGGTAGAATTTGAATCCCAGGTTACTAAAACAATTTTCCTTTCCTTCTACCAACATTTTCTCATTTGTAGAAGAAAATATAGAATTCACATTAAGTAATCAACTGCTAGTAGAAAAATGATTTGCAAAGCCTAATGGGCGTTTAAATAAACTTACTAGATGAAGAAAAGAACAAAGTTTTTTTAAGTTTATAAAGTTTTTGCAAATGTGCAACTTGTTGATTTATCTTTTGTAGAAGCACAGCAAAGTAAATAAGCTCCTAGAAACTAAAAAGGTGACCATTTAAAAGTTGATAAAGCTAATATTTTATACCTTAATTCTTTTTTTGTTGTTGCAATTATTAAAGTCCCTCTTATAATTGTGTCCCACCCCCATGAGGTGTGCCATACACCATGACCCCCCATTCACCTCCCTCCTCCTCTCTCCCTGCTCTTTCATTCCCCTTACCCCCCTTGTGTTAGCTCATCTATTACCTTCATATTAGCATAGAGTACATTGGCTTCTTGCTTCTCCATTCTTGTGAACAAGCTTTACTAAGAAGAATGTGTTCCACTTCTATCCAGGTTAATACAAAAGATGTAAAGTTTCCATATTTGTATTAATCTACTATTATTAGAACTAGTAAATTAATTTAAGTAGAACTGAATTACTCAGCAGTAACATAAGATTCACAAGTATTTAATACTGCACATAATTGAAGATTGTTATTTTAAAAAATTACACACCCTGAGTAAAAGAAACTTTTATGCCAACAGCAAAGAATGATTTGGAATTCCTATATGTCACTATTTGGTGCTATGCCATTCTTATGGCAGATTTGTAACTTTTTAAGTAATCTTTATTAACAAATCAATCAATAGATATTAAGCAGTTATTTTGTGCTCCACACAAGACAGGATGCTATAATTCTAGGTCTCTGCCCTCAAGGCTCATGCCCTCTATTAGAGAGGTAAAAATACAATATGACATTTAACAGTTACTATTAGTAACAGCCTTCCCTGGGGCTTTTAATTAGTGGATTATATTTTCTCTCCACACCCATTTTATGTATATATATATATATATATATATATATAATCTCTATATTGAGCACTCATCTTACTATCTTGACCTTGTAGTTCTATGATCTGCTTATTAACAAAACTTCTCTATCATCCTGTAGGCATCACTTATAAGATTACACAGTGGACCTTATGTTGCTAGGAAATTAATGGGTATGAGATTTTGAAATATGTATTTTTTTCTATGAATAGAACCTTCCTGACTCACATACTCCCCACTCCTTCACTAATAACAATAAAATACTTTAGCCAACAATTACTATCACTTACCATGGGCCAGGCACTCATTTCATCTTTATAATGAGTCTATGATGTAAAATGCTCTTACAATACTCATTTTAAGATGAGAAAATTGAAGTTTCAGAGAAGCTAAAATTGGCAAAACTTGCCTTCCAATCCATGTGTCCAAAGTTCTCAATCATCCTAATATATTATGCTACTTCTCCCCTGTCTCTTGGTTTCATTACCATGGTTGGTTTCCATGCTCCCAGCCCTGACATTGGGTCATACCACCTTGTGTCTTCTCTTAGTTAACGTCCTCGTGAATACCAGAAATCTTTGTGTCTAATATTCTTGTTCAGCTAATACTCATTTCTTGATCTGCAAAACTTCATTATCTTACTTCTCTGTGCTTCATACAATCATAACGGATATATAATATTACATATTATATATATTATGTATTATATATAAACAAATATATAAAATATATTTTGAGATACAGTCTTACTTTCTTGCCCCCAGTGGAGTACCAGGGCGTCACAGCTCACAGCAACCTCAAACAACTGGGCTCAAGTGATCCTCTTGCCTCTGCCTCCCAAGTAGCTGGGACTACAGCTGCCCACCACAATGCCCAGCTACTTTTAGAGAGAGGGTCTGACTCTTGCTCAGGCTGGTCTCAAACTCCTGAGCTCAAGCAATCCACCCGCCTCAACCTCCCAGAGTGCTAGGATTATAGACGTGAGCCACCTGCCCGGCCCAATCATAGCATCTTACACATGTCAGCCAGCCTCCCCCAGGTTCTCACCTGGTTGGCATCAGATGATAATGACATCCTATTGTGTATGGATGGCAACTGCAACGAAAAAGTAGCTGGGTGTTATGGCGGGCACCTGTAGTCCTTCTTAGCTACTTGGCAGGCTGAGGAAAGAGAATCGCTTAAGCCCAAGAGTTTGAGGTTGCTGTGAGCTGTGATGCCACTGCACTCTACCAAAAGGTGGCATGGTGAGACTCTGTCTCAAAAAAAAAAAAAAGAAAACTCACAAGCAATGAAATCAAAACAATTAGGTGAGCAAATAACCAGAGAAAGTGGATGAAGAAGGACAGTGGTCGTGGAGATTATTCAGCCAGGCAGTCAGTATTTTCTTAAAACTCAGAGAAGTAGGCCAGGAGCCCTTTCTCTTCAAAGTGTCCTCTAATGGGAATGTGGTAATAAATTCATTCAGAGAAAGTGAAATGAAGAAAAAATAAAGAGGCTCAAAGTAAGGAGCAAGTAATCCAAAAGAAAAGAAAAAGAAAGGAGCCTTAAAGTTTTACCTACTACTACTGATCAGTAGTCTGATTTCCCTAGAGAAAAGGAAGGATGAGAGGGAAGGAATGAGAGACAGAGACAGCACAGATCTTGGTAGGAAAGCAGGCAGAGCCCTGAACCACAGGACAATTTGTTCTCAGAACTAGAACCAAAGCAAAGGCCGTGAAGGATTAAGTTGTGGGAACCTTGATGATAAACACACTCAGGATGAAAGAGAGAGCCCCCCACCACCCATCCCCATATTGTGGGTACAAAAATTGAAAACAGGATGATGTAATTCTTAGAAATGGAGGAATTTAGGATTCAACTCAATTTTAATTGAACTCCTGCCACGTGCCAGGCTCTGAAGACACAGGCTGTGCCCTTGCAGAGTCATACTGTGAAGGAGCCACTTTCACAAGGGTGACCAAAGGGTAAAGAGGGGAAAGGAGAGAGGAGGCAGGGCTGAGGATGCGTCCTGCAGGGGGAGGTGCTCTAGGCTTAGCTGTGGGTAAAAAATACCAATTAGACAGTTGGGGAGGGAAACTGAATGTGGTAATAAAATTACTAGGTTGGTTAAGAATAAATATTACTTCGGAATATGCATGAGATGGGAAGTATATGCTTCACTGAAGAGACACAAAAAGTAAGATTTATAAACAACAGTATTTAAACTTTTGTATAATGCTTTAAACCATGTTTCATACATTTAGAGATACTAAGTGAAGCCTAAAACAACCTTCAGAGAGTGTTATATTATCATCATTTTACAAATGAGGGAACAGACCTTTAACAGGTTAACTCCTTCGCCCAAGGTTACACAAACAAAACCAGCTTTCAATACTGGACTCATTTCTCTGGATTTCCTGCCAGGACGATGTCAGCCTAACCGACATTTTCCCAAAGTGTGATCCCTGGAACACCAGTTCTGCAGAATGTTAGGAAGTTTCTATTTGATGACAAAGTAAGTCTTGGACATGCTGAGTAAACAGATTTAAACACATTTCTTACTATGAGATTTCTCAGAGGCTTAAAAACAATCATTTTACAAACAAGTAGAGTATACAGAATGTGGTTTTTCTTCAACTTATGTGATCACTGAACACTTATTTTGTAGACTGGCTCTTGAACTTAGAGTAACATAAAATACACTGGAAAATGCTATATCAATGTGTTCTGAGTTGAGCAAGAGGCTTGACAGATTTGGAATATGGGCAGAGGAATAAAGCATCAGGTAGAAAAATCATGACAAGATGAACCCTGAACAAAGTCTGCTTCCCAGTGAGTTCACTCACTCCTACCAGCCTGGTGAGGGCCGGCATCTGGGATCTGGCTCCTTGGGCTTCTCTTCCTAGAAGGATTTCCTGGAAGTGATTCCTGATTTTCAGACACCCAGAGCCAGCTGCTGGGAATTCTGCAGCGGGATCAGATTTCTCATGGAGGGGTAAAGGCCTTCCAAACAGCTGCGCCTCATGGCCTCTAATCAAGCTTCAGGTGGGTACCCTGACAAGCCAGGCTGCTCTGCTGAGAGACATGAAGGCCCCATGGAGGCCAACCTGAAAAGCCCATAGCTTACGTGAGACCCATGACACGAGACCCAGCTACCGCAGGCTGCAGAAGGAGGTGGCCGAGTGGAAAGGAGCTGTAGGGCACAGCGAGGATGCCGCAGTGGGGCAGGCCACTCCATGGACCCTGGTCTCCATGAGGAACCAGATTTGCACATGCAGCCAAGCCATTGTGTGGAGCTAGAAGCCACATGGACCTCATCCTTGCCTCTTACCAGAACTACCCAGCAGGGCCCCCGCAGCTCCCTAGCTCCGCCTGAGGTGCTCCACCAGGAGCTGCCCCTCTGGATATGCAGCCTTCCTGAGGCAGCCCAGGTCAGTCATCTGTCCCTGCATGAGTTTCAGACCTGTGCCTAGCTTAGCTTTGACCTTCATCCAGACCTCCTTCAGCACCTATGTGTACAGGCTACTGGTGTTCTTCACCCACATCGCAAACTAACCTTCCACCTGCTGCCTGCTTCCCTTTCTCCCAGCTAAATATTGCTTTTACTAAATATTGCTTTCCTCCAGCCCCTAGATCAAGCCCCATTTCTGCCCCTTCCCTTCTCCCACCCCACACATCCCAAACAGAACCACTACCTGTATTTTCAGGATTGAGCCCCTGAGCCCTGTGCTGAGGACTCTTACAGAGCCGGCCATCTACCCTCTAGTATTTTATGCTTTATTATTTTTTAGCAAAGATGCACATTTGATTAGTGGCTCAGTGGTTGTTAAAATAAGCCAGCAGTCTCCCTGGGCCTCCCCCACCAACTTTTTCTCACTCCCTAAATAAAGCTTGTTCAGGTTGTTTGCACAACCACCAAACATTTTAGAAAAGCAGACACCATGAAAGAGAAAGGAAAGGAAAAAGTTACATCCAAGGAAACACAACTAATAGAAGATTCAGTAAAAGACTATTAAAGACTCTAGTCAATATCCTCAGAGAGATATGGGATGCTGATATATCCCTGAAAGACACTATATAAAAAGCCACTTAGATATTCCTGGGGTGAAAAACAGAACTGCTGGAATACAAAAGACGCTGATGGTTTGACTCATAGAGTGGAAAGGACTGAGGAGCAAATCAATAAAGTAGATGTGTGGGCAGAGTGAGCCTCAGAACATGGCAAGAAAGAGATGGACAGTGGGACAGATCAGTCCCACCGAGGACCCAGAAGCCGCCCGGTAGAACACAGTTCTAGCAAGAGGAGTAAATATCTGGATGAGAGCAATACCCAAAGAGAGAAAGGCTAATGATTTCCCCGACTGCAGGAAGACGAGACTTCTGAGCAGGATATAGCAATAACACATATTTGGAAGTAGGAAATAGGGTGAAGAGAAAATTCCAGAAGCTGAGAGATGAGGCCTGAACGGAAAGCAGAGTTAGGTTGACATTAGATGTTGGCTGTTGGCATCAATGAATGTGAGAACACAATGGTACACGTCCCCACTCCTTGGAGGGGAAATTATTCTGAATTCTATGGCTAAAGAAACATTCCAGGAGAGGACAAGGCCACATAAAGGAAGGGACTAGAGAAAAACAGCCCGAATCCCAGACACACTGGAGCTGAAGCACCAGCTTACGCAGGACTTAGAGTACACAAGCTGCTAAACCCCTTCCTGCACAGGGCAGCTTGACTGGAGCTGTTGCCTGCAGCGAAAGCTCAGATGTTTTTGAGCCATGAGAAAACAAAGTAAGCAGAACCTATGAGGAAGAAGTGGGCTATAAGAAGAACCAGCAAGCAAGGAAATTAGGAAGCTGTGTTAGAAAGTCTAAATATGTTTCTGGAAGAAAGATGGATGATCTGGGATTAAAATTCCAGAAAACCGCTATAGGCCTTTAGGGTATGGGGGCATCCAGAAGGAGCTAAAGGTTACTAAAGTTACTGCCTAGTCCCGAGGGTTACAGATGCTGAATATGGGAGAACAATGAAATCCTAGACAAGATGTTTAAAGTTGAAGTGTGGCTACCCACTGAGAACCACTTAATGAATTGAGAAAGAAAATAAAATTTCAAACAGATTCAGGAAAAAGTAGATCAAGAAAATTTGATGAATCAAAAGGCATGGAGGGTTGATAGAAATAAGGGGAAAGTATGAGACATTTAAAATGCTAAGTGAGGCATCAGTAATATTATAGTGGCATCTTGGTTTCTCTTGGGTGAGGTGGGATTATTTTAAATGTTTCACCATTAAGCAGGATGTTCACTGTAGGTTTTTCATACATGCTTGATTAAGCTGACATAGTTCTCTTTTCAAAGTTTGATAAAAGTGTGTTATGAATTGGATTTTGTATTTCAATGAGTAGGCTTTGACCAGCTGGTTTTGACTCATTTTGTAAGACAAAATGTTCAAGAAAAATATGGATGGCAAATAAGTATATGTAAAGATGCTCTGCATCAAACCTCATCAAGGAAATGCAAATTAAGACAAAATACTATCACATACCTATTACAATGGCCAAAACCCAGAACAATGACAATGCTAAACGCTGGCAAGGATGTGGAGCAACAGGAACTCTCATTCAGTGCCAGTGGGCACTGTACCAAATGCTAGAGCCACTTTGGAAGACAGTTTACTGGTTTCTTACAAAACTAAACACACTCTCACCATATCAGTGATCTCTCTTCTTGGTATTTACTCAAAGGAGTTGAAACCATAAAGGAGTCAAAAAATAGAAAATTGTTTACAATGTTCATAAGCAGCTTTATCCTTAATTTCCCAAACTGGGAACCAGCTGAGATATGCTTCAGTGGGCAAATGGATAAATAAACTGTGATGCATTCAGACCATGGAATATTATTCAGTGTCAAAAAGAAATGAGCAACTTAGTCATGAAAAAACACGAAAAACCTTAAATCCATATTATTAAGTGAAAGAAGCCAATCTAAAAAGACTACATAACTACAGGATTCCAATCACATAACATTTTTTTTTATGAAAAAACTATGAAGACAGTAAATAGATTAGTGGCTGCCAGAGTTAAGGGCAGGGAGGAACAGGTAGTGCCCTGACACTTTTTAGTGTAGTGAAAATCTCAATTTGATGCCGCAATGGTGAATACATGTCATTATCCATTTTTCTAAACCCATGGAAAAGTACACCACCAGGAATGAATTAGAGACTTTGGGTTGTTCTGCTGTATTGATGTAGGTTCACCAATTGTAACATATGTACCACTTCGGTGGGGAAGGCTATGCCTGTTGGGGGTTGGGGATAGATGAGACACTCTGTACCTTCCTCTCAATTTGGCTATGAACCTAAAACTTCTCTTAAAAAGGAAAGTTGTTGTGAGAGCCTACTTATTGCATCAGAACTGAGGACAAAGAACATGAGTTGGAAAGAAAGAAATAAATCAGGTACAATCCAAAAGGTGGCCCAGAGATTTTAGAAGCAGATTACTTGAGAACTCATAAGGGAAGTGAGCCAGTGACAATGATTTCATTCACTATTATTTATAATGCTTATGTCTTATCTATTATCATCCATTGTCCGTCTTCTCTCATTTGAATGAAAACTTTTCATGGGCAGAAACTTATGTCATCTGCCCCACCTGCCATCTACTCCTGAAATCTAGAACAGTGCCTGGCACACGTAGGAGATGAAAAGAAACTTAACATACTGAAATCAGGATCACTGTCCTCTCCTCCCACCCATCATAAATCTTCTACATCTCTTCCAGCTTTGACAATGACAACTCCAATTGACCTCGTCCCTCAGCCCCCAAAACTTGAAGTTTACCTTCACTCCTTTTTCTGTCACGCTCTCCTCAATCAATAAGCTGAATCGAGTTTACACCCATAAGTATTCCAATTCAGATCTCTTCCTCCCATCCCCCACTACCATCATGGTCCAAGCCTCCATCATCTCTTCTCGGACCTATTTCAGTAGCTTTCTATATGTTCCCCCCATTTACTCTGACATGCTGTTACTGTCTCTTCTCTACTGAACAGCCAGAATACCCTTACCATTACCTACCCTGTTACAATGGTCCCATGCTCAAAACCCTGCAATGGCTTTCCGTCAGTCTCTGAACTGAGCTTCAGCTATGCTCCCCCTCACTGTCTTCCGGGCTCAGCAGCCTCCTCGCAGTCCTTCCACACATTCAGGGAATTGTTGACCAACTTATGAGGAAAGAAACTGATGCTCAGGGAAGTTAAGGGCACGCATTTAGCAAGGAAAAGAGTCAGGATTCAGGAACGAGCAAGCTGACTCTGGTTCTAAACTACTGTGTTCTATATTCTGCTGTATCATTCATTCTAATATTCTTATATTTCATAATAGTTCCCAGAAATGTATTTTCTTAATTCTTTTCTCTTTTTCTTCCTTCTTTCCTTCCTTCCTTTGTTCTTTCATTCAGTCATTCATTCCTTTTTTTTTCCTTTGACCACCAAGAGTAAGCATTCATTTTTTGTTCATGTGCACGTGTGCTAAGCACTATGACTGGCACTGAGGATACTAATTTAAGAACCTTGCCTACTCACAAAGAGATGCCCTGGCCAGAGACAAAACAAAAATATAAACATATACTTTCAAAATATATATTTGCCTTGATTGCACTAATGTACGCAGCTATGATTTAACAATAAAAAAAGAAAATAAAATATATTTATTTGTTTTCTCCATTAGAAAATGGAAAATCATTTTACCTATTTTCCACTTTGCATTAACCTGCATAAATTTGTTCTTTTTTCTTTCTTTTTTTTTTTTTTTTTTTTTTTTTACCTGGGCTAGGTTTGAACCTGCCACCATATGGGGCCGGCATCCTACTCCTTTGAGCCACAAGCACCACCCCTAACCTGCATATAATTTTAGTCAAAATTACAAGGTAAATGTTGTAATTGTCTTATTTCAATTGACCCCAAATAGGCAAATACCATACTTTCTTTTTCCTCTGCAAGTTGTTTCCAGTTCTTTGGAAAGCAGGTGTGGTATAAATGGGAAATGACATGAAATATTAAATACTTTGTTATTTATTTAGCAAATATTTATTGATAGTGCTCAAGCTCAAGGCACTGGAAGTGATTAAAAATGATGATGACATAGTACCCTCTCCTCAATAAGTTCATTGTCAAGCAGAGGGACATGGAAACCGTAATGCAAGAAAACAAGGAAAAGTGTCCTAAGGAAAGTACAGGGCATGATGTGTTTTCTGCAGAGAACTTAGTTCTGGCTGGAGTTATGGGGACTGAAACACCGAGAGCCCAGCGCCAGGGTTTGGTTCTTAACCATGTCTCTTGTGAATTTACTATTGGTAAATATAAGGCTAAAAGTTTTCATGTCAAACATTTTAATGTAAACTAGTCAAATATTTTTAGTTCTGTGGAATTTTTTTCTTTTTTGAGACAGAGTTTCACTATGTCACCCTCGGTAGAGAGATGTGGCGTCACAGCTCACAGCAACCTCAAACTCTTGGGCTTAAGCAATTCTCCTGCACCTGCCACAACACCCGGCTATTTTTTGGTTGTAGTTGTCATTGTTGTTTGGCAGGCCGGGGCTGGATTTGAACCTGCCAGCTCCAGTGTATATGGCTGGCACCCTAGCCACTGAGCAATAAGTCCCTTCTGTGGAATTTTTGAGAGCTTAACCAACTTTACTAGCTTTCTCTGCATGTAGGTACGGTTTTCAGGATTTTATCCTGGTCAGACTTTTAAAGATCTTATACAACTTATATGAAAAGAAAGAGCACACATCTTTCCCTACTTCCTACCTATATAACTTTGAGCAGTTACTCCACCTGTATGGACCTCATGCGTAATATGGGGCCAGGTGGGCCTACAGTATAAGGACAGGTGCCAAGGATACACAGATGATTGAAAAGCAAGAAGAAAACTGAGAATAATTAAATTAGATAAAGTACAATAACGTTCAGGTAAAACAATAACAAAAAGTACACAACAGCACCAGTGAATTATCTTCCTGTGACATACAGCCATTATTAGACAGAAGGGCTAGCAGGTCTCTTTTCAATAAGTCTATTAAAGTTCAGAAAAAATGGTGTAGCAACAGAGCTTCAGTGATCATTTACATTTTTAAAGGGTGATAGGTATAATGACAACTGGAAGTATCTACCAACCATTTCCATGGTTATCAGCAATTCCTCTCCTTAGGGTCTACGCTGAAGTGGGCATATGTTCAAGTAAAGACAGAAGAATACAGCAGTCCCTGCTCCCCATCCACAGGGGATATGTTCCTGGGTTCCCAGAAGATGTCTGAAACCATAATAGTACTGAACTCTATATATACCAGGTTTTTTCCTATACATACATTCTGATGGTAAAGTTTAATCTATATGTTAGGCACAGTAAGAGATGAACAACAATAATACCGAAATAGAGCAATTACAACAACATACAGTAATAAATGCTATGTGACTGCAGTGTCTCTCTTTTTTGTGCTCTGCTCACCTTTTCTTGTGATAATGTGAGATGATAAAATGCCTTCATGATGAAATGAAGTGAGGTGAATGATGTAGGTATAGTGAAGTAGTGTTTAAAACTTATGAATTGTTTATTTCTAAAATGTTCCATTTAATATTATTGGCCACAGTTGGCCACGGGTAGCTGAAACCATGGAACGTGAAAACTGCAGATAAGGAGAAACTACTGCATTTGTAACAGTACTATCTGTAATCAGTAAAAATTGAAACAACTGAAATTACAGGATGTAGTATACTCACTCAGCACTGTACATAAATTACAATGAGTGGATCACAACTGCATGCAACAATATGGATGGATTTCATAGGTACAAGGTTAAGCAAAGGGGCCAGACACAAAATAGTACATAATCGGTGTACTATTATCACATAGTACATATATCTAAGTAAAGTTCAAAATCAGTAAAACTAATCTCTGATGCTAGAAGTTGAAAGGGTGGTTAGTTAGAGGGTATAGCAATTAAATGAAGTCACAGTGAAAGGTTCTGTGGTTCAAGTAATATCTGCTTCTTACTCTGAGTACCAGTCACATAGGCATTACAACTGGCAAAAATTCATCAAACTATACACATAAGATATATACTTTTTGTTTTCTTTTGAGACAGAGTCTTGCTCTGTTGCCTAAGCTAGAATGCAGTAGTGTCATCATAGCTCACTGGGTCTCATACTCCTGGGCTCAAGTTATTCACCCACTTCAGCCACCTGAGTAGCTGGGACTACAGGTGTGCACCACAACTGGCTCATTTTTCTGTTTTTTGTAGAGACAGGGTCTCACTATTGCTCATGCTGAAGATATATACTTTCTTAACATAAATTCTTCTTCAGTAAAATACTCTTTTATAAAATTATATATACCCTTCACTGCCTAATACCCAAGGCAGTGTTTCTTTACTGTAAGTATCACTGCCTCCAATGCCAATTTAAGAGAACACCCCCAATTTAAACTTTAATAATTTTTCCCCCTGCAAGAATAATGTCTGTAGAGAGTATTGCTGCAAACCAGTGTTAGAATCAATGTTTTCTTTCACCATGAATAGCTCCTTGGTGCCACAAGTTCTGAGTGGCATTAAGACATTTTCAAAATAGCAAAATACTGAAAGAGGCATTTGATGGGAAAATAAGTAAATAGCTATTTTTATTTTCCAAAAACAACCTGAACCCACTCACCAAATTCTGTTTTGAAATGTCATCAGTGCTTAGGGAAAAAACTATCAGCTGACAACTATTATTTATAAAAGACCCTATAAAAGGGTATTAAAGATGTCAAGAATGTTTTATCTACTAACCTAAAACCCATCTCAGACAGAAAAAAAAATGGCTGCAGAATCAACACATGCATTTCACGTTAGTGCTGCATTTGAGGGTACTTAGGCTAAGGTTATGTGTTGAGTTAGGAAAATATGTAATTCATGGGGTAACTGAACAAGCCACTAGACATAAAGATAGATGGATTGAACATTTTCTGTGCCACCAAATGGATAATGGTTGGGAAACACCTCTGAGCAAAACAAAATCCAGAATTGCTGCAGCCATCCTCTGACTACCTCCCACATCAGGTGTAAGCAGCCAGTAGACTGCTGAGGGCACCTCTAACACAGGGACCAGCTGTAGCATCTCTGAGAGGTCACATACTCCCTTCCCTCCCACCCTTGAGAAGTCCAGCTCAGTCAGAGGTACCTGCTATGGAGAAACTGGTACAGGGCTGAACTAGTCCTAAAAACCAAGGCTTCTGACTCCACAGCCCAATCTCTTGCACGTATCTATAATTGTATATTGCTTCGTAATGTTAAAACACCTTTTTTGCCCTCTAACTAGAAAAAGCATGAAGTATTGCAGGGCCAGGGAATTCATTGTGATCCATACCTATCCCTTCAGATCCCTGTTCTGGGCCTTGACCAGCCATTTAAGAGGAAGCAGGTCTCCTGGTGATCTCTACTTAAGTGGAAACAGATGTCCTGGTGATGGCTACTGGGAATTACCAACTCCCCTAAAGATATCGCTTTCCAGAATGTTACCTTACAGATTATTCCATCTAAATAGGCACATTCCACCCTTCACACATGTCTACCACAATTGTGCAAGTGCATACACATTCATATGCATGCACATATCCACGCCACCACAATGAAAAGAACTGTGGAGTCAGCAAAACTCAGAGAAGCAAGTCCTTAGGATTTAATCTCATTTTGATGTACACAGGAAGCTCAGGCAGCTCCTGAAACTTAATCTCCCATTTTTGGTTCTTAGTTCCCATCTGTAGCCAATGTACTATCTTGTTCTGTTTCCCTTATTTATTCTCTAAGAACTATGTCAATATTCATCCACTATACTTTATTAAATGGCCATAATTGGATGATAAAATGATACACAAAAGTTTTTTTAAGGGAGGTTCATTACAAACCATGAACCATAGCATCTGTTAAGAATTGAGCTTACTTACCTAGTTATCATACATTTTAGTTTTAAAATACTCCACTTATGGATTAATGTATGAAATTTTTTTTAACATCCATTTATTTTTATTTTATTTATTTATTTTTTTATTAAATCCATAGCTGTGTACATTAGTGCAATCAAGGGGTACAATGTGCTGGTTTCATATACAATCTGAAATATTTTTATCAAACTGTTTAATATAGCCTTCATGGCATTTTCTTAGTTACTATATGTAGACATTTGTATTCTGCATTTAGTAAGTTTCACCTATACCCATTCTGTATGGAATTTTTTTATGTCTACTTGGCAATTTACATTTCCTTATGAATCAACATATTGTGTACTCTTCATGTGTATACACATATATGATGTGATTCAAAGTTATGATTTTTCAAAGCTATACATACAAAATCAGTGCATGTGGAATTAAAACACATTACACACCAAACGAAAAGAACTATAGGAGAAAGCACAAATAACATTACCTTATCTACGAATGGAAAACAAAGTGCATGGCCATTGTATCTCCAGGAATATTTTTCTTTTCTCTTTTCAAAAAATAGGGCCCATTATTCTCTCACTGAGTAAATAACAATACAGTTCTCTAAAAAAAAATTTCCTAGGTAATGTTAAATTTATTGTGCTCTTGGCTCCAGCGTACCACCATTTCAAAGATATTTAATAAAAAATATCATTAAGTAAAATAAAATGTAAAGTGTTTAAACATGTTTTTGTCTACATATAAATACATAAACATATTAATTTGTAAAGTGTGGGCTTTTTCCATTTGTTGTCTCCTTAAAGATAAATAGTGGTTGGCCAGGCACGGTGGCTCACTAGTGCCTAGTGATCCTCATACTAGCAATCTCAGCACTATGGGAGGCCAAGGCAGGTGGATCCCCTGAGCTCATGAGTTTGAAACCAGCCTGAGCTAGAGCGAGACCACGTCTCTAAAAATACCCAGGCATTGTCGCAGGTGCCTATAGTCCCAGCTATTTGGGAGGCTGAGGCAAGAGGATCGTTTGAGCCTAAGAGTCTGAGGTTGCTGTGAGCTATGATGCCATGGCACTCTACCAAGGGTGACAAAGTGAGACTCTGTCTCCAATAAAAAAAGGGGGGGTATCATATGTACCTTTTTATAAACTTTTTATAGTATTTTCAGATAGTCAGTAAAAATTTCATATACTAGTTTCATTATTTTATTTTGAAGTATAATAGATGTATTTCCCTCTCCTTATCTCAAATTATACCCCAATACATATGTGTATATATCAACATTCATATATCACATTCATATATTTATAAAGCAACTTGCTAAATAGAGTTGCTATGAACATATTTGCCAAAAGAGTGTAAAACCAGGATTTATAAGAAGGAAACCTCTAGCATAGTCATTCAATTCTTTGCTATCCTGGGATGCTGAAAATGTTCATAATGCCCAATTGATCAATAGTTAATTTTCTAAAATACTACTCCAGAACCTCCAGCAAACATCTTAATTTTCCTAATTCCTATTTTCCCCAATACTTTAATGTTTCTAAAATGGGGATTACCTTACAAAGAATACATATAGTTTATGGTACCCCCTCTCACTTAAAAAAAGCCACATCAAACTGATGTCAGATCTGACAAAGGATAGAGATCTAAAATCCTAAAAATACATTAAATATAGCATTATTTATCATGGAAAACTCTAAGTATTTGTACTTTTTAATTTGTCATTTCATCTAGTAATACTTGCCAACATTACTATTCACCCCTGCTTCATAGTGGAATCTTTACAATCTCCTAAAACAAAGAAAGAGCAAAATCCTGGAACCAGTTTTTTTAACACTTTTTTTTCTACAAAGGCAATTAATGTGAAGTCATTTTATCACTTACTGATGTGAAGGAGTGATTTAGCGATTAGGAGGCTGGATAATAGAGACACAGAAAAATTTACTGAAAAATAATGAGGTTGTTTGCCAAATGGACAGTATGAATTATCTGTTGTAGAAGGACTCTCTTATGAGATGACACACTGTTATTCCAAGACTTGGCCTTCCAGTGGCTTGGCCAGACTACGTGCTGCACTTTTGCAAATCATTCATACCTTGGCTAAGTTATGTCTGATGGCCTGGAACTTATTTCGGCATTAAAAATCCAGAACTTTCAGGCTACTCAGTATAATTTACCAAAAAATCTGCTTCTCTTGGTAAGTTTGTTCATCCATCTTGACTTCACTGGCATATATTAAGGGAAAAAATTATCTATAGTTTACAAATTTATATGTTCATTCATCCTTTCAACGAAAGTATGATAGGTGCATTTAAAAACAGACCAAATTGGGCGGCGCCTGTGGCTCAGTGGGTAGGGCACCGGTCCCATATGCTGGAGGTGGCAGGTTCAAACCCAGCCCCAGCCAAAAAAAAAAAAAAAAAAACAGACCAAATTCCATTTAAATTCTCCCATCTCAAAGATTCTAAGTTTACTTCTGATTATTGAAAAGAATTTGTCTATACAATTGCCATTCAAACCCTCAACATCATTTTTCACTCACCACACTCAAGTAAACTATCAGGCCAAAAAGAGACTGCCTAAAATGAGATTGTTGGAAAAGACTACTCAACCAATTTTCCAGGCTTCTCGTTACTCCTACAATCACTGCATGTATTCTCTGCTTCACAACAGAAGTTCATTCTGCTGAATTGTTTCACAGGATTGTGGACATTTACCTCAACTATGTTTATGCAGATTTGAGTGAAAATTTAAGGGTTAAATATAAATATAGTCTTGACACTGCCCTGTCCCTACAGAACCTGACAAACGGGTAGTTGCAGCCATTGCAGTAGAGGATGGGGAGCCCCAACGCTCACACAGTCTCCTGCAGCAGCTCTAAACACATCAATATAAAGGTACTTCCTATATAATAAATAATCAATTATCAGTACAGGTATTGGTTTTTAAACTATAGCTTATGAAGATTCACAGCTACTTGGGTCTGCTCCCGTAGCACATTGGTTAAGGCACCAGCCACATACATTGAGGGTGGCAGGTTCAAACCTGGCCGGTGCCAGCTAGACAACAATGACAGCTGCAACAAAAAATAGGCATTGTGGTGGACGCCTGTAGTCCCAGCTACTTGGGAGGATGAGGCAAGAGAATTGCTTAAGCCCAAGAGTTTGAGGTTGCTGCGAGCTGTGACACCCTGGCACTCTAGCAAGGGTGACACAGTGAGACTCTGTCTCAAAAAAAAAAAAAAGATTCACAGCTAGGGCATGTGTGTGGACTAGCGTGAGTGTGTAGCATGCCACTGCATATCTCAGTGTTAACCAGCTGTTACAAAACCGAGACGGCTTTACAGGGTACAGCACTCGTCACTAAGTAGGAGATAGTGTTAGTGAAAAAGGGAGAGATGCTGTGATTAAATGCTAATCTTTTGTTCTTTTTTTCAAGTGTTTTTTTTCCCTCCAAGTTTTATGTCTCAATGATCCTAAAGTGAAGTTAGATAAAGGAGTATTTATAACAAAAAAACAAAATTTTTTAAATTTTTATTTATTTTTCTTATTTGAGATACATAGAGGGTACAAAGAATTTGCTTACACTGATTGCCATTTGTTGGATAAAGTCCCTCTAATACTTGTGACCCACCCCCAAGACGTATGCCATACACTCTGATCTTGTCCCTCTCCCTCCACCCCTCTCCCCATTCCCTCATTCCCCTACCCCACCCCTAGTATTAGCTCATCTACTGCCTTCATATTAGAATTGAGTAAAAACAAATCTTTATATCAAAAGGCTACTACAAATGTATTTTACAGCTTCTATTCTGCATAATCAAAGAAACCGCAGAGGACAATGGAAATGGAAAGATAATCTTAGTCTGGGAAAGTAATACACGGATCCTAAGAAAGCACGGGACAGAAAACATTTGGGAGCAATTCAGGGTCCCAAGTAAAGACAAGCACACAGCAGAGCAAGCACAAAGCCCTCTCTTATCTCTCCTCTCTCTCACTCCATTGGCTGTCCAGAGCCTATTCATTTACCTCATCAGCAGTCTTAATGTTTCCCTTGGAACTAAGGAATACTTAGGAAATAACCTAGACAGCTTGGTTGTGTAAGAAAATGTGAATTCAGGCTCGGAGCCTGTAGCTCAAGCGGCTAGGGTGCCAGCCACATACACTGGAGCTGGCAGGTTCAAATCCAGTCCGGGCCTGCCAAACAACAATGACAACTACAACCAAAAACTGGCCAGGCATTGTGGTGGGTGCCTGTAGTACCAGCTGCTTGGGAGGCTGAGGAGAATCGCTTAAGCCCAGGAGTTTCAGGTTGCTGTGAGTTGTGATGCCATAGCACTCTACCCAAGGTGACGGCTTGAGACTCTGTCTCAAAAAAAAAAAAAGAAAAGAAAAGAAAATATGAATTCAGAAAGATTAGCAGAAGAGAAGAAAGAAAAGAAGGTGGTTTTCATACGTGCCTAAATGTTGTCTTACTACCATTGGTGACATCTCTGAATTAGTGTGTGGCGTCTAAATACAATAAAACCTTTTTCATTTCTTGCCCTCTAAGTAACCTTTCTTTTCTGTGAAAGCAACACAGGATGTTCTACAGCCATAGATTGTTTAATAAATGCTAAAGGTGGAATAACACCTTGACATTTCTAAGTGGTCCTACTAGTTCAGGTGTTGATATTCCCACAACGGGACAGAACAGGCAAAATCAACAATAATTCCACATGATAGTGGGAATAGACAGGCCCCAGTAGATATAACATTTGAAGCTTTGTAGGCTTTACTTAAGAAATTTTGACAAAAGCATGAAAAGTGCTTTAAGAGTTCAAATAATTGTCTAGTCTATGTGAAATAAGCACTAGAAATTTGGTGGGAATAGACTGAAGTTAGACAATCTGGTTCAAATTATACCCTGCCATTTATTACCTGTGACCTTGGACTTACTGCCTCCGTTAGCCTTAATTTCCTTATCTGAAAATTGGAAGAACTGAAGTACATACATGATAGGATTGTTGGAAGATTTAATAAGACGATACAAATGAAACCAAATAACCCATTAGAAACTCAAACACTTTGCAAAAACAGCTTTCCTCCCCTGTACTTATATGCCATCAACTCATAACTTAAGATCCTGTGTGTGTGTAGGGAAACTATTATTTACTCTGAGATGGCTGCTGCCTGACATCTGCATTATTGAAATATTAGGGCTCTCGGACTGTCATAATGCAAAATCATTTGAAGTTCATTCATATATTTCATAAGGACCTACTTGTTCCTCAAGAGGCTTGCAGTCTAGCAGTAACAGAGAAATGGAAATTATGACAATCCTAGTTGTGACCATCATTTTAGGACAGGCTGATGGTACACTGGCAGCAAGCAGAAGAGGGGGTCCCTGAGGAAGCCCGGGAGGCTTCAGAGAGAAGCAGGACTTGGGTTCAGACGCAGGGGTCAGAGAAAGAATTTACCAAGCATGAGAGAGCAAAGAGGGGCTTTCCAGACAGAACCTAAAGAATGACATCCAAACTTTAAAGTATTTTTAGAATTTTAAAATGTTCTTATTGAATGTACAGAAGTTCTAAATTCTTATGGGCTAGATGTCCATTTTAAAAAACTGATCTTGTCTGGGCATGGTGGCAGCTTTAGCACTCTGGGAGGCCCAGGTAGGTGGATTGCTTGAGCTCACAGGTTTGAGACCAGCCTGAGCCAAGCAGGCTGACCTTTGATAAGAATATTTCAGATTGTATATGAAACCAGCACATTGTACCCCTTGATTGCACTAATGTACACAGCTATGATTTAACAATAAAAAAAAAAAGAAAAAAGAAAAAAAAGAAATAAAAATAAAAATAGCCAGGTGTGTGGCAAGGGCCTATAGTCTCAGCTACTCAGGAGGCTGAGGCAAGGGAATTGTTTGAATCCAAGAGTTTGAGGTTGCTATGAGCTATGACGTCACAGCACTCTACCAGGGATGACAAAGTGAGACTCTGTCTCCAAAAAAAAAAAAAATAAATGAATAAAATAAAAAAAAGATCTTTGTGTACTTTTCTTTTTCCCCAGTGACTATAATTGAGATAATAAAAGTAATATTTATATATTTTTGCAATTTGTGAGAACTTCTATAGTAATAATTAGTTATGATCATAAATTGATGAAACCATGTAAGACATTCTACTTTTATATACTAGTTATTAGCTGGAAGAAAATAGAGCACAGCCTTGTAATATGATGTATGGAAATGCCGATGGTTGTTCTTGGTTTTTCTTGAAAATCATAGCTCCATTCAGAATATCATCATTATTCTCATCATCTTCATCACTTCAGTGCATACTTTTATGATGTATGTGTGCTAGACAGTGTTGCTTTTATTTTCCAAATAATGATTATAGTCATACTTTAAAAAGCCAAAGATTTTCAATTTGGGGCTAAAATTTGCTCAATTTTATCCTCAAGAGTTAGGATATAGTGATGATCAGATTGGAAGAACCAAATTACCACGAGTTCTTGCAGGGTACTGGACTACTTTCTAATAAAGTGATTTGCTTCTATCCAGTACAAGCAATCCAAATCCGTGCTTTAGCAAAATGAACAACTAGTACCTGTCAGGACTTTGGGACCACACAGAAAGAGTGAAATCAAAGATATTAAATCCAAAGGTCTATGATTGTATATAATCAATGAAATATGCCACTGCACTCTTGTCTAGGCAACAGCGTGAAATCCTGTCTCAAAACAAATAATAAACTTTAAAAGATATTGCTATTAAATTTCTTTTTCATGTTATCTTGATGCATCAAATGTGTCCTTTTTCCATGTAATTTTTTTTTTTTTTTTTTGCAGTTTTTGGCCAGGGCTGGGTTTGAATCCACCACCTCTGGCATATGGGGCTGGCGCCCTACTCCTTTGAGCCACAGGTGCTGTCTTCCATGTAATTCTTATTATAAGAAAAACTTAACACTGCTACTCCTAACAACCTTAAAATGAGATGATTAGAAAATTAGAAGCTAAATTATATGTCAGAGTAAAAGCATACCCATAAATAGTATAAACTGTAAGTGCAGAAAGAATTAAATAACCTCTAGATTATAACAGAAAAACTGACCTCAGTTTTAAGGCATTAAGAGAAAGGAGTTTAATATTTTCTGGAGTTTTGATAAATTTTAGTCCAATTCTTATTCTTATTATTTCATGATTCTATCATTTAACATAATATGTATTATAATGTTTTTAGAACAGTATCTACATATGCTTGGTAGCCAAATTTCCTCAACTCCAAGAAGTTATTTGGCTCAAAGAACTAAATTTTTTATAATAGACCAACCACGTAGGACATTTGGTGAAAAGCAACTGCTCTTTAAGTAAGAAGGGTCACCATAAAGATTTCACAATGCCGGCTTGTCATTCCCACCATCAGAATGAAAATACTGACCTGATCATAAATATTCTCCAAAGAAGGACAATATGCTTTGGGGGACATAAAACTGGGTCCAACCACCATGAATTTAGAACTCAGAGACTTCGTGGAGAGAGAACGGTGTAAGGTGGGAGCTCAGAGTCCAGCTAAACAAAACAAATTGCTTTTTAACTAAAAATTAGATACTCCAAAACACGTCATCATTTGAGTAGTATTTGAAAGTAACAGCTTCAACAAATATAATTTTTAAAGACTTCTCACTATGAAGAGCTGCTGTTCTACAGGTGTGAAATAAAACACCAGGCTTTATCCCACTGAAAACTGAGAAGCACAGAGATCCTTTTAACTATTCCTATGTCTGTGTTGGCTCTGCAGATAAAGATTAACTCGATGATATTTTAGAAAATTAATTGTGTCTAATCCCAAGTGTCCTAGTTGACATCTCCTTTATTAATAGAACAGAATACACATGGCTGTGGGTGACTTCTTACTGAGTTTGCCATGACTACTATAGCAGCCCCCCCAAGCACAGCTGTACACTGAGACACTACAAGGACACTTCCTCCGGCTCCTGGTTGGCTTCTCCATTTTAACCATCGAAGTGTCTTGAGAATTTCAGATTTGTTTTCCAAAGTCTCTTAAAAAATAGGTAACAAAAATAGATATTAAAATACTGTTTTCTAAGATGCCTTCCAAAAAATACCTCTAATTTTTTGTTAATGTACAACTTTTATGCAAAAACACAGCCAGTGATTTTTGTAAAATACTTCTGAAATTCTCAGAAGTAATCCAATAACAAAGAAGCAGTAAGTAGGCCTCTGTTTATTTCATTAATTTTCTTCCTATGGTCTTCCTTTTTTTTAAATTTTATTTATTTATTGTCTTCCTTTCTTTATTTTTTATTTATTTTCTTTCTCTTAAGTGCAAGCATACCTTGAAGATATTGCTGGTTGCTTCCAGACCACTGCAATAAAGTGAGTTCACAAACCTTTTTTTGGTTTCTCAGTGCACATAAAAGTTATATTTATACTATTAAATATATTATTGTAGTCTATGTAGTCTATTAAGGGCGTAATAGCAATATGTCTATAAAATAATTTAATTTAAATTATTTAATTTAAAAGCACTTAATTTAAAAGCACTTTATTGCTAAAAAAAAGCTAACAATCACCTAAGCTTTCAGCAAGTCATAATTTTTTTGTTGGTGGAAGGTCTGACCTCAATGTTCATGGCTGCTGACTGGTCAGCATGATGATTGCTGATGGTTGGGTTGGCTATAGCAATCTCTTAAAATAAGACAACATTGAAGCTTGCTTCATCAATTAACTTTTCCTTTGGTGAAACATTTCCCCATCTCCTAATAAGGTGTGATAGCAATTTATCTGCAGTAGAAATTCTTTCAATATTGGAATCAATCTTGTCAAACCCTGCCACTGTCTTATCAATTCGGTTTCTGCAATATTCTAAATCCTTTGTCCTGATTTCAACAATGTTTTCAGCATTTTCACAAGAAGCAGATCCCATTTTAGGAACCCACTATCTTTGCTTATCCATAAAAAACAACTAAGTTTGATCATGAGATTGCAGCAATTCACCCTCCCCTTTTAATACAAGTGCTCTTCCATCACATCTACGGTGACTTTCTACACTTAAGTTTTGAACCCATCCAAGAGGGATGGAATCAATTTCTTCAAAAACTCCTATTAATGTTGATATTTTGACCTCCTCTCATGAATCACAAACATGCTTAATAGTACCTAGAATGGTGATACCTTTTCCAGATTTTCAATTTACTTGGCTCAGATCCATCAGAAGAATATCTATTGATGGCAGCTATAGCTTTATAAAATGTACATATTAGGGCGGCGCCTGTGGCTCAGCGAGTGGGGCGCCAGCCCCATATGCCGAGGGTGGCGGGTTCAAACCCAGCCCCGGCCAAACTGCAACCAAAAAATAGCCGGGTGTTGTGGCGGGCGCCTGTAGTCCCAGCTGCTCGGGAGGCTGAGGCAAGAGAATCGCGTAAGCCCAAGAGTTAGAGGTTGCTGTGAGCGGTGTGACGCCACGACACTCTACCCGAGGGCGGTACAGTGAGACTCTGTCTCTACAAAAAAAAAAAAATGCGTAAAAAAAAAAATGTACATATTAAATAACAAAACTTTTGGTGAGATTGCAAACTAACACAGCCCTTTTGGAGAGAAGTGTGGAGAATCCTCAAAGATCTAAATATAGACCTTCCATTTGACCCTGCAATCCCATTACTAGGATCTACCCAGAAGAACAACAATCATTTTACCATGAAGACATTTCACTAGAATGTTTATTGGGGCTCAATTCATAATTGCCAAGTTGTAGAAGCAACCTAAGTGCCCTTCAACTCATGAATGGATCAACAAACTGTGGTATATGTAAACTATGGAATATTATTCAGCCATTAGGAAAGATGGAGACTTTATATCTTTTACATTTACCTGGATGGAGTTGAAATACATTCTTCTTAGTGAAGTATCGCAAGAATGAAAAAATAAATATCCAATGTACTCCATATAATCTGAAATCAATATGTAAACAACCACATATTCCTAAGAACAATAAAATACTATTATAATCCAGTTCAGGGGTAGGGGGGAGAAAGATGTGTAGCAGAAGGAGGGAGGGCAGGAGGCGGGATCTCACCTAATGTGCACATTGTGAGGGTGTATAAAACGCCCCATGGGTGAGGGGCTCTTCAACAAATGGAACTGAGAATATTGTACCCTTATATTAATTTGAATAAAGTTTTAAAAAATAAATAAAACTTTTATTATTAAAAATCTAAATTATACTCCTTGATCCATGGACTTCAGAATGCGTATTAGGAGGCATGAAAATATTAATCTCCTTATACATTTGAGCTCTCCAGTAATCAGGTGCATTGTCAATGAGCAGGATTATTTTAAAAGGAATCTTTTTTTCTGAGCAGTTAGTCTCAACAGTGAGCTTAAAATATTCAGTTAACCATGTTGTAAACAGATGTGTTGGCATCTAGGCTTTTTATTTCACTGATAGAGCACAGGAAGAGCATATTTAACATCATTCTTAAGGGCTCTAGGATTTTTAGAATGGCTAATGGTAAATAAAACTGGCCTCAACTTAAGGTCACCAGCTGCATTACTCCCTAACAAGAGACTCAACCTGTTCTTTAAAGCTTTGAAACAAGGCAAAGACCTCTCCTTTCTATCTATGAAAGTCCTAGATGGTGTCTTCTTCCATTCGAAGGCTGTTTTCTGTACATTGAAAATCTGTTGTTTGGTGGAGCCACCTTCATCAATGATCTTAGTTAGATACTCCGATTAACTTGCTACAGCTTTCACATCAGCACTTGCTGCTTTGCCTTGCACTTTTACGTTATGGAGATGGCTTCTTTCCTTAAACTGTATGAACTGACCTCTTAGAAGGAACACTTCGAATTTCCTTCAATAACTTTACCTTTGCATTCACAACTGTTTGGTGCAAGAGGCCTAGATTTTGGTCTGTCTTGGCTTTTGACATGTTTTCCTCATCAGCTTAATCATTTCTAGCTTTTGATTTTAAGGTGAAAGACATGCAAATTTTCCTTTCATTTGAATACTCCCAGGCTATTGTAGAATTATCAATTGGCCCAATTTCAACATCATTGTGTCTGAGGGAATAAGGAGGCCCAAGGAGAAGAAGAGAGACAGGGGGACAGTCAGTTAGTGGAGCAGTCAGAAGACACATTTATCAGGTAAGTTCACCGTCTTACCACCAGTGCAGTCCATGGTACCTCAAAACAATTACAATAGTAACATAAAAGATTACTGATAATAGATCACCATGACAGATACAATAATGAGAAAGTTTGAAATATTGAGACAATTACCAAACTGTAACATAGAAATAGGAAGTGAGTACAGGCTATTGGAAAAATGGCACCAATAAACTTGCTCAACACAGGGTGCCACAAACTTTCAATTCGTAAAACAGACAAGTTCAGTGAAGCACAATAAAATGAGATATGCTTGTATCTGAATTTTTTGTTTGTTCATTTCTGGAATCATTTTTATATATCTTATTCTTACATAAAACAAAACAAAAAATAGAATGGCTTATAAGCAAATAAAAAGGTGCTCAACATCATGAATCAATGCATGGTAAAGTAAAATCTGAGATAATACTGAGATAATATTTTTCCCCTTTTAGATTGGAAAATATGAAGTAAATTGATGAAAATCCAGTGTTAGGGAAGATTAACTTAAGATGGCAGCTGAGTAACAGCTTCCTTGCATCTGGGCACCGTGAGTCTGGGGATATAGGACTCCGGGCATCTCTGGCTGGTGGGATCTGCCTCTTCACCCCTGAGAGGATACAGGGAGTCAGCGAGAGACTTCTGGACCCCAAGAGGAGGACCAAAACAGTGGAAAACCGGCAAGTGGTCGCGTGTGTTCAATCCGTCTAAACCCGCCCGCAACTGTAAGTTCAGTAGCAGCGAGACTGCAAACCAGAAAGGCCTTACCTGTGAACTGTTTTGGTGTCTTTGGACTTGGCACTCAGCTGAACTGCCTTGGGGAGAGCCTGAGCAGGAGTGCGGACAACTTTGGCCTTTGTCTAGGGCCCCAGTATGAGCTGCTGAGCCAGACAGAGCTAATAGTGTTTGGCTCTGGGTCACAGGCAGCCATTGTGAGCGATCTGCCCCAGCAAACTCCGCCCTCAGGGTCACAGAGCTGGAATTGGGTGGGAGCTGGTAACCCAGCGACCAAGTAGCCTAAGGGCGGGGTCTGAGCCACCTTGCAGCCCTAACCCTCGGGGGCAGAGGGAGACCAGTTTTGGCACACAGGGTAAGTGGATAGCCACTTCAGCAGTGATTCCAGCGACAAGCACTTCCCTGGGAAAGCTTCTGCTCAGCAAGTGAACAAGTTCAAAGTGCCTCTTAAGTGGGCTGAAGAGAGATTTAGGGAGTCTACCTGCTGGGGTTTGAGAAACTAGCAGCCTCCAGTCGTATCAGAACTGTGATTAACATCTCATACCCCAGAAGACCACGTGTTGCCCAGACAATATTCAATAACATATACATACTGCTTTGTTTTTGGTTGTGGTTTTTTTTTTTTTTGATGTTGTTGATTGTTGTTTTTCCTCAATTTTTCTAGTTTAATTATAATTTCCCATTGCTGCCTATTTCAATAATTAGAACTTCATTTTTGTTAGTGTTTCTACCACTATTACTTGGTTTTTCCAGCCAATTTTATCCCGTAAAGTTTTCTGTTTGCTTGTTTTGGTTTGATTTATAGCATTTTTGTCTTTCCTCTCTACTTGGTGGAGGTGGGGTACTGTGTCTGATCAGGTTAGCAAAGAGCTGCTGACCTCAAGGGAACCACCCAAATAGGCACCCCCAGAAGGTGGTTTATTTTTTTAAGGTTATATCAAAGTACCCTACTGTACACCTATATTGTTCTGTCTCCCTCTTTCTGTGCCTCTCTTCTTTTTGTCAATATTCCTTTTACCCACCCCCTCTCTTTTCTCTATTTTTCTTTTTTTTTCTTATCACTTGGTCCTCCTTTCTTTCATCCCTTTTTTGCTCTTCAACCTTCTCACCCTTCTGGTCCTGTAACCCTTAGTCCACAGGCACGAGAACTTAAAGAGCAAGAGGAAGTGAAAGCAAAATTAGGGCAAGGAAACAGATAAAAGAAATCACTCATGAGGAAGAATCAGCAGAAAACTCCAGGCAACATGAAGAACCAGTCCAGAACAACCCCGCCAAGGGACCATGAGGTAGCTACTGCAGAGGATTCCACCTATACAGAAATGTTAGGAATGACAGAAAGGGAATTTAGAATACACATGTTGAAAACAATGAAAGAAATGATGGAAACAATGAAGGAAACTGCTAATAAAGTGGAAAATAACCAAAAGGAAATTCAAAAACAGAATCAAATAAGAGATGAACAATATGAAGAATATAAAAAGGATATAGCAGAGCTGAAGGAAATGAAACAGTCAATCAGGGAAATTAAAGATGCAATGGAAAGTATCAGCAACAGGTTAGACCATGCAGAAGAAAGAATTTCAGAGGTAGAAGACAAAGTTTTTGAGATAACTCAGATAGTAAAAGAGGCAGAAAAGAAGAGAGAGAAAGCAGAACGTTCACTGTCAGAATTATGGGACTTTATGAAGCGCTCCAACATACGAGTTATAGGAATTCCAGAAGGGGAAGAAGAATGCCCCAGAGGAATGGAAGCCATACGAGAGAATATTATAAAAGAAAATTTCCCATATATCACCAAAGATTCTGACTCACTGCTCTCAGAGGGATATCGGACCCCAGGTCGTCTCAACTCTAACCGAGCTTCTCCAAGACACATTGTGATGAACCTGTCCAAAGTCAAGACAAAAGAAAAGATTCTGCAAGCTGCCAGGAGTAAGCGCCAGTTGACCTACAGGGGCAAATCCATCAGAGTGACCGCAGACTTCTCTAATGAAACTTTCCAAGCAAGAAGACAATGGTCATCTACCTTTAATCTACTTAAACAGAACAATTTCCAGAATAGAATTCTGTACTCTGCTAAGCTAAGCTTCAAAATTGACGGAGAAATCAAATCATTTACGGATATACAAACATTGAGGAAATTTGCCATGACAAGACCAGCTCTACAGGAAATACTTCAACCTGTTCTGCACACTGACCACCACAATGGATCAGCAGCAAAGTAAGAACTCAGAAATCAAAGGACAGAACCTAACCTCCACACTGATGCAAAAGACAAAACTAAGCAATGGACTCTCACAAAATAAGACGAATAGAATACTACCACACTTATCAATTATCTCAATAAATGTTAATGGCTTGAATTCCCTACTGAAGAGACATAGATTGGTTGACTGGATTAAAAAACACAAGCCATCCATTTGCTGTCTGCAAGAAACACACCTGGCTTCAAAAGACAAATTAAAGCTCCGAGTCAAGGGTTGGAAGACAATTTCTCAGGCAAATGGAATTCAGAAGAAAAGAGGAGTTGCAATCTTATTTTCAGATACATGTGGATTTAAAGCAACTAAAGTCAAAGAAGACAAAGATGGTCACTTTATATTGGTCAAGGGAAAAATACAACAAGAAGACATTTCAATTCTAAATATCTATGCACCCAATTTAAATGCTCCCAGATTCTTGAAACAGACCTTACTCAGTCTGAGCAATATGATATCTGATAATACCATAATACCAGGGGACCTTAACACTCCTCTTACAGAGCTGGACAGATCCTCTAAACAGAAATTAAACAAGGATATAAGAGACTTAAATGAGACCCTAGAACAACTGTGCTTGATAGACGCATATAGAACACTCCATCCCAAAGATAAAGAATATACATTCTTCTCATCACCCCATGGAACATTCTCCAAAATTGATCATATCCTGGGACACAAAACACATATCAACAGAATCAAAAGAATTGAAATTTTACCTTGTATCTTCTCAGACCATAAGGCACTAAAGGTGGAACTCAACTCTAACAAAAACGCCCGACCCCACCCAAAGGCATGGAAATTAAACAATCTTCTGTTGAATAACAGATGGGTGCAGGAAGAAATAAAACAGGAAATCATTAACTTCCTTGAGCATAACAACAATGAAGACACAAGCTACCAAAACCTGTGGGATACTGCAAAAGCAGTTTTGAGAGGAAAATTCATCGCCTTAGATGCCTACATTCGAAAAACAGAAAGAGAGCACATCAACAATGTCACAAGAGATCTTATGGAATTGGAAAAAGAAGAACAATCTAAGCCCAAACTCAGTAGAAGAAAAGAAATATCCAAAATCAAATCAGAGATCAATGAAATTGAAAACAAAAGAATCATTCAGAAAATTAATGAAACAAGGAGTTGGTTTTTTGAAAAAATAAATAAAATAGATAAACCATTGGCCAGACTAACGAGAAATAGAAAAGTAAAATCTCTAGTAACCTCAATCAGAAATGATAAAGGGGAAATAACAACTGATCCCACAAAGATACAAGAGATCATCTCTGAATACTACCAGAAACTCTATGCCCAGAAATTTGACAATGTGAAAGAAATGGATCAATATTTGGAATCACACCCTCTCCCTAGACTCAGCCAGGAAGAAATAGAGCTCCTGAACAGACCAATTTCAAGCACTGAGATCAAAGAAACAATAAAAAAACTTCCAACCAAAAAATGCCCTGCTCCAGATGGCTTCACTCCAGAATTCTATCAAACCTTCAAGGAAGAGCTTATTCCTGTACTGCAGAAATTATTCCAAAAAATTGAGGAAGAAGGAATCTTCCCCAACACATTCTATGAAGCAAACATCACCCTGATACCAAAACCAGGAAAAGACCCAAACAAAAAGGAGAATTTCAGACCAATCTCACTCATGAATATAGATGGAAAAATTCTCAACAAAATCCTAGCCAGTAGATTACAGCTTATCATCAAAAAAGTCATTCATCATGATCAAGTAGGCTTCATCCCAGGGATGCAAGGCTGGTTTAACATACGCAAGTCTATAAACGTTATCCACCATATTAACAGAGGCAAAAATAAAGATCACATGATCCTCTCAATAGATGCAGAAAAAGCATTTGATAAAATCCAGCATCCTTTTCTAATTAGAACACTGAAGAGTATAGGCATAGGTGGCACATTTCTAAAACTGATTGAAGCTATCTCTGACAAACCCAAAGCCAATATTTTACTGAATGGAGTAAAACTGAAAGCTTTTCCTCTTAGAACTGGAACCAGACAAGGTTGTCCTCTGTCACCTTTACTATTCAACATAGTGCTGGAAGTTCTAGCCAATACAATTCGGCAAGACAAGGAAATAAAGGGAATCCAAATGGGAGCAGAGGAGGTCAAACTCTCCCTCTTTGCTGACGACATGATCTTATACTTAGAGAATCCCAAAGACTCAACCACAAGACTCCTAGAAGTCATCAAAAAATACAATAATGTTTCAGGATATAAAATCAATGTCCACAAGTCAGTAGCCTTTGTGTACACCAATAACAGTCAAGATGAGAAGCTAATTAAGGGCACAACTCCCTTCACCACAGTTTCAAAGAAAATGAAATACCTAGGAGTATACCTAACGAAGGAGGTGAAGGACCTCTATAAAGAAAACTATGAAATCCTCAGAAAGGAAATAGCAGAGGATATTAACAAATGGAAGAACATACCATGCTCATGGATGGGAAGAATCAACATTGTTAAAATGTCTATACTTCCCAAAGCAATCTACCTATTCAATGCCATTCCTATCAAAATACCAACATCGTACTTTCAAGATTTGGAAAAAATGATTCTGCATTTTGTATGGAACCAGAAAAAAACCCGTATAGCTAAGGCAGTTCTCTGTAACAAAAATAAAGCTGGGGGCATCAGCATACCAGATTTTAGTCTGTACTACAAAGCCATAGTGGTCAAGACAGCATGGTACTGGCACAAAAACAGAGACATAGACACTTGGAATCAAATTGAAAACCAAGAAATGAAACTAACATTTTACAACCACCTAATCCTTGATAAACTAAACAAGAACATACCTTGGGGGAAAGACTCCCTATTCAATAAATGGTGTTGGGAGAACTGGATGTCTACATGTAAAAGACTGAAACTGGACCCACACCTTTCCCCACTCACAAAAATTGATTCAAGATGGATAAAGGACTTAAACTTAAGGCATGAAACAATAAAAATCCTCCAAGAAAGCATAGGAAAAACACTGGAAGATATTGGCCTGGGGAAAGACTTCATGAAGAAGACTGCCATGGCAATTGCAACAACAACAAAAATAAACAAATGGGACTTCATTAAACTGAAAAGCTTCTGTACAGCCAAGGAGACAATAACCAAAGCAAAGAGACAACCTACACAATGGGAAAGGATATTTGCATATTTTGAATCAGACAAAAGCTTGATAACTAGGATCTATAGAGAACTCAAATTAATCCACATGAAAAAAGCCAACAATCCCTTATATCAATGGGCAAGAGACATGAACAGACCTTTCTCTAAAGACGACAGACGAATGGCTAACAAACACATGAAAAAATGGTCATCATCTCTATATATTAGAGAAATGCAAATCAAAACATCCCTGAGATATCATCTAACCCCAGTGAGAATGGCCCACATCACAAAATCTCAAAACTGCAGATGCTGGCGTGGATGTGGAGAGAAGGGAACACTTTTACACTGCTGGTGGGACTGCAAACTAGTACAACCTTTCTGGAAGGAAGTATGGAGAAACCTCAAAGCACTCAACCTAGACCTCCCATTCGATCCTGCAATCCCATTACTGGGCATCTACCCAGAAGGAAAAAAATCCTTTTATCATAAGGACACTTGTACTAGACTGTTTATTGCAGCTCAATTTACAATCGCCAAAATGTGGAAACAGCCTAAATGCCCACCAACCCAGGAATGGATTAACAAGCTGTGGTATATGTATACCATGGAATACTATTCAGCCGTTAAAAAAAATGGAGACTTTACATCCTTCGTATTAACCTGGATGGACGTGGAAGACATTATTCTTAGTAAAGCATCACAAGAATGGAGAAGCATGAATCCTATGTACTCAATTTTGATATGAGGACAATTAATGACAATTATGGTTATGGGGGGGGACAGAAAGAGGGAAGGAGGGAGGTGGGTGGGGCCTTGGTGTGTGTCACACTTTATGGGGACAAGACATGATTGCAAGAGGGACTTTACCTAACAATTGCAATCAGTGTAACCTGGCTTATTGTACCCTCAATGAATCCCCAACAATAAAAAAAAAAAAAAAAAGAAAATCCAGTGTTAGGGAAATTGGCACTCAAATACTTGGCTAATGATGCAGTCCCTTCTGGGTGACAGCTTCCACATTAACTATGCATGCCCTGTGATCTAGTAATTCCACTTTTTGGAATATGTCTTACAGATATGTTTGTAAAATAGCAATGAGATATGTAATAATCAAATATGGAAATTGTTGATTGAATTATGGTAGAGCTATACACTCATGCATCTTTAAAAAAACAAGGAAATTGAATGGAATTGGAATATTGCTAACACAAAGAAATGATAAATGCCTGCGATGATGGATCCTCCAAGTACCCTGATATTATTAATTCATTTTGTAAGCCTGTGTCCAAACATCATATAAACATAAACATATATAACTATTATGTACCCATAATAAATGAAAATACAATTTTTAAAAATTAAAAAAATGAAGTAAATATATATTACAAATATAGAAGAATGTCCAAGGTATTTTTATAAAATTGAGCAAATAGTAAAATGTTTACAGTATAATATTTCCTTCTACTTACAGTAAAACCTTCATAGCTGAGTGGTGCCTGTGGCTTAGTGAGTACAGAGCCGGCCCGATATACTGAGGGTGGCGGGTTCAAACCCAACCCAGGCCAAACTGCAACAAAAAAATAGCCAGGTATTATGGCGGGCACCTGTAGTCCTAGATACTTGGAAGGCTAAGGCAAGAGAATCGCCTAAGCCCAAGAACTGGAGGTTGCTATGAGCTGTGATACCATGGCACTCTACCAAGGGTGACAAAGTAAGACTGTCGCTAAAAAAAAAAAAAAAAAAAAAGAATGCCTTCATAGCCAATCACCTCCCTACATTCACCACCTCCTTAAGTTGACCAAATTTTCATAGAACAGACATGCAGCACACATATGTAACAGTATAGTAAGCCTAGTTTCTTACACTGACCATCTCTCTATATTGATCGGTTTGTTATAGTCCCTTGGGTGATTAATTTACAGATGTTCTATAAAAATCTCTGGGTACAAATGTCTCAAATTTAATATATCCAAAATTGACTACCTATCTTTCCTTCAACACCCCTTCTGTCTTACTACTTGGAATCTATCCACTCCTAGGCTCATTAACGAACTCAAGGACATGAGTTGATTATGTCAATCATTTCACAATGTATACATGAATCAAAACATCACATTGTATGCCATGAATACATATAATTTTATTTTTCAATATACCTCAATAACACTGGGAGAAAAGAAGAAACCAGGGACATGTCCCTTTTTCCTATTCCTCAGCTCCAATCTAATACCAACCATGTTTCAAATCTGTCTACTCACTATCTCCATTGCCATAATCCTTTTCTAAGTCTCTACCATTTCTAACCTTTCTAACCCATACCCACATTCCCTTTCAAAACACAATACGGATCATGTCCCTTCATGCACTCTGAGTGCATGGATTCCCTTTGCAAGTGGAGAAAATCCACACTTCTTTTCTTGGCTTCTACCATTGGCATAATCTCAATGCTGAATAATTCTCTAGCAATGAGATTATTTTTGCAACAGTGATAATAACATTGTCAAACATTTTCTCACTCAGGTTTCAAAAGAACGGCCTAAGAGATATAACTATTAGAAAATACTCTGAAGATAGGAGTGTTTTTTACCTCAGGATCTACTATTTGAAAGTTATTTCTCACACAGTTCTCTGCAAATAGTACCTTTGTGGTTTCCCTGAGATTCCTGCCCCTTCACAATTGGTGAAGCTAGACAAAAGCATGTATGAGAATGTCAACTTCTAGAAGAACGTAAGAGGAATGTGGAGCTAAGGAGGGAAATGAGGAAGGGCCCATTGACACTAGAGGGAGACACTGAGGCTGGAAAGACAGATAAGGTGGTAAGGACTAAGGAAGCGTCTCTTGTCCCTATAACTGGGAAGCCATAGAAATTTCAAGTGAAGGAGAATGAAATATCAGATATATGATAGAGATGTAGTAAGAGCAGAAAAAAGTAGAGATTATCCATAGTTCTAAATCTATGCATTAATAAAATAAAGATATGCAATACCAGAGACATTAGAGTTAAAATAAGTATAATTTTTATTTAAAGTTGAATACATAAGAAAAAAATGTAAACATTTAATATAAATTCAAATACATTTTAAAGTTAAACTTTTAAAAACAATGTAGTTTTAGGAAATGCCAGCTAATTTTTCAAAGGAACCAGTGCCAAAAGTATGCTAGATAAAGTCAGTATGGCTAGTGTATCAGACCAGGCAAAGGTATTTTCCATAAATAATCAAGGAAAATAATTTTTGAGGATTATTATCCATATATCACCTTGGGAAACTTTACATAGTAAAGTTGTTGGATTTACAGAAAAACAAACAAAAATATTTCAAAATGCTAGCATAAAATGAGTCATTAAATTGAAAAAAAATTAAAAGACTTAGAAAATACATGACATGTACTATTTTCCATTTAGAGATTATCCATTCACCTGAGGGAGGAAAATGCAAGAAAATATGAAAAGTCACTTTTTTTCAAATCACAGAGTTTAGATATGACTTGATTTGACCCCAAATTCCTCTGGACATTCTGTTACGAAGTAACGAGAAATACACAATGTACTTGTTCAATTTGTTTGTACTATGTAAAATTGATTTTTTTCTTTAATACTAAAATTTAGTCCATCTGTTGGGAAAACAGAAAATGTTCTAAATATATACAAAGACTGGAAATGCTTCATTCCACCGGCTGTATCCTGTGGTCTATGCATTTTCATCAGTATGTTTGTCTTGCAGACAAAATGAATATCAGATGGTGGTTTTGAAAAAGGGCAGACCTAACATGAGGTGATTAGTTTCAAAAACAGATTTTTATTCTTGATAAATTATTACCAAATACAATCATCTGTTGATTGAGGATATAAAACAGATTGGTCATACTACAACCCACAGGTTAAATGAAAAACGGAAATAATAAGTTTATTTAACATGGTCTTGCATTAGGTTCTCAGCAGTGCAAATCTAAGGCAAATAATTAGATTTCCAATTTAAAGATACACATTTGTTAAGCTAGACGTTTCCTGAGGTCATCTATTTCTCTGTTGGCTAGCCTCTCAGCAAGGTATTCAGGACATATTCACTTAGATTCTAAGTCTTGGCACTTTCTATCACTACACCTTGCACATTACCCTGATAGAGCCACCATTGTAGTTTGATTCAGGGATAACGTGTAGGAGGCAAAGGGCTGATTGGGATGACTCCTGGCTACAAAACAGATTCTACTTCACTGTCATGTAGATGTAAAGGAAACTAATGACTTAAAAAAGAGTCCTGGGCATGAGAACAGTTTACTAAGAGAGGACTGGTAAGCCAAACAAATCAAACCACCTAATACCAAGTCAATGGAACAAAATACAGCTCACTTAACTTCTTAAATATCTACTCTTCTTATTCTCAGAGTGACCTCTTAATTTTATGGTGAAAACTAAAATGTTAAAAGACAACTCCTCTGATCAATAATATATCCTGTTTTTATAGAGCATACTGCCCTTCCCTCCTCTTCCCCCTCCTCTGTTTCTTCAGTAATTTACAACTCTGCTATGTAATGTCTCTCCAGGGAGCAAAGAATCCCATTACAGATGATTCCTCTGTGCAGACTTCAGCTCTGTAAATCAACATGCTGAGCTCTCTAACAGATTTTAAATCCCTGCTTGAGTTAGGCTGGGCCAACTTGCGAATCCGTCTGGAGGGTGAGGGCAGGGGGAGGAAATTGATTTTGGTACGAGAATAAGTTCCAGGAAAAGAGTTTACATCACAATTTGTGTTTTTGTTAACTTCCCCAGTAACAATTATGCAGAAATAGCAAAAATTGAAAAAGTATATACAAAGGAGATTCTCTCCCCAGGAAAACATTACCAAGGGATTCTAACAAGCCCAGCAGAGTGTATTAGAAATATAAAGTAAACTGAAGTAATGTTTCTTTGGAGGTAAGATCTTTAAATGGATTGGAGCACCTTAAAAAGACAGATTGAGGTTGTATGACAAAGTTGTGGGGAGGAGAAGACGTTATTTATAAAATAACTCTCTGAGAATTAGATGCCTCATAGGGAATTCTTTTGTCCTATAAGGCTTCATATGCCTTTGTTCACTTGAAAAATGAAAAGCCCTCTAGAAATCCATTGATGAGGTAGAAAAAAGTTTTGAGATTGCCATTATTTTTTGTATAATACAGGTCTTATTTAAAATAATGTCTAATAATTTAACAACTAGAATGTAAAGCATTTCTGCCACAGATTGGAAGAATAAGAGTTGTCTTGGGTCACACATTAAATACACAGACACTAACAATCAGCAAAAAAAAAGGCTCAGAGATACTTTTCATGATATCCAACACCACAGATAAGCAAAAAGTCCTCTCAAAATTAGCATGCAGCCCAGGAGTTACAGGTTGGGCACTCCTGAAAAAGCACAGCTACTTACATAAAAACTTACTTTGTAATAAAGATTTATACATTTATATGTGTATATATACATACATATGTATATATGTACACATATATAATAATTTATATGTGTATATATACACACATAGAGGTGCAATGCACACAAACTTTGTGTCCACCCTGTATGTATATTATACCAACACTGATTGCATTAGGAAATACTCATATTTCCATTATTAAAAATCCATCGTAAGATGGTTTCCACATTAAAAAACTCTGCTATGTTCAAGTTGAACCAAGTGTTTGGAAATAGAACAACAGAGAGAAGAATAGGGATAGAGAAGGCAAGTCACCATCCCAAAGCAAATTGTTTCTGAAAGTCAGCTCCATACCAAATCTAGTCACTTGCGTTTGACTACTCTTTATTGTTATTACCAACAACGGAGATGTCTCCCTCATGAACCTCAAAGTTCATTTCAATCATCATCCTAGTATGAAGGCTCATCACCCCAACTGTAAATTACCACTATTTCGTTTTGCCTAAAAGTTTTGCTTTTAAGTTTTTCCTAGCTCTTCAGCCTATACCATTTCTGACCAATCTTCCTAAAATATTACTCAAATAATGAGTTAATGAAGGTTAGATTCTGAGATATTTGTCTTTACTCAATTCTGTGGTCTCAGGGAATAACCTTTAACTATGCCCCGTTAAAGTCTGAAGTTTCCTGGCAGAATAGGAAAACTAACATTGAAAACTAACATTATTAAAAAAAAAAAAAAAAGAAAACTAACATTATTGTTCGCAAAGGGGTGAGAGAACGAATAGATTGGGACAAATCACTGCTACTATACCATGTACTCCAAGCAAACATGTGAAATTGTTATTCATCATTTTCTTCTTAATATGAAAACAGTAGCTCATAAATATTAAACTGAAGGGAGTTTTAGAAGATAACCTAATAGCACACTTGATGCAGCCATGATTATGAACTTTAGGTACATTCCTATAGGATCCATGGCCTTCTTCAGACCACCATCCCATTCCCGATTACCGTGATTACAAACAGGCTGAGCACACCGCCAGGACAGTTTTGCTCCTCTGATGATAGCCTGAATGACATTCTATAATAATCTTTACTGCTAATTGGTTTTCTGGAAGGGATCTCATTGTCAATCTTTATTCCAAAAGTGTTCCAAAAGTCAACATTTCCCTAGTATATATTATAAGTGACTACTCTGTGCTGCCAGGAAACTTCAGACAGAACTTGCAAATAAAAGAAAAAGCCTAAGGCTACAATTGGGCACCCATTTGCTACTTTAAGAATGGTGTGTTTGTTTTAAATTGGTGCTCTATCCCTAAAGTTCAAGAGAGACTTCTAAAAACAAAAAAAAAATCGGTGTTTGAAAAGATCCAATTTCCCAGTAACTTTGGTCAAGAGTTCATAGTTACTTCCCCTGTTAGCAAGATCACTAACTTACCTAGCAATAGCAGCCACATTTAAAACCAGTGCATTCCCTTTTCTCTATCGATTCTTCAGTCACTTAACTTTCTCCTATAAGTATCTATGCCTTTGTATTCAAGAGTTTCAATTCTCTACTTACTCAGCATTTGCAATCTCAAATAGAAATAAGTGCTGAATTCTAAAATGCCCTCTAAAATACTCTTTACTCCTGCTAGTACTTACTTTAAATAATACTTCCTTGACTTCTGATTAACAATTCTTTCCTCACTGGGGCAGTCCTAGTTTCTTTCAGAACACTGACTGCCCCCCTCCACCTCCCCCCAAATGCAGCACTTACTACTCTGCTTTGCAGTGGTTGCACAAGTTTGTTTCCTCCCTGCCTCCTCAGTCTGTGACCTCCTGAGAGACAAAGGACAGAGTTTTATTTATTTACCTTTGAATTCCTAACAGCAGCCCAGTATTTGATATATACTAGGTATTCCATAAAGAAATTGATTCTCTGAATTGAACTGGACAGATAAATTATGCTTCTGGACATGTTAATAACTGGCTCATGATAGGCTTCACAAAGGACAGTAGTGAAATGAAGTAATTATTCAGATCGTTGAGGACAAAAAAATGTGCTAATTTGGGCAAAGTGAGTAAGCAAAAATTTTGCCTGACTAAACTAATCCATCATTTCACTGCAATGCGTGGCTTTGCTAATGGAAATCTGACTTCACTGGGGCAGTCCTAGTTTCTCCTGTGCTTTGTGTTATAACTGAGTCATCTGCTTTATACTGATGCTGAACATACCTTACAACTCACGCATAAGACAAAGTCACATCCTAATCCCTGTCAACTGTCTCATGTGAGTGCCATTGGTTCCAGGTAGGGTTAGCTGAGGTCAGGGTGTTGTTGACAATTCTGTGAAACTCATGACTAGACCCACATTTTAAAGACCACACCCCACTAACATAATGAATCATTGGCAGCTTCTCTGTATATCACAGTTGGCAGGTTGCACAACTAAGTTGAACTTGAAGCACATGGTTTCCTCAAATGAAGTCAGCAAGGTGAGTCTCTCAATACATTTACCCTTTGTGATGAAGATAAATTCTTACTGGATTTTAAGGATTATAAGAGGAAGAAAAATGTTGCTTTTTAAAATAATAGGCCAACATTTTAATATTTATATTAAACATATTTGTTGGTGTCTTTCCTTTTCTGGCTCATTTGTACTTAGTCTAAGCAGAAAAAGCAAAGTTATTCAAAAAACTAAGCAGCAGATGAGAACAGTGATGTGCAACTGGTATGCCATGAAAGGATCTGAGGTGTGCCACACAATTTTTTAAAGATCATCATTAAATCATTTTTGAAAAAAGTTCAAAGCATAGTAAATATATTCTTTTTTGTTTTACTTTTTTTTTTTTTGATCAACGAATTAAAGTAAACCTAAAGCTAAACTATAGGTTCAAGTGTGCTGTGAGATAATAATGGTTGAGAAACACTGGATTAGAAAATTAAACACTTGATTTTTAATCTTTTGTCAGTCTGTCTGTAATTAATTTCCTTAAATACATGTGGCTAGCTTTAAAAATGGGGGGAAGTTCTTATTGTTTCATGAGACAATCACAATAATTAGAAAATACTTTACATTTGTAAACTTAAATGTTTAGATTTATAAGCAAGTATTTAGTTGCAAATAATTAACAAAAGTTACATTGGATATAGAACTATTAATATATTCAAAATTAACACTTTCAAATATACTCTCTAGGGTTTTTTTTTGTTCTATAGGCTTAATGGGGGAAATAAATATCTTTTAAAAAATGAGTGGCAGATAAACAAAATATTTAATGAAACCTTACAATCAGACATAAACAGAACTACACTATATCACCCAGGATTCCTGTGAGGAATACCAAGTAGGAAATACCATGCAAAGCAAAAAAATCCTAATTTGAGATTCAGCTTTGCCGGTCATGAACTTTGTGGCCTTGAGCAAGTCGCTGAACTTTTCTGAATCTCACTTTGCTCATTTCTAAACTGGAAATAAATAGTTCCACCTTTCTCTAATCCCTGGAGTTGTTTTGAGATAAACGTAAGACATATGTAAGATAACATAAATGAATGTACTTTTGGAACTACAGGGTACTACACGGTGAAAAGACATTATATTATTATCCTGGCAGGTGGCTATTGATAGTGATGATGGCAGGAATGATCTGATGTTTGCCATCACATGTTAGTAAAGGCTATTATCATAATTGCAAATTAATCTTTGTTCAGATTCAGTCACTTGCAAGGCTGAAAGGTTTGTTTAGACACCAAGTGTACAACTTATATTAATTTAAATAGAAATATAAACAAGGTGTATACTACACAGCTGTGCCAGAAAAAGACTATAATTCACATGCCTTCAAATTAAAGAGGACTTTTCTCCTCTGATTTCCTTCTCATTCTTCTAGGACAGCGGTTCTCAACCTTTCTAATGCCACGGCCCTTTAATACAGTTCCTGTGGGTGGCGACCCACAGGTTGAGAACCGCTGTTCTAGGACAAACTTGTTATCAAACGTCAGTCATATTTTATTAAATTGACTGTTAAAAGGGTGAACTTCAGATACAGAGATTGTTCAACTGTAGGCTTCCTTGATTTCCTTGGTGCAGATGCATTTAGCAACCTCTATTCAGGCATCTTAAAAAAAATGAGAGAGAAAATAAAAATAAGGGGGGAGATAAATAGACTAGTGCATAAACTGCAACTTGTGCGGCTAAAACCAAGTGGTAAATTCCAGAATTTATAGTAAAGGGAAAAAAAAACCTAGACCAGACATGCACTTATTTACATTTTACTGCAGAGGTCAGGAGCTACCTCAGATGTAATCTCCCATGTTTGGGATAACAGGAAAGCCCCAGAGGATACTAGTCATCTTCCTAAACACCAGACTTCCTAAATAAAGAAGCAGTCTTCACCTGGCTTTCCCTTTTGTGAACTGCTAACATATAAGATCCAGTTTTAGCTTTGAGCCATAGCATTTTGGAAAGATTCTGTCACACCACCAGAAATAATTTTTGTGTTCTTACATATCATTAATTCTGAATTCTTTTCAATAATACTCTTCTATTAATACTATTATGAGTTGGCTAGGAAAAAGTAGAGTTGGAAGAAAAACATTTAATCAGTGCTAATCATTCCAAGAGATTTCTTTTTTAATTTCAGGTTAATGTGAAACCAGGTCACAATATTTGAATTTGTTAGGTAGAGTCCCTCTTGTAGTTGAGTCCCACACCCAAAAGGTGTGACATATACCCTACATTGTGCCCATTAAGTGGGAGCACCCCCAACCTCCCTTTCCTCATCCCTCCCTCATTGCCCTCCCCCCAAATTGAATTGAGTTTTTCTCCTATGTGGGCATGAATTAGATCATTTACTGGCTTCATATTAGTTTTAAGTACATTGGATATTTGTTTTTCCATTTTTGTGATACTTTACTAAGAAGAATGTGTTTCAGGGAGGCGCCTGTGGATCAAAGGAGAAGGGTACCGGCCCCATATACTGGAGGTGGTGGGTTCAAACCTGGCACTGGCCAAAAACAAACAAACAAAAAAAATGCAAAAAAAAAAAAAAAAGAATATGTTTCAACTCTATCCAAGTTAATGAAAAAGATGTAAAGTCTCCGTCTTTTTATGGCTGAATAGTATTCCATGGTATACATATACCACAGCTTGTTAATCCATTCCTTAGTTGATAGGCATTTAGGTTGTTTCCACTAAATTGAGCACTGTAAATTGAGCAAATAAACAATCTAGTGCACATGTTTTTATGATAAAATCATTTTCCTTCTTCTGGGTAGATGCCTAGTAAGGGGACTGCAGGGTCAAATGGGAAGTCTAGTTTGAGTTCTTTGAGGATTCTCCTTACTTCTTTCCAAAGAGGCTGTATGAGTTTGCAGTCCCACCAACAGTATATAGTATTCCTCTCTCTGCACATCTGTGCCAGCATCTGCAACTTTGGAACTTTGTGATACTGGGGTTAGGTTATATCTCAGGGTTGTTTTGATTTGGATTTCTCTGATGATTACGGATGATCAGCATTTTTTCATGTTTGTTAGCCATTTGTCTGCCTTCCTCAGATGTTTTGTTCATGTTTCTTGTCCAGTAATAGATGGGAATGTTCTCTATAGATCCTTGTTATCAAGGATTAGATTCTGTTAGATTATTATTCTTCTGTTAGATTCATAACATGCAAATAAATATCTTTTCCAGTCTGAAGGCTATTTGCTTTGATTGTCGTGTTCTTAGCTGTGCAGAAACTTTTCAGTTTAATTAAGTCTCATTTGTTTATTTTTGTTGTGGCAATTGCCATGGAAGTCTTCATAAAATCTTTCCCTAGCCTGACATCCTCAAGAGTTCTTCCCATATAAGAGGGACTCTACCTAAAAAATGCAAACATCATAACCTAATTCTTTGTGCCTTCAAATTAACCAGAAACAATAAAAAATAATAAAAATTAAATAAAAAATCATTTTCCCATACTTCTAGAATCCTAGGGATTTTTCTTCCAAGTGAAAACAATCTTACGAAATAGTTTGAGCTACATTTTCTATGAAGTCACCAGGTCTCAATATTGTTTCACCTGATTTTCACTGAGGGGCACAGGGACAACACATTTACAGAATTACAAGAGCCATGTTATAAACCATAGAATATTGGTGCATCCTCATTTCTACCAATTCTAAGAGAACCGAATTTGGAATTTAAATGCTACAGCATGTAAAAGATAACTTTTAGGGCTAAGGTGTTGATACCTAATACATCTGTATTTAGCTACCAGTAACTCATATTTAAATTCCAGTTTCTGATATTCATTTCCCCAATTTCCAAGAAGGCTGAGTGATGACACAAGTGATGACAACTGTTAGATGACTGTTTCTGCTACTAGGGGAACTCAAATCAAGCATTGACCCTATAAAATTATTCTTATAATCAGAATGCCAATGATGAGCTTGGAGGGGCCTTGTCTTTATCTTTTTAAGAATAGTGGGAAGGACCTAGCTTTTATCTGTTTGCAGGAGGCTTCTCTGAGGAGGCTCCCACAATACCACAGTAGCTCTGGGGCATGCTCAAAGGCTGTGGCAGCTCAACCATGCAATTTTATAGCAGGCAGCAAACAAGGCAGAGAATTCAGGGTTAAAAACTCAAGTGAAGTTTTGTCTTCTACAGTAATGAAAGCTGACTAAAAGAGTAAATCAAATGGATCTCCTAACAAAATGAAAACAGCTGTTTGGCCTGGCTTGGTCTCTGATTTAGGTTAAGTAATTATTGCTCTAGTGTGGTTCAAGGTTGTTCTGTATTAGTGAAATAAGATAGCACATGAAAATCATCCAACTTTTTAATTTACTGTAGCATCAGAAATTCCACCGTATAAAAAATTCCAGAAACGTAATCTTTTAAAAACTTTACCTATAAACCTTTGCAAATACCAACTGATTAAATCTCCCAACACATAATTACACAATGCATAATTACATTATAGTAATAATCTTTAGTATCTATGCTGAGAATATATTTTAATATTTTTAACTTTAAAATGCTAGGTTTCTTCACATTTTACTGAATTGACATATTATATACCAATTCCCAAATGACTGTAAAGATCATTTTTGTCAGAGACTTTTTTGAAAAGCAACCAATGAAATGCTAATCTTGAGCTCCCAAAGAAGCTTATTTTTATAGTGTAAATCTTTTTTTTATTTTTATAATTCAACCTCAGTATACCAGTAGGGATTAAGGAGAAAAAATAATTATAATGAAGAAATACAGCAAAGGAATATTCTAATGCAAGATGTTTCTCTCTTTAACACTAGTCGGAGTAAAACGACTCACGTCACTTTAAATTACATTTCTTATTTGCTTTCCATTTGTCTACCGCCATCATCAGGGCCACTTCTCTATTATTTAAGGACTTTATTTCTGCTTCAGCATGCCTGTGGTAGCCAAGGACAAATCAATGGTAAGTTGGTGATGTCTTCTTTTAATTGTAATTATTTTTAAATAATAAAAAAAATCTAAAAATTTTATCAGATGCAAGACATTGATTTCCTGATAAAAACAAACACTGAAACAAACAAACATGCCAAAGCCTGGCATTCTGTAAGCTCTCCTTTACCTTCTTCCAGTTTCCCCAGGACTCAGCCACTTTCTCTGGCTCTTAATTTTTAAGTCAACTTCCATTATTTCACTGGATGGATGATTAAAAATATGAATAAACAATAACATTAAAACATTTTCTAATATTTTCTAAAACTGACTAATATTTAAATTATAGGATAACATTTCCTCAATGGTGACATCATTAGAGCATTTTAATTCACTTGGGGACACTCAACTCAGTTCTTAACAAAAAAGAAAGAGACGATTATGTCAGAAAATTAATATTTTGAAGAAAATTACTTAGGGGGTTTGAAGCCCAGGGAAAAGTCTCAGATTGTGCTATTATTGCTGGACACAAAACATGACATATTTACCTTTCCAGTGGGATAGAGTTTTGTAGCTTTCCTAAGCCTAAATAGCATTTCTCACTAGTCCTTGCCAATTATTCTAACTAGTACTTGCCAGCACACCAGAATAACAGAAACAATAAGGTTACATGTGCTATTCTCCAAAATGTTTTCACATTATGATCTTTCTTTGGGGTCCATATTCCTTAAATAGAAGAATATATCATATTTGGGTTTCCACGCAGAGACTGTCCTGTGAAACTAGATCAACAGTGTATATAATTTGCCTGAGGATTTGAGAGGAACTCAATGAAAAGCAATATTTAAAAGGAAGGTTTAATTATTTTTCCTTTCAGACAGTTAATGTAAATTCTCTTCACTGAGATCATCAAAAATGATAGAGCTCATGAAGCCAGCCTGTATTCTTAGCAGTCTGCAATCAGAAGAGGGTGACAGGAATGGTCCTACCACTTTGCATAGCTTCTGTTTTCCTTTCAAGAAACACAAAGCCTACCGCATAAGTCTTTGTGAATAGGCAAATGTTATTTACTCAAAAATATAAAGAAACCTGGGCATACTTGAAGCGACTTACCAGTGCATCCTCAATTGCTGACTTTAAGATCAAACTCAACTCTGTTCTCTGCAGACATACCTCCTCCAGAAGAGTCACAGCAGGACTTAGAAATAGAATCCCCTTGCTAAAAGGAGAGCCTCCCTCTCTGAAAATCACTTAGCTGACTCTGAAATACAGTTGATCATTCAACTGTTAGGAAGATAGAGGCATCAATACCCCTCTGTTAGGAGCCATGGTACACCAAAAGGATACTTTTCTACTTCCTCTTTTTCTAAGATCATTTACTCTTATCCTGAGATTAAGCAGGAAATGGGAATTTCCAAAGATTGGCATTTCATGGGAAATGGAATTTCCAAAGCCTGGCATTCTGTAAGCTCTCCTTTACCTTCTTCCAGTTTCCCCAGGACTCTTAACACAGAGCCACATGCAACAACCCAGATCCTTCACAGCAGCAAGCCTTTCTGCACATGCTTATGGAAGAAAGACATCACACTTCATATAGGGACAAGATGAGCTCAGATAGATGGAATAAACAGACTCACCTGAAGAATATTTGCACTTGAAAGTTAAACGGTGTTTATCACAATCACACAGTTTATACCCTGGCAGCCAACCATCTCAAAGCATATTTCCCATACGTATCCCTTTAAATCCTTTCATGAAGAAATTTCTCTTTCAAAAAACATTGTTGGCTCAAATCAACAAAGTAACTCTTCAGTTCAAATTATTTTGTTAAATGTTATTTTTATGTTACTTTTTTAAAACTTAGACTATAGACTGAGTATAGACTATAAAACACTGCTTAGTATGCCACCTTCTATAAAACTTTAATAGAAGACCTTACAAAGCGCTTTAGACAACTATTCTACACTACCTCACAGGTCACTTTGCCTCTCAAGTATATCTTCACTTGGTGTTGGGAAAGATGTGAGACAAAGGCTCAACATTCACATCCCGTGACTATTCGCAACCACATCAAAAGATAGGCCTTTACTAGAGTAAATGCAGCCACGAAGTTCATCTATTGAATCTTTTCTTGTAAGATATTCACTCCTGGGCGGCGCCTGTGGCTCAGTGAGTAGGGCGCCGGCCCCATATACCGAGGGTGGTGGGTTCAAACCCAGCCCCGGCCAATCTGCAACAAAAAAATAGCCGGGCGTTGTGGCGGGCGCCTATAGTCCCAGCTGCTCGGGAGGCTGAGGCAGGAGAATCGTGTAAGCCCAAGAGTTAGAGGTTGCTGTGAGCTGTGTGACGCCACGGCACTCTACCCGAGGGCGGTACAGTGAGACTCTGTCTCTACAAAAAAAAAAAAAAAAATATATATATATATATATTAAAAAAAAAAAAGATATTCACTCCTACCCTCAAATCATAAGATTCTTAAATTCTTAGCCATTACCCTTTCTAAAGCCATCATTTTATATATGAGGATATTGCAGTCCTGAAAGGTGGAGGGATCCATCCAAGGTCAACCTAGCTGGTCAGTAGATGGGCCCAGGCTAGCTCTTTCCTCTTTTCAGGGAACTACTGGTAAAACAACCACACTTTAAAAGAGATTTTACATCACATTGTATCCAGAAGAGACAAATATGTACTCCTTAACGAATTTCCAATAGCACTTTCTGAGATGTACCAAATTTAGTCACAGAGGTTTGCCCATTACCATTCAACATTCCAGCTTACTTTGTTGCAGGCCTTCCCCTTTATCATCAACATATACCCTGTGCATTTTACGTTTGAAGAAATAAAAATATGACAGAAAATACTACGTGTAAATTACAAGTGTTATTTTTAGGTGACAAGGAAGTCTATGTTCCTGAAATCTGTGCTTAGGCCACAGTTAAAAATGAATCTACTCATTGTTTTAAAATACACCAGAAAAAAAGAAAAAGAAATGGAGGAATAGATGAAATAAGATTGGCAGGCTCGGCGCGCGTGCTCAGTGCTTATGGCACCAGACACATACACCGAAGCTGGCGGGTTCAACCCCAGCCTGGCCCAGGTAATCAACAATGACAACTGCAACAGAAAAGTAGCTGGGCATTGTGGTGGGTGCCTATAGCTACTTGGGAGGCTGAGGCAGGAGAATCACTGAAGCCCAAGAGTTTGAGGTTGCTATGAGCTGTGATGCTATGGCACTCTACCGAGGGCAACAGTGAGACTGTCTCAAAAAAAAAAAGAAAGAAAAAAGGTCAGCAAATTTAGAGATGTAATTATAATTGTTACAAAATTATAATTGGTAATGGATATATGGAGTTTATTACGCAATTCTGTTCAAGAAAGTTTGGCATTTTTCATAATAACTATTTATTTTGAAAATTAATCCATGAACTGCCCTTTAGGAACATAAACAGTCCCCATGTTTTTTTTTGTTTTGTTTTTTGGGTTTTTTTTGGCCAGGGCTGGGTTTGAATTTGCCACCCCAGGTAAATGGGACCAGCGCCCTACTCCTTGAGCCACATGCGCCGCCCCTCAAGTTTCAATGTACACCAGTGGACTATTCAAACCAATACTAAACTGGTAAAGGAGAATTCAACCAAAAAGTTTTCCAACGTTTTAACTGTTGTTAAAAAAAAAAATCACATACGAGGCAAACAGTGTAACCTAATCATTTTGTACCTTTATAGTAATCCAAAATAAAATATATATATTTTTTAAATCACATAAAATTTACAAACTTAAAAATTTTTAAATGTCTAGTTCAGTAACATTAAGCATATTCATACTGCAGCCCAATGCATCTCCAGGACTTTTCATCTTGTAAAACTGAACTCTATACCCATTAAACAACTTTCCTTTTCCTCCTCCTTTGACCCCTGAAAACCACCATTTTACATTTTGTTTCTATGAATTTTACTACTTTAGAAACTTCATACAAGTGAAATCAGTATTTGTCTTATTACTGGCTTATTTCACTAGCATGTTTTCAAGATTAATCCATGTTGGCCATGCCCGTAGCTCAGTGGGTAGGGCGCCAGTCATATACACTCAGGCTGGCGGGTTCGAACCCGTCCTGGGCCAGATAAACAACAATGACGACAACTGCAACCAAAAAAAAAAAAATAGCTGGGTTTTGTGACAGGCGCCTGTAGTCCCAGCTACTCAGGAGGCTGAGGCAAGAGAATCGCTGAAGCCCAAGAGTTGGAGGTTGCTGTGAGCTGTGACACCACTCTACCGAGGGCAATATAGTGAGACTCTGTCTCAAAAAAAAAAAAAAAAAAATTGCTAGGGGGAGGAGGAATGAGGGAGGAAGGAAAGGGCGGGGGCTGGGATGCTCCCATTTAATGGGCACAGTGTAGGTGTGTATGGCATACCTTTTGGGTGCAGGAACAACTACAAGAAGGACTCTACCTAACAAATTCAAATATTGTTTGTACCCTTATATTAACCTGAAATTTTAAAAAAGAAAGGGTTAATCCATGTTGTAGCATGTGACAGAATTTTCTTTTTGTTTAAAGCTAAAAAACTTTCCATCCTATAACTATACCTCATATTCATCCATCAATAGACATTTGAGTTATGTCCACCTCGAAGACTTCATTGTAATATAATTTTTTGAGGAAAACAAGTATAAAATTCTGTAACAAAAATTCAACTAAGCAGCAAGGAGAAAAAATGGATGTGCAACAAGGTGTTCTCAACGTGATATCTATCACTCCCTGCATCTTAATGAAAATGAGTCATTGGGTCTGTAAGAAATTAAATTTATTACTTCTATATTTTTATTCTCTAACCACCTCTTATTTTGGTGTTCTCTCTTGATGGAACCATTCAGAGTATGTTGATGGATATAAATATATTTGTATTCCCTTTGTCTAGAGAGAGATAGTAGCCCTTAGACTGTAAGAGCTGTAGCTTGACTGGGAAGAAGGTACTGTGATGGTTGAGGATTGAGAAAGTACCAGATTTTTCAGATTAAATTTTTGATTAATAAAAATCATAGTCAAATCCCAAATTTGTAAAAGGAATTTGGGGTTTCAGAGATACCATGGTTCCTTTTGGTGGTAGATTTGATCAACCATTTGATTTCTAAGAAGCTGAACACTTATGTACCATTAATGACTTAGAGAAGTTTCTCAAATGGCACAGTAATATCCAGGGGGATAATTACTTTACTATTTATTAGAGAGAATGAACCTACTGCAGAGGATGAAGCTCTTCAGATGATTGTATTCCATCTGATTTCACATGGGATAAAGTTCATCCAAAATTATTTGGGTTTCACGGGCACTGAGAGGCCATGACCACCTCATCTTGGGCTACTTTGTTATTTGTATTTTGCCTCCAGTTTACTTTCTTAGTTCCCACTCCCACTCCAAGGGATCACCAATCCCTTGAGCTCATTAAATTTCTGGCTTGAATTATGCAGAGTGATTAATGGTGGTGGGCCTGGTACATGTTGAGGTCAGCGTGCTGAGCGTCCTGTGTGTCAGCAACAAGTACACCCGTGTGCATCCACCAACCCACTTTTCTCCTCTGCAGCCATAATTTATTCATCCCAGAGTACACTCAACCATCTGCTATTTATTTTGTTTTCTTTAAGCATTATTTTCCTCAATTTGCTAAGCCAGGGCACAGGTGAAAAGTGGTAAGAAGCCAAGGGAAGTTGCTGTTGTTGGACACAGGAGGAGTGAGCTGAGCTCCCCAGGAGGAAGAGCAGTCAGCTCTGCAGAAAGGACCTGACTGTATTGATGAATACTTAAATCCCGGCCTAATAGGAGCATTTGGGCCAGGCCCAATCATAACTAGCTGAGGCTAGACCCCTAGGGTGAGGAGTGTAAAGCTGGAGAATTTTAAGCATCCTTAATAATAGCCCTGTAATAAACTGATGCTCTGAATCTTTGCTAGAGTCTGCTAGAGTCTGGGCTATAAATTTTACATTTGGCTAAGTGACTCATAAAGAAACACCCACCTGATTTCAGACATGCATTTTTGGCAGTCAGGGCACTCACTAAATTAGCCACGGTCCTATTTTTAGCTGCTTTCCTTCTCTGCCTAAAATACAATGATTCTATCCATACAGTACAGTTTTACAACTCAGTCCTCCACTTCTGGTTATCAGACTGTCTTTTGGACTGGGAAACAATTCAAACAAACACTAGAATGAATTTTACTTTTTATTTATTTATTTATTATCTATAAGGTTCTGGCCCTGGGAGCAGTTTTTCATGAGGGTAACCATAATAAATAATTTATCAAAATGTATTTGAGCTTATTTGTACCCTAACAATCCCTGCTGTTACAGTGAAAATAATATAAAACCACTTTTTCTTCAAGAAGAGTTGAAATTGTCTCTTGTCTGGGGAGGTCCAGTGTTGATTTGAGGAACTTGGGTCAAGCTGGTATTTGACCTTTGGCATGAGGCTGCCCCAGGTCTTATATTCTCAACAAACTGGGCCCAAGACAATAGTGTGCTTTATAGCCCAGAGCCTGATCAGTGTGTTTCTCCAAGGAAGACCTCAAGCTGAAAAGCCAACATGCCTGACAAGCACCGTCAAGGTACCAAGGGCATAAGCACTAGACATTGGAAAACAAATGAAAAAGCACACACAGCTACATCTGGAATCCTAATGGGCCGCCCCAATGGTTCCCAGCTAAAGGAAGAATTACTCGTGTTATTTTATCATCCCTTGCGCTAACTTTGCTGTTTATGTACAGCAATAAATGATTTTTTAAAAACATATTTGGGTCATTATGTCATATACCACCAGCAAGTAAGGTTGTTTTATTGTGCTTGGAGTCAAAATACACTGCTGTACCCAGATGTATGGGAAGTTTAAAATCTCTTGTCCTTCTGTATTCATTCCTCTTGGACAAATGAGTTAAGTTTTTAAAAGGGAAATTAGAATTTTTATGGTTTCTACTCCCACCTTGCCAGTAAAATTTGCACCAGTATTTTTCTACCCAGCAAAGGTGCTTGGCCAATGATAACACTAAATACTAATGCAGAAAGCCAAACAGCTTCCAACCAACAGGAAATGCCAGAGATTTTTTTTTTTTGGAACACTTCTAGCAAGTTGGAGTCTTCTGCCAAGGCTGTGGTATACTCAAAAAGTAACTGCAGATCAAGAATATGAAGTGAACTCTAGAGGTCCGAGCCAGGTCTGTACAGAGAATGATAGGTGAATTTCTATCTTCCTTTCTGCTTGCTGCAGGCAGTTTTGAAATTCACCTGCTTTGCTAACTACTTCAACACACATAGCCCAAGTTTACCAACAAAAAGGAATATTTTCTGAGTTAAAAAATTTTTTCAAAATGTTTAACCCTTTCTAATGTGTTCTTTTATGTGTTTTTTAATCAATGGGTCTGTTTGGTTTCTTTTTCTACCCATTCCCCAAATTTTGAAGCTCAATTCACCCAAAATCAGCTTAATCTTCTTCCCGTTCTTAACTAATAAGGGGAAGGTTTGTTTTTTTTTCTTTTAACATGATATAGTCAAGGACTTTATTCATCAAGGGAAAAGAAAGGCTGAGAAAAGCAGATGTTCAGATGTGGATCAAGACTGACCCACCTACTCAGAGAACTGGTCCTTGTGTGAGTGTTTGGTCTCTGAAGCTGAGGATGCTGGCTTTCCTGTTTACTTAACTAGTCCTGTCACTGGGTTACAGGTGGCCTGGAAAGAAGATTTAGGAAATGTTTTTCCTCTCCCCATAAATGAACATCAAATTATTTTACAACGTGCCCTGCTACATGCATCATGACAGATTGGAGGCCAATGGCAACCAAATAAAGTAGAGGCTGGGGGTAGGGAAGACTGGGTGCAGGTAGAGAAGGAAGGAATTGTTTCAAAGTTCTTAATGAAAACAAAGTTATTTTTACATTTTCACTCATTTCTTTTCTAAGAGATGAGTCCTTTTGATCCTTAGTCTGGTATACCTTCCTCTCCAAGTCTCTTTGTTTGGCAGAATTTCTTGCATTACAACAGGCTTTAAATTTTTCAGAAAACCCCTTTTAGTACCTAGCACTGAGTTCCCTGGTACCATCACCATAATTTTACTTTTGCTATCAATGATCAGTCTTTTGATTCTCAGTTCTACCAGAATCCTCTACACAAGAAAGGCCTAATAAATCATCAGGGTTATTTTCATAGGGAAGAAGCCATTCCTTGACAATTCATTAGTTAAGGCTAGAATTCATCTCTTTCTTTCCCTCTTGGTCTCTTTTTCATGCTGTATACATTCAGCCTTTTCTTTTGTCCTATTAATTTTTTCACCAAACTTCAGAGGTGCAATTGATGATTTCCCCCCTTTTTTCTTGTTTATGTTCTGACCCTGCCCTCCAGGACACATTTCAGTGAGTATCTGATTCTAAGTATATTTCACATTTCAGGAGCACTTAGGAGTCTCATACTTGTACCTCTACATTCTATAGCCAAGAAGTCTTCGCAGATCATCAACATCAACTCATGTTGCTGCTCCTTCAGAATGCTGGCAGCAATCACCTCCCAAACTAACCCATGTGGCTCTGCTCAACCTGAATCACGTCAACAACCCTGTTTGTATATTGACAGGAGACACAGCTTCAGAGAATGTTTCTATATTCTGCAGATGTTTATATTTTCTTGATGATTCTTCTGCTTTTGTTCTTTTGTCCTTTTATTTGCATAATCTTTCCTGTCCTTATTTAAACTTATAAGCTCCTTGTGGGTATGAAATGATCTTATAATCACATACTTTTTTTTTTTTTGCGCTTTTTCGCTGGGGCTGGGCTTGAACCCACCACCTCCGGCATATGGGGCTGGCACCCTACTCCTTGAGCCACAGGCGCCACCCTTTTTTTTTTTTTTTTTTTTGTAAAGACAGAGTTTTACTTTATCGCCCTCGGTAGAGTGCCGTGACTTCAAGCAGCTCACAGCAACCTCCAACTCCTGGGCTTCGGCGATTCCCTTGCCTCAGCCTCCTAAGTAGCTGGGACTATAGGCGCCTGCCACAACACCCAGCTATTTTTTTGTTGCAGTTTGGCCAGGGCCAGATTCAAACCTGCCAACCTTGGTATATGGGGCGGGTGCCCTGCCCACTGAGCCACAGGTGCCGCCCAATCACATACTTTTTTGTGTGTTTCTAGAATTTTCACTTCAATATTCACTATATATATGGAGAGAGATCAAGAAAAATGGCCCTCTGATGGAACGGCTGTCTGGAATTGCTTCTTTGACTGCCTTGTGCTGATGTGGGAGTGCTAAACATGCCTTAGATAACCACTCATTGTGCTTTGTTCTTATCTAGGCAGACTGGCCGCATCCATGAGACTAAGGATTTCTGAGTGACACAGGACATCCCCATCTTCCACTTGTCAGTACAAAAATGAAAAATAACAGAGCTGCCAAAATTATGAAAACATCTGAAAATGTTGTCTTTTTGGCTCTAGCCTCCTTTCAGCATTTCTGAGAATTTTTCCCCCTTCCCAAACTCAGGTTACTATGCTCCTTCTTTAATTCCCCCGAAGAAAACAAACAAAACATGATATTATTTATACTTCAACTGAAATTAACTTTCAGAAATACAGCCTTTCTTTTAAGAGCTTTTAACCTCATTTCTTATTATATTAATAGAATAAAAGGTTCTACTTCCCAAGAGAGGAATTTAGGCAAAATTCAGGAGAATAATGTTGTTGGTGGTGATGGACAGTCTTCTCCTTGACCCCAAAATCATGCTGCATTTAATTCTGATTTCACAGACCATACAGTGAACTCGCTTCAGTTATTCTGGGTGCATTTCTCAGTAAGGGACTAGTAGGGCACCTTGCTTCCCAATTTTTCTTAATACAAAGATTCTTATGCCCCAAGATTCACTGAAGCCAGAAGTCCTGTGGCCCCACCCCTGAGCTGGGTCTCCTCTCCTGACTGCCTTCCCCAGCTCTGTCTTTGCTTCTTCCAGAATATAATTCTTAATAGCACAAGCCAAAGTTTCAGTTACTTCCCATACCTCAAACAATTCAGTCTGACACTGCCTTAGGAACAAAGGACAATTAGTTGCTAAACAGCTGTTAAGAACAAGGATGGTAAGGTGATGAAGGAAGATGGTAAGGTGATGGAGGAGGATGGTAAGGTAATGGAGGAGGACCATCAGCCTCAGCACACAATGTCAAAAATCCATTATTATCAGCAGATAGGATTCTGTCTTTTTGCCTGAGTCATTGACCAAATGTGTCCTAGAATAGTCAAATGCACTCATTGACACAGCCATTCCTATGCCTTATAAGCATTATTTTCAACTGACATATAATTGACATGTAATAAACTGCACCCATTTAAAATGTACAATCTGAAAACTTTTGATGCTTGTATACCTGCGAAACACCATAACCACAATTCAATACAAATGAACATAATTCATCATCCCAAAATTGTCTGCATCCCATTTGTGTCTGCATCCCTGCCTCTTCCAGGCAACTGCTGATCTGCTTTCTTCCTCACTATAACTTAATGTTTATTTCCTTGAATTTCATAGCTGTAGCAACATATGGTATATACTTTCATCAGATTTCTTTCTCTCAGCATAATTATTTTGAGATTCACGTGTGTTGCTGCATGTCTCACCAGCATGTCTGTTTCTATTACTGGACAGTCTTCCATTGTGTGGATGTGCCTACTTGAGAGGCATTTCTTGAGCCTTTCTGTGCTAGACAATGCAATACACAGTCACAGAAGGCCAGGGGCCAGCCCTTCAGGATCTTAGTTGATGTCTAAGATGGATAAGTAACTTGACAAGTACAGTAAGGTGTGGAGGCTTCTCAAAGATTTAAATAAGACTTGAGGCTCAGAAATCCCTCTAGGAGGAACTAATACTTGAGTTGAATTTTGGTAGATTAGCAGAAATTAGTTACAGGGTGACATCAAAGAGCTATAAGTTCTGTACTGACTGGGATGGTGGGCAGATGAAGCTAGTGAGAGGTCCTTTCATGATGAGTAAGAAACTTAAATCATAGCTTGAGATTTATTGAAAGCATCTAAGCAGGAATTGAATAACATCATTAAATTTACTTTTTCTTGTGTAGAATAAATTAGTAGAAGACAAGATCAAAAATCGGCAGGTCAACTAAGAGGCTGTCAAAGTACCCAGATGAGAAGGAAGACAGGCTTAGATTCATATGGCAGAAGTGGATACAAGGGAAGTGCACACACCAGAAAGTGATCAAGACAGGAAATAGAATTCTAAGAACTCCACTATTAATTAAATGTGTGGGTCAGACACAGGAACGAGTCAAGAAGCTTCTCATACTTAAAGCTTAAGCAACTAAGTAATTGCTTCTGATAAAATGGAATCAGAAGTGAAAGCAGAGTTGAGGAAGATGATAAATTCATTCTAACATTATGAGTTGGACGTCATGTGAAATATTCAGAGAGAAAAGTCCAGAAGTTAGATACATATAAATATGAGCTTGGATTGCAGGAGTATGGAGATGGATATATATTTTTCCTCATAATTACAGGCTTGTAGGAGGAAGAGGATAGAAAATGAAAAAGAGAAACGGCTTAAAATGCAGCTCTTGGAAACATTGCCTATAAGGGGAAAAATCTGCTCTCACATCTTATCACATTTTTTGATTTTTTGTTTCTCATGTCTTATTACATTTTTTTGTTTTAATTGGTTTGCAAATTCCTAAAGGAAAGTTGTGGAGGGAGGTGCATTATCTTAAACTTTCCCAGTGCCTCCAAAGGAGAAGGGGCCTAAAAATAATTTATTCATATTTGCGAAGTAAGAATATGGTCAATCTGTATCTCCAGCTAGCTGTGTCTAATCTATGTGGATTATTAAAATGCTACAACCATTAGTTTGGCAGGGCATAGGTATGATTTATCAGCAGTAGATAGATGTGATCTATTTCTGTCAAGTAGGAGCAACAATTGCTAGTAACACAATTATCAGATATTTAAATATGTCAAAGGGGAAAGTACTTCCAGCTTCCAATCTAGAAACATGCCTAGGAAGGTGACTTGAGTAGAATCCATGACAGTCACATCCAGCAATGGACTTACACGTATAGGTAAATAAAAATTCAGATAGAACATGGAACAACAATCTTGTCATTTTTCACACATCATGCAGAATTACGCATGTGGCAAATTTGATACATTTTTTTTTTTTGCTTAAATAATTAGGAACCCCAACTTTCTCAATAGCACTTCCACAAAAACTTGGAAAACCTTCCTAATCCACATTAAATCTAAAGCTTATCAAAATTATTCCATTTTTAAACTAGAGTAACTTGAAGTAAATGAGTGTAAGGGGGTCAGGAAAACGTCAGTGAATCAATCCTCATTTTTCTCACCACATCAAGTGAAGCCGTGATTTAAGCCACTTCTACAAGGGAAAGTGCTTCCCACGTAACTTTTCTCCTCCATGATCTCTCCCCCATAATACATTAGGGTAACCTTTACTTGCCATAGAAAAACAGACATGTGAATTTGATACTCTCAGCTTGTTGATATGTTTTTAAAGCTGGCGAACAAACAGAGTGCAGAATGTGAAATTTTTTTCAACTGCTGCCACATGGCTAGCTGGAAGCGGGAATCAGGACACTGCTGTCTATTCTGATTTCCAGCAGAAATATTAAGTTATGTTGAGGGGGGAATTGTTATATTTGATATCATCAAATTGTTGTTTCCAAAAAACCCTCCCATTTCTTCTAATTAGAGAACCTTACAAATGAAATAAAAACAAATTTAATTTGACCATCTCCAAAAGATGTCTAACAGTTTTCAAAGAAATGTCTTATTCAGACTTTCCCATTAAAAAAAAAAAAATAGAAAACAACAGTGTCATTTAGGGTCCAGTCACATTTGCTGACCCTTTAAAGGAATGTTGTTTATCTATAACTTGACTTAAGGAAATTTAATATGCTAAATCTTTCAAAAGAAGATACAGTAGAGGACATTAATTTTATTAAAGAAACCATTTTCATATACAAGATTCATTAACATACTAATCTCTTCAGTGAACTTAAAGTCAATTTATAAAAGTTTGATTCACACACCTTTAGGGAGACACATTTATTGTGCAAAGCAACAATTGGCCCGTGCCAATTTTTTTTATAACAATGGTCCCAGACTACTCAGATTATCATTGTCTTTTCTTTTCCTCCACATAATTTAATTTCCTCCTAACATGCTAGAGCCTACTGACTCTGTAACACCAGGTTAGAGCTTTTCCTTAGAGCTCCAGACCCATATATTAAACCCTTATGAGACATCTCCACCTTTTTAACCCATGGAAATCCAAACTGTAGGCATTCAGGACTGACAGGATCACTCCATCTTCCAAACTCTCCCCTTCACATTTTATTTCAGGAAACTACTATACCAGCTACCAGTGATCCAGGTCAGGACCTCGGGGTCATCCTTGAATCCTCCCTACCTTTAGCCATGAAACAGCTTAAATTCTTTTGTTTCTACTTTCTTAATTTTGCTTAAATGCCTCCACTTCCCTCCCTCTCCATTTTCATTTGGTTGAGATAAGCTCCATTTCCCCTACACAAATGCACAGCTATCTGTCCAGCCTTCTCTATTCCATGCCCCATATCACAGCCAGTGATATTTCAAAACTGCAAGTTGAAATAAAATATTCCTGCTTAAATTTTTGTGTAACTCTGAAGAATAAGACCTAACTCCACAGCATGGCATAAAAGACCCTTCTGTATATACCTCTTCCCACTCCTCCCCACATTTCAGTCCATACAGAGCTGCTGGCAGTCCTCTATAAGCCACACTCATCATCACCTGTGGGCCTTTGCACACACTATTTGTTCTAACTAATATGAACTTGTGACCCTCTTAAATCCTTTCCCAATTCCTTATTTGCCTTTGATGTCTCATTTCTGGATATTACTTCACCCAGGAAGCCACCCCTGACTAGTCTCCATCCCTTACAGACAGCAGACAATACCCCTCCCGTGTGTTCTGGAAATTCCCGGTGCTTACCCAGACAACAGCCCTCATCACCCTTTATTGTAATTGCTCAGTCACTTGCCTCTCCTCCTTCTAAACTATAAACTTCCCAAGGGCAGAGATGGTGTCTTGTTTCCATTACACCCCCAGCACCAAAGTCCAGCAGATGCTCAAGCAGATAAAGCAATGAATAAAAGTATATAAAGAAACACAAACCAAGAAATAAACGCAATTTCCCCATTTGGTTAACATTAATAATATTATTAACTCTCAGTGTGTTTGACTTTCCTTTTCTCTACAGACTTAACATTTTAGTTTCCCAATCTATAAAAATGAAAACAAAAACACAAAATGCTTCCTTCTCTTGCTTAAATGCAAACATAAGCATATTTCTTCTTCAAATAGTAGACTTATTTTAAACTGATTTAATGGGCTGCACCTGTGGCTCAGTCGGTAAGGCGCCGGCCCCATATACCGAGGGTGACGGGTTCAAACCCGGCCCTGGCCAAACTGCAATCAAAAAAATAGCCGGGCGTTGTGGCGGGCGCCTGTGGTCCCAGCTACTCAGGAGGCTGAGGCGGGAGAATCGCTTAAGCCCAGGAGTTGGAGGTTGCTGTGAGCTGTGTGAGGCCACAGCACTCTACCAAGGGCCATAAAGTGAGACTCTGTCTCTACAAAAAAAAATAAATAAATAAACTGATTTATTCATAGGAATTTTAATGCAAGTATACTTTGATACATAACATAAAGAAAATTCTCAAACACCCTAGGTAAGCAGAGTATAGGAATAATAGTGAATTTGAATGCACCATTGGAACTTTGGCTTCATTATTTACAGGAACACTGGCTTTATGTACAGTGACTAATGATTCTCTTTAGTTTTAGAAACTTTAATTTTGATATACAGTATTGGGCTTTCTTCAAGTAAGATATGGTTATGGGGCTTTAAAAATTAAGAAAGACTTCAGGTTTGCGAAGAAAAGTAAAAATTGAAACAACACAATGAAGAATAACATAACCCTGTTTTGACTTAAAGAAGAAATCTCTTTTTTTATTTTTGGTTTTTAAATTCACGACAAAATTCTGAAACCAGAAAATTAAGGTATTTAGCTGTCATGTATTTTCTCCTGGGTGAAATTATAGGGGGTGAAATGCACTAGATAATTGTTTCCCAAACATTGTTCCAACAAGAAAATCTTTTCTTTCTTTAAAACAAATATTATGGAGAGGATCAGGATATATAAAATGTAAAGAATTTTCTGCTGGGAGGAGATGAAGAAGGGAGACAGTCTTGTTCTCCACCCCCTTAGCCCTACAGCATGCTGCTTCTGAGGTGCCAAGAATTCCACAGAGCCTGCCTTGAACCCTTTTCAAATCCAAAGTTACATGATTCTAAAATTTACCAACTTCTGTGATTTAATTAAAAATAAATAAATAAATAAAATTTACCAACACTTCTGAGTATGCAGTTATCTAGAAAGGAGAGGCTAAATAGCCAACCTCCATATTGGAAATTTCTAGAGAACACGAAAAGTGTGTGGTTAACATAGGTGTGTTTCAAATGACTACAGCTATTAAAGAGAGATTTCTGAGCATTGTTATAGAATTAATGGATGCTATAATATTTCTGTAATTGTTTTTTTAAAATCCATCATTTTCTATCATTTAAGGGAGTCTGTGAGAGCAGGTATAGCTGAATGAAAAGACAAACTGCCGGTGAGGAAAACTTAACTAACATTTCAAAATTGGAAAGCATCTGTTTCATCGAGACCCACAAAGTAATGACAGGAACTCAGTTTCAAGAAAGCCCAAGACATTCAGAGACTCAAAGTAATGAGCCTAATTCCCCAAAGTCTCAAGCAGTTTCCACTAGGGTAACAAAAACAAGAACTCATGTTTGTTTGTTTTGGAGACTCCATTTGGACCAGGAAGGTCAGGCTCTGAACAGCCCAGCCATTGTTCAGCATCTTTCATTCTGACTGTGGTCCAGCACCTGACTAGGACTTAGGAAGCCTGGGTTCTCTAACTGATTCTGTGATTGATTCCCGACAGGGCTTTTGAAGACTCTCGATTTTTCCCCTCTAGACTATTTGTGAAATGAGTTTTTCTTTCTAGAGGGTGGAGTAATCATGGGAATTACACTGTCCCCTAGTACTTGCAAATATGCTGAGGATGGTCAGACTAATATTTTATTACCAGTGATTTAGTTTTAATACTTAAAAACAACAATAGCTATGCCCTGACAGATTATTCTGTGCCAGGACAAGTTCTAAGCGCTCTACATAAATTAACTTGCTTAATCTTCACAATGTTTCAATTAGTGAGGTGTATTACCATCCTTATTTTGTAAACGAGGCAGCAAAATCACAAAGCTGAATAACCTGCCCCAAGTCACACAGCTAGTGAAGAGCACAGCCAGAACGCCAGTGCAGGAAGTCTGGCTCCAGAGTCCTCACTCTTCACCACGCTGCAGGGCTCACTGCCTCTCCATGGAAGTTCTCAAGTGTTCCCAGATCTGGCACTATGAGGGGAAGAAATGGGGTGGCTAGAGCTCATATGATCTCCTATCTGCCTCATATGATTTGTTTAAGCAGGTCTGCTCTCACACAATTACGGAGCATGACATACATTAGCCTCATACTTCCCCCTCCCCCAAACAAGTACGTGATTGCTTTGCAGGATGCAGGGAGCTGGGTAGGGAGAGGATTAAATAGCTTTGAGGAGGCATTTTTAACTGAATTGGACTATCTTTCAAGACATACATATTTAGGAACAAAAAGGATTTGAACGTTTTGTTAAACATCACTCCCTACAGTCACTTTAATAATACTGGCAAATTCTGAACTTTCCATTGCTGACACTTCGCAATTACTAATATCAAAGTGCCAACAAGACAACAGCTTGGAAAGTGAAACTCTCGCAGAGCATTCTCTGATCAAGTTTCCACCAAGCAAGAGTGGGATGGATTTCTTGATGCTTGCATTCATACAAGAGTGTGCTCTGCTCTTACCTTTTTTCCCCCTTTGACTAATTAGAAGTTCTATCATCAGGGTGGCGCCTGTGGCTCAGTGAGCAGGGCGCGGGCCCCATATGCCGAGGGTGGCGGGTTCAAACCCAGCCCGGCCAAACTGCAAGAAAAAAAAAAATAGCCGGGCGTTGTGGTGGGCGCCTGTAGTCCCAGCTACTTGGGAGGCTGAGGCAGGAGAATTGCCTAAGCCCAGGAGTTGGAGGTTGCTGTGAGCTGTGTGACGCCACGGCACTCTACCGAGGGCAATAAAGTAAAACTCTGTCTCTACAAAAAAAAAAAAAAAAAAAAAAAAAAAAGAATTTCTATCATCAGATGATTCAGGGTAAAGGATTTTCTTGTTACTGCCCCAGCAGAAACAAGAAAACAATTGAAAGTGTAGTGGGTTGTGGAACGCAGCTATAAATGTTGAACTGTTTCTGCCCCATATAACAGCCCTGGTTTCTACTCCCCAAAGATCCTCTGGTCTTAAATATGAGCCAAACAGGACAAGGTATCCGGAACAGGTGGCCATTTTGTAGTTTTGTTTTACAGTTCAAAAGCCTCTAAGCGACTGCTGAGTTTCACTAATCACAAAGAAATCTCTCAGAGAGAACTATGAAATAATTTAACTGGAGTCTTCCTACCAGAACTTCAAGAATTTTCAAAAGTCACAACACATTAAAGGGTTTGGAGAGACATTGAAGCTAAGGAAATGCACACTGGGGAGGGGGCTGTTGTAATAACCCCCAATAATCTGGAAAGCAATGCACCTGAGATTGAGAAGCGCATACTGCAGGCTGGAGGAAATACAAGCTGGTTGTCAAGCCCGGACTCTTGGAATCTGCAAATAAAACACTTCGTTCAGGACAACTAAGACATGTTTTGAAGTGTACATTTTGTGCACTAAATACAAGAATAACTGATACTAATCAACTGTTGTGAAGCCAGGCCAAAGTTGGAAGTACGGGAGCAGTAAGAAAAACACGACCTAAAGTGGCAATGTAGCAAAGAGCTACGCAAGGTCCATGGCCAGAACTTCGCTAAGAGGCAAAAGCAACAAGCTCTGGGTCTCACCAAACCCAGATGGTAAAGCAAAAGTAAATGAGTGAATGCTGAGTAATTATTTATCAAACAACACGATCATTCCAGAAACACAGAAAATATGTAACATAATAACATTTAAAACAGTCTCAGCAGAGTTTTGAAATGGGGCAGTAAAGAAGTTCACATTGATTAAAAACCAAAATTCAGTTGTGGTGCTTTTGGTTTGCCTTCCTTATAGAAAACAATCCATATTCATATGTGGTGAAGGAAAGGAAAACCTTTCATGAATCTCATGCATAGTAGATGTGGTGCTCAAGATATCACCGACTCCATACCAGGCTCCAAAGTATCTTTATTGGGACTATCAGGGAAAAAAATAAGAATATATTAATAGCACTTAGCTGTAAGTGTTGTATTTCATACTATTCCTAAAAGGACTCTAGACATCTAAATTTGTTTTTGGTTTGATCATGTTTTTAGGAAAAAAAATGCAAATTTTAAAATTAATGTGGAACCCATCACAATTACTCAAAGTATGAAGATTCTTATCATATTTTAGATGAAAATTATTCTTTAAAAACTGCTTTCCAGGTCCATTCACAAAATTCTTCTCTTCTATTGTTTACAATGTATGTTTGCGTACCTATTTAGGTTCTTTTGAAAAATGACCACTACTTCCATTCATCCCTCAACATAGTACTTAAAAGGAAGCCAAGGAAAACATTCAGGAAAAATGCTGCCTCCTGAGAATTCAAGAGAACAGTAACGCATTTAGATTCTGCAAGATTAAGGTAGGCCATACAAATACATCTTCCTCCCAGTGGCCATGTCATTTTTCATATGCTAACCACCATATTCTAATAACACATAGGTAGGAAACCACTGTCATCAGAAACAGGGTTGTGATCTCAATCAGCTACTACCTAGGGAAAGCCAGAGGTTGGGAGGAGGGGAAGATGCAATACTAAATTCTTGCGCCTTCCTTCTTTTGTAGTGAAAAGTGTACCTTTGCACTTTAAGAAGGTGGCACCACTAAAACAGATCTACATTATTCAACACACTCAACAATGTAACCATAGAGTTGTTAGAGGCCTATGGCATCTGACAGCTGAGAGGCAGCTATGTTATAAATCTTTCCACAAAGGTCCAAACCTTTACTCTGCTATTAGGTCAATGGAAAGTACTTATACTTCCTGAGTCTGGGCTTCCTCAATGTACAGTTGCACTCAGGCCTGTGCACACTTGAGGCTCAGCAGGAACTTTGGATTTAGCCACTCAGGCCAATAACTAGAGCAGCCACACCTTCTATACCAGCTAGCTTCAAGTGCCATGTCCTGTTGTATCCTGAGAAACTAGTTATCCACAACTCTGACTCACCTGTAGGGGGTGTAGTTTTTATTTTTATTTCTTGATACACACATTTGATGGCTTCTTTTCCTCTGACCCCAAACATTCTGAATCAGAAATTACATGTGTAGGGTTCGGGTAGTCTTCACTGATTTATTTTTAATCTCCACAGAATATTATGAAGCAACCAGGGTTAAGAACTAGTAACATAACCTGTTAAGTGTTCTTGAAATTCCAATGTTTCAACCTATAGTAACTGAATAAATCAAGTCTATAAGTCTTACCCCCCACCCCATGAAAAAGGACATGAAAAAAATATTGAAAGCCAAAGATCAAGAATAACACACTAGGCTCAGCGTCTGTAGCTCAAGCGGCTAAGGTGCCAGCCACATACACCAGAGCTGGCAGGTTCAAATCCAGCCCAGGCCCACCAAACAGCAATGACAACTACAACCAAAATATAGTTGTGGGCGCCTGTAGTTCCAACTACTTGGGAGGCTGAGGCAAGAGAATTGCTTAAGCCCAAGAGTTGGAGGTCGCTGTGGGCTGTGACACCACAGCACTCTGCCCAGGGCAACAGCTTGAGAATCTCATAAAAAAAAAAAGGTCTCATAAAAAAAAAAGAATAACACACCAAATAATTCTTAAAATAATAATTACAAGTCTATAGCATACTTTAGAGTGATGCTATACAGTAGCTATATAGTAAGAGTACCAGATCTGAGACACATGTTATTGCAGATTTTCTAGTAGCAACATTTAAAACAAAAAGAAGTGGGTGAAACTCATCGGAATAATATATTTGATTTATCTAAAACACCATTTCAACAAGTAATCTATTAATATTAGATATCGCTCTCAGTGAGATATTTTGCATTTTTTTTTTTTTTTTTTTGCACAAAGTCTTCAAAATCAGGTGTGTATTTTACATTGAGAGCCCAATTTGGAGAAGCAACCAGTGCCATGCTCAGCAGCCACATGTGGCTAGAGGCCACTGTCCTGGAGGCACAGCCACAGAGCATGACATATGCAAGTACAGCTGTGAACACAGCACATGACATCGTTCCCTTCATAAAGCCTGAAAACGCCACATTAAATTTATTTTTCATACCTTTGTGACAGCAACATGGACTAGCTGTTACAGGAAGAAATAAAGGCAATGACTGTTTCCAAGAGCTGCTGGGCAGATTACAGTCCTTTGCCTATAGTGTGACATGTGTTCAAAATTATCTATACTATTAGTGCAAAAAATGCACTAAAGTGTTTCTAAAATAATTTCCATATCATATACCACAGTAGAATCTCCATAGTTGACCCCCTCCCTAAGCTGACCTAATGTTCATAGACTGGACATGCACCACACGTTCATATCAGTACAGTAGGCCTAGTTCCCTATGTTTACCACGTCTGTGTGTCAAGCAGTTTTTTGCTATCCCTATATGTGTGTGTGTATGCTTCTGTATTCCACATGTAGCCTTTTGCAACTAATGTAGTCTGTAGTAGTAAAATAAACTTGATTCTCTTAGGAAATCAGGCATTTTTCACATAAACTGACATATACTAAGTGATTCAATTCAACATGACAACTTGTGTAATCACCTGGAGATGCAGCACAAAGAAGTGAGCAGTTTCTGCACGCACAGAGATTTCCACCAAGAGGGCAAGCCAGACCTCTCTCTGCTTACCAAGTGGGTGGGGTACCTTGGATTCTTCCTCTAATTCATCAGCCTAGAGCAATGTTTTCCAACCTTTTTTATCTCACAGCACACTTGAAGCTATAGTTAAACTTCCAAGGCACACTTAAATTATGATGATCAAAAAAAAAAAAAAAGATTGAAAAAAAACTTACTGTGCTTTGAACTACTTTTGAAAGTAATTTAATTAATGATCTTTAAAAATTGTCGTGGCACACTTAAGATCCTCTCACAGCACACCAGTGTGTTGCGTAGCATGCGGGTTGAAAAATCACTGGCTTGGAGGAACAATTTCCTTCTCACAGAGCAAAACAGTGCCACAGGATACCTAGTGGTTATCCTGAGTTTTGGAAGCATGGGGAACTTTATTAGAAATAACTCACTCATTTGAGCAGAAGTAGACAACAGATCTGGCCAACTCTCTATACCTCCCAAGCCAAAGTCAACTTTTTATTGCTAATATTCAACAATGCAAAACTCTAAACTGGCAACTGAGTACTTTTCAGATGCAAGATGACTTCCCACAACAATATTAACCTGCAGCCTCTACTAGTGAGAAGTTTGAATGACCCACTCTCTGAGAATAAGGCAAATCAGAATTTTAGTTTTCCTAACAAAAAATCAGGTTTGCCACCTATGTGCCTGGTTTTCAAAGTGTATTGATTGTGTTGTAGACAACAGCACAGAAGATCTACCATAAAAAATACCTACCTCCTGGGCGGCGCCTGTGGCTCAAAGGAGTAGGGTGTCGGCCCCATATGCTGGAGGTAGCGGGTTCAAACCCAGCCCCGGCCAAAAACCGCAAAAAAATAAAAATAAAATAAAAAATAAAAAACCTACCTCCTGCAGCCCAGTTACTCTCAATCAATTTACCCTACTCTATCATTTTCCATCAGCTTTAGTACTATCTTAAATTACCTGGTTCATGTATTTGCTTACCTCAGTAATATCAGTGACCTCCAGGCATATATAAGGTTCATGAGGAAAGGAACTTTGTCTGTTGTTTACTACTTCATTCCCATTCCATAAATCTAGGCACTCACTCTGTTAAATATTTTTAAAAATTACTTTATGAATTGGCTCAGCAGCTAGGGTGCCAGCCATATACACTGGAGCTGGCGGGTTTGAACCCAGCCCGGGCCCACCAAACGACAATGACAACTACAACCAAAAAATAACTCAGCTACTTGGGAGGCTGAGGCAAGAGAATCACTTAAGCCCAAGAGTTGGAGGTTGCTGTAAGCCATGACACCATGGCACTCTACCCAGGGCAACAGCTTGAGACTCTGTCTCAAAAAAAGAAAAAACAAAAAAATTACATTATGAATAAATAGTCCAGGGTTATTAATCTCAAAATATCTGCTATGAAAGATGACCACGGGGAGACCGGGCAGAGGGAATGCTGTTTGTGATGGTGCAGGGACTTTTAACAGCAGAGCTGGTTCAGAGAACTATAGATGGGAAATATGATTCATGAATGACCTGGCTTCAGTGGAAGGAAAGGGAAGAATTCATTTCATACCTACAAGATAATACTAAACATGGCCCATATTTACCATGTTTACAAAAAGCTTTTGTTTTTAGAGTAGATTAACTCACCTAGACTGAACTCCTCGGCTATGGTGACCTGTGATTCAGTCAGAATAGGTAACAAACAATGGTATGTGCAATCGGAGCATTTGGGAAAGAGTTTAATAAATAAGTTATTTATAAATATGCAGCAGGGTTTAAGGAAACCAACAATGGATCTTTCAATACCCTGGAACAGGCAAAGCAGTTTCCACTGCTGAATTGGAAAAAGAAAGATAGGGACACTGCAATGATATTGTATGGAAAGCACTGCCCGCTAGAAGCTGTGTCCAAGGGGCACAGGCAAACCAGTGTGAGCAGGCACTGGGGGAAGGGAGGGCGGTGGATAAATACCCCGACTCCACTCTCTACCTGCTTATCTCCCATCAGGGCCTCCAATTCGTTGGAACTTGACTGGAAGCTGAGGGTGAGGAACATACTGAGAAGTCTAGAGGCCAGCCGGCCCAGGCACAGAACAGGCCGGAGAGAAGTAATGAGTGAAACCGAGGGGACTAGCATGCCCTATGAAATGCAGCCTGAAAGTGAGGTTTGCTTTAGACTGCTTCATGCTTGACTCTTAGGCCAAAACTATTACTTGAATTATTTAAGCACACAATTTAAATAATTGAACCTAACATATCTTAGTTACTTCAAAATACCATGAAAATGGGCAATATGATTAAGTATGCTTTAGTAAAGCCATTCAGAGTAAATTCACATTCAGACATTGACTATATAATATGGTAGTATCTTTTAGGAGATGGGAGATAGGAAGTATGAGAAAAGAATAGAATTTGAAATGCAATGGCCAAGAAAGGCCTCACAAAGAATGACATTTGGGTCAAGTCCTAAAGGAAGTGAGGGAGCTTGTCCTGTGGGATAACTGGGGAAATACCATTCCTGGCAGGGAGACCTCCCAAAATAATAATTGCTCCTACCTTTACAAAGGCAAGTTATAATAAATTTCCCTTAATATGATAAAAGCTGAATTCATAGGATTAAAGTACAGTTATGTTAAGGCAATTAAATGAAGAACTACAGGAATGTAGTCCAATAATGCAAGTTTTTAAAATCATAACTTGATAAGAGGTAGATGTATAGAACATAAAAAACTGATAGTGCAGCCGGGCGCGGGGCGCACATCTGTAATCTTAGCACTTTGGGAGGTCAAGGTGAGCGGATAGCTTGAGCTCACAGTTCAAGATCAGGCTGAGCAAAAGTGAGACCCCTGTCTCTACTAAAAATAGAAAAAAAAGAAAAAAAAAAACTGAGGCAAGAGGATAGCTTGAACCCGAGAGTTAGAGGTTGCTGTGAGCTATGACACCCAGGCACTCTACCCAGGGTGACAGCTTGACAGCTTGAGAGCTTGAGACTCTGTCTCAAAAAACAACCACACAAACAAAAAAGTGGATGACTACAGCCCACAGCAAAAAATAACAATCTTTAGAGAGGGGTGAGAATCTAATTTCCAGACTCACCAGATTACATACTCAAAATGTCCAGTTTTCAACCAAAAAATAACAAAGTACATAAAGAAATAGGAAAGTCTGGCATGTTCACAGGAAAAAAAGAAAGTGACAGAAACCATCCCTGTAGCCCAGATATAAGATTTACTAGACAGTCATTTTATCTTAAAGATGCCAAAAAACTAGAGGAAAGGCTCAGCGCCCATAGCACAGTGGTTATGGCACCAGCCACATACACTATAGTTGGCAGGTTCGAACCCAGCCTGGGCCAGCTAGAACAACAATGACAACTGCAACAAAAAATAGCCAGGTGTTGTGGCAGGTGCCTGTAGTCCCAGCTACTTGGGAGGCTGAGGCAAAAGAATAGCTTAACCCCAAGAGTTTGAGGTTGCTGTGAGCTGTGACACCACAGCACTCTACCAAAGGTGACATAGTAGGACTCTGTCTCAAAAAAAGAAAAAAAAAAACAGAGAAAAACACAGATAAAGAACTAAAGGCAATCAGAAGAATGATGGGAGAGCAAATAGGGACTATAAACAAAGAAATAGAAAATACAAAAAAAATTAAACAAATTTACGGTCAGGTGCAGAGGCTCACGCCTGTAATCCTACCACTCTGGGAGGCCCAGACAGGTGGATTGCTTGAGCTCACAAGTTCAAGACCAGCCTGAGCAAAAATGAGATCCCTGTTTCTACTAAAAATAGAAAAACTGAGGCAAGAGGATCTCTTGAGCCCAAGAGTTGGAGGTGGCTGTGAGCTATGACACCATAGCACTCCACCCAGAGCAACAGCTTGAGATTCTGTCTCAAAAAAAGAAAAACCAATAGTGTGAACTTTAGGCAGTGGTCCCAAACTTAGCAATGCCTCACAATCATCTGAAGGTAATTTAAAAGGTGACTTTGACTCTTCAGAGGAGCAGCACAGGAAATTGTGACACAGATTTTAGAACTAACGTTTTAGAAATTCCCTCTCAAATATGAAATACCTTCAATCTTTTAAAAGCGTTTTTATTTGTGCATACATGTTTTTGGGCTGTTTCAAATTAAGAATCCATTTGAGACTATCTGCTATTCAAATTTCTAAACCAATCAGTGAAATCATTAATAAACATATGACTTTAATAAAAGACTTCTCAACATAAGCATACTTTTAAGATTATTTAATTATCTTTTATATAATCTAAGTAGACTTCAATGTATGATTTTTGACAGCTTTATTAAAGCATAATTATATACAATAAACTGCATGTCAATATATATCACTATTTTATGTTGAGGTTGAAAAAAAATCAGTATCCACACAAAAAGACTAAATGACTTACAATGAAAATAAAATTAAATTGTTACCAGACTTGTCAATAGTAATACTTTTTTCCTATGAAAATGAAGTAACATATTCATGATAATCAAGGAAAAGAAATGAGAACCAAGAATTTTGCATAAAACCTGACTCAAGTATTGAAGGCCACCAGTGATGTTATTGACATGTAAGAATTCAGGAACTATTGTTTCCATGAGCTATTCCAGAGGAATCTATTAGAAAACAAGTTTCATGCAATAAAAATGACTAGACGGATATCAACTAGCGATAAGCATTAAATATAGAGTTATTTTTAGCACAAAGACCAAGTAAGAGTTAAAAGGGAAGGTTAAAAGAGTTCAATGATATGCAATGGCTACATCCTCTGACAATGTAGATATAGTGCAACTTTTTTATGAATGAAGGAAATGGGGACAACATACGCAAAAACAATTTTCTTCACTGTTTTTATAATTATTTTGGTGTAAACATCCAATTTATGGTCTCAAAATAATATTTCCTATTAAAAGATATCAGAACTTCTTGGATAAATGGTTGTTATGATGTTTAGGGATGAAAGATGCAAAATAAATCCTGAAACAGTTTATCATATCATATAACAAGGGAGCTATCAAATACCATTAGGGTTATGTCAAAAGATTCAGAGGTCAACTTAAATAGGCTCCGATTAGCCAAAGATGAGACAATTTGAGCATCGATAAGGAATAACAGCTGCAAGAGATTAAAGCATATCAATTTATTTAAATCTATGAATCGATAATATGTTTTTAAAAGGGCCACTTTAGAATGCTAAGCACGGTGCATTAAAGCCAGCCACAAGTTCTTTGCTATTTGCTCAGGAGACCTGAGCTGTCCTTATAAGTTAGGTCTAGTTGATAGTCTCAGCTGAACCTAGCCTTCTAGCCATTCTCACCAAGTCATAATATATGGGAACAATACATCCTGAAGGTCTCACACCAGCCTATTTACAATTGCACACCACCAAGTGACCATAGTAGATGCCAAGTGAACCAAAAAAGAAAAGAAAAAAATCACCCAGCCAAGCCCTGCCTAAATTCCTAACTTACAAACAAGTGATATAATAAAATTTTGCTGTTGTTGTAAGCCACTGGGTTTTAGAATAGGTTATGGTACATCAATTAAAAACTGGAACAAATTTTTAGATCTGGGAGTAAGAGTTCTGCAGTAACAAAAACCTGCAACATGTGGCATTGACTTTGGGACTAGGTATTAGGCAGAGGTAGAAAATCCTCAGCAAAGAGCAATAATGACAGCTGAAGGGCCCTGGAGAAACTTGATTTGGCTTTCATCTACTAAGTAGATTATCATTAAATGCACATATAATGGATATCATAGAATGATGCAGACACAGGCATTTCCACAATCTACATGTCTTCCAAGTCTCTGAAATGACTCACACGGTTTCCCAGCAGGTGTGCACACAATGTGCTGCCACAATTCTCTCCTCACATTCTGGCCACCCTGCTGTGTGCTGACCTCCAACTACACACAGACTTGGAGTCTGCAGCCAACTCAATACTAAAAGACAATTTATTTTTACATACAAGAGGAAAATGTTCATCCATCTCCACCACACCTTTCCAAACCATCTAACCTTTCTTTCTCCCATACAAACTTCCAAAAATCTTTATCTGGACATGGTAATTGATTTTAACCCTGGATCCATAAAGACTAGAAACACTTCGAAAATCCTCTCATGATTCTCCCTTGAAGCATTTAAATAAATTTCCACACACTGAGAATTGGAGTTTGTCTTTTATAAGCCTCGTCTCAAGAGAAAAGACCATTTTAGATAAGATTCCACCAGTTTTTAATTATTTTTTGTTTAAAATGTAATGTAAATCCTCTTCCTCTAAATTTTTACCATTGCATCTGAAGGAATGCGGTAACACTTTCTTTCCTTTAAATTTAGAACTTTCAAATATGTGCACATGGCTACAATAATAACTTCTCTTTGGTCAAGGGCTTCCTAACTATTTTTAGCTTTCATAGTCTTGACATTCCTTCTCTAGCTCATTGTTTGGAAACAATTTTGTTTTGCTTGCATCTGTGATACAATGACAGTTGGAACCAAAGCAGTATTATAGGTGGGTTCCAAGTTCCTTGTCATTAATGTAGCACGTTTTTCCTCTGGCCAATAAATTTTACAATAAATTTAAATTGGGAAATTATAGCAAGTTGAGCTACGAAAAGGAAAAATTGTTATAAATGGAGAATTTTCACAATTTCTTTTGATTTTTCTAGTTCCATTTTCATATCCTCAACTAAAAAGTTTTGGATCTGTAAATCATGTGAAATTTTCCCTAAGTCAACATTCAGTGACAGAAAGATCAAATACAACAATCTTTTAAAAGTAAAAGTCTATTAACTGATTCTAGTGAATATTCATATATAATTGGAAGTAAATCAATCTTATTTTCCTTCTTTCTCTATTAATGAATTATAATCTTGTCACTTTCTCTTTTGCTATATTAACTTGAGTTTTCATTCAAGTAGAAGTTTTCCTTAGGCAGAATATTTTATTTCTAGATTTTTAGCTCTATCTTGTCAATGTTTGCCTCCTCTTAGCATTTTGAGTCCATTTTCCCTTTTTTTCTTTGTGGTTTTTGGCCGGGGCTAGGTTTGAACCTGCCACCTCCGGCATATGGGACCGGCGTCCTACTCCTTGAGCCACAGGCGCCGCCCCATTTTCCCTTTTAATAGTATGTGCACATTAAGAACTGGAACATTAACATCTTAACAAATCAGGTTCCAGAACCTTATTATTGACAAAGAATGCACAGATGATCCTTCAACCCAAATCTCGCACTGCCCAGAATGATTTGCATTTTTACTTTTGGCACATGAACAGCTTTCAACCAGCATGGCAATGATCAGATCCATGCAATTGTGAATTTGGAATGTGTTCATGAGATCCGATAGCCAGCACTTTCCCAAGCTTGAATCAGAGTAAAACTATAGTCTATTCATCTGAAACTTCCAATATTGTATTAAGCAATTTGAAAAATGAATGAACCATATCAATGGCAAATTATTCTCCACACTTACTAAAATATGCATACAACTCAATTTAATCTGTTGAAATCAATTCAGCAAATATTTATTAAAATGCCAGGAATTTAGTGATTAAAAACACAGTCTATCTGACCTAACAAAGCCCTTACAGCTGCAGTCCCCAATCCCCAGGCAGGGACAGGTCCTGTTAGGAACCAGGCCACGCAGCAGATGAGTGAGCGAAGCTTCATATCACTGCCTGAGCTCTGCCGCCTGTCCAATAGTGGTGGCATTAGACTCTCATAGGAGCATGAACCCTATTTTAAACTGCACATGTGAGGGATCTAGGTTGCATACTCCTTAAAAGAATCGAATGCCTGATTGATGATCTGAGGTGGAGATGTAATACACTTGAATCATCCCAAAACCATCTCTCCAGCTCCAGTCTATGGAAAAATGGTCTTCCATGAAACCAGTGCCAAAATGGTTGGGAACTGTTGCTGTATAATATCTCCTCTCCCATTAGTATGATCCTCACTCCTTTGGTAGACTAAGTTGGTAAACATGCACCTCATTTGAAACAATCATGTGTGCAACTATGACAGCAGGACTAGTGGCAATCTTTCTTTTATATCACCTCCAACAATATCAAATAGTAAGAGTATCTCAATATTTCTTTTGAGTCAAGGTCTGTCAGATACGAAAATCTACCATTTTATAGAAGTTATTTTTATCTCAGCTGTAAGATGATAGGATTAGGCCAGATGAAGAAATAAGGCTTCTTCCAGTTCTAAGGTACATAGATCCTGGTCCATCACTGGTAAGAGCAGCATTATCTGATCTAAATAAATGCTGCTCTAATATGCACTGTTATAATATCTGAAATATCAAATGAATTTGGGGACTTTTGGGATTGAAGGACAGAGAAAGATTGTTGGAAGGGCTTGTAACATTCACAATCGAGTTTTGTTGAAGCTGGATAGTTGGTCTGGGTGACCAATCCTTTTCTACTCAAAGGAATGTACAAACTGGCACCATGGTTCATCTGTTACTTAGAGCCTTGCTTGGCTTTGACCTCTTGGATTAAATGAATGTGAATGGCATCTGGCAGTGACCCCTTCCTTCTTCCTCAAACTGTTCCCCTAAGAAAGGTTAAATAACTCCATGAAGCTTTTCATGACCTCTCCAGGTAGGAGTCCCTTGCTTCTGGACTACTATTCTAACTTGAATGCATCTATGGTTACACTCAGACCATAATTATTTCAGTTTTTTTTTTTTTTTTTTTTTTGAGACAGTCTCATGCTGTCATCCTGGGTAGAGTGATCCCTCAGCATCATAGCTCACAGCAACCTCCAACTCTTGGGCTCAAGCAATCTTCCTGCCTCAGTTTTTCTATTCTTAGTAGAGACAGGGGTCTCACTTTTGCTCAGGCTGGTCTCGAACTCATGAGCTCAAGCTCTCCACCTGCCTCAGCCTCCCAGAGTGCTAGGATTATAGACATGAGCCACCAGTATCAGCATGAGCCAGCCAGTATTAATTTGTGCAAGGCTACATTCAGTTAGACAGCAGCAGATCAAGAATCTGAACTCAGCCGGATGTAGTGGCTTACGCCTGTAATCCCAGCACTCTGGGAGGCCGAGGTGGGTGGATTACCTGAGTTTATAGGTTCAAGACCAGCCTGAGGGCGGTGCCTGTGGCTCAGTGGGTAGGGTGCCAGCCCCCTATACCAAGGGTTGACAGTTCAAACCCAGCCCCAGCCAAACTGCAACAAGAAAATAGCCAGGCATTGTGGCAGGTGCCTGTAGTCCCAGCTACTCAGGAGGCTGAGGCAAAAGAATTGCTGTGAACTGTGTGATGCCACGACACTCTACCGAGAGTGATAAAGTAAGACTCTGTCTCTACAAAAAAAAAAAAAAAAAAAAGAGAGAGAGAGAGACCAGCCTGAGCCAGAGCAAGACTTCATCTCTAAAAATAGCTGAGTGTTGTGGCAGGCACCTATAGAGCCAGAGCAAGACTTCATCTCTAAAAATAGCTGAGTGTTGTGGCAGGCACCTATAGTCCCAGCTACTTGGGAAGCTGAGGCAAGAGAATCGCTTGAGCCCAAGAGTTTGAGGTTGCTGTGAGCTACGATGCCACAGCACTCTACTGAGGGTGACAAAGTGAGACTCTGTCTCAAAAAAAAAAAAAAAAAAGAGTATGAACTCAAAGTCTGGCTCCTGAGCCTGCACCATCCACTATTATGTAGCGGTTAATTATTATGAAATTAACCTTAAGTTGTTATAGTGTTATTGTGTGTTACTTATGTTATTATAGTAACATACCTTTTGCTATGTTATATGCCGTCACTCAAATTATTTTTCCCCTCCTTCTGAGACAAGGCATTTTGTTTTTAGCCTGGGCCTTCAGATGATACAGTAAGTTACATAAGGTAGAACTGAATTTTTAAAATCCAGCTTTAATTTCATTGAGAAAGGCTAACTGAAACAAACAACAACAGAGAAAACACAAAAAACAGATTTTTGAGTGCTTACTAAGAGAAAATGATCAATAAAGCACGCCTGCAAGCATCATCTTCCATAATAAAAGTCTTCAGAGAGTTAAAAAGTGTTAACACGGTCTGGTGTCAATGTCATCTGTGACATACTGCCTCCCCAAGGAATGGCTACTACCTAATCTGTGATAGCCATTTGAAGGCATTGGTGGAGCAGGTACAGTCAAAACTAGAGGAGCGTCAAGCAACAGTTCTAGAACCAACAACTATTAATAACAAGCTCCACTCCAGCAGAGGGCTAGTAGTGGCTACAAATGCAAGGGCTTTTAGCAAGCAGATTAGACAGCAAGCTAAGATTAAAGGTCACCTTATTAGAAAGAAATTATAAATACTGAGATGAAAGAAATTATCAAGACTGAGATAAAAATAAATATTTCATTTATCTTTAACTCTAAATTATGGACTGAATGTTTTTGTCCTCCGTCCACCAACCCAAATTCCTATGTTAAAATCCTAGCTCCCAGTGTCATGGTATTAGCTGGCAGAGTCTATGGAGGTAATTTAGGCCATGAAGGTAGAACCTTCCTGAGTGGGACTAGTATCCTTAGAAGAGATCCCAGAGAACACTCCAGGTCTCTTTCCAAAGGAGGGTCCTCACCAGAACCCAACCATCCTGGCACCCTAATCTCAGACTTAGGGACTCCGGAACTATGAGAAATAAACCTCTGTTGTTTATAAGAATGCCTTATAAGGCATTCTTATAAACAACAAAGTCTATGATACTTTGTTATAGCAGTCTGCACTGACTAACATCCTCTACTCTTAAAAGTAATGATAATAGTGTAATCACATGAGAGGTAAGGCAATGTGGAAAGTATAGACATCAAAGGGAGAAGTAACACCTGTCCAGGCATTGGTTGCTAAATTCTTCAATTTTTCATGGGAAATCAGAAATCCAAATTTTAATGTGACAGCTTCAGATTTTTACAGTATTATTAATTGACGCCATTAAACACACATACACACAAACACACACACAAATGCAAATAAATCCTAGACACATCAAACAAAACATAATTGCAAGTCAGTTCTGGCCCATGGCCTATGCTTGCAACTTTGGAATAGAGGCTCCTAGTTCCCCAACACTTAGCAAATAGGAAACAAGGTTACTGGTGGTCAGAAAGAAGAGCAGAGAGTAGAATTCAGGAAACAAAACAAGGTGAGGAGATGCAAAGGGGTTCATGGAGGTAAAAGCAGAAGAGAGCCCAGAAGTTAGTGGATTAAGATGATGGCACCAGAAATCCAACCCGCAGACAGCAGCCTGAGACAGGGGATGTTCTGCCCAACAGAGCTGCCCTTGCTGCTTCTTGCTGTAAACTGAAGCTGGTAGGGGGTGGCTATGCCTGGAGCCACAGTTCTCACAGGAAGCAAATGCAGGTGGTTGGAAGCAAAAGCCATCTCCTTGCAGGTGTGCTCTGATCCTTGCTGGGGCAGGGACAGTCCAGCTGGGATTCCAGGGAGATTACTATGGTCAGGATCCCTGAACTTTCCATTCTACGTAGAAGAACACTTCAGAGACTAAGAGGTTAAGCCCTCCTATATTTCACAAACTGCTCTGTCTGCCAGGCCTCCTCAAGTGTTCCACAAATAAGGCACATTTTGCTATGACACCAACGAATAGCAACTGGTCCCAAGCAACAACATTCAAGCTGATTCCTCAAATGTCAGTTTGCACAGTCTGCCCTCTTTCTTGTAGACCACCCAGTCTTTTTATAATGACTCTATGTTGTCTCATTTATTTTCTTCATAGCAGCAGAGGCCCCAATTTCCTTAGTTACATTTCATTCTCTCCCATATGCAACTGCTGATTTATTTGTAATTCCCTGGATCTCTATTAGTTAGTCCAAGATGATTTTCCCCCTTTCTAATCAGCTGAGAAATATGGCAGAATTGGAAAACTCTTACTTACCTACTTCATTTAGAGAAAAGTGGGGGAGGGACAGGGAAAGAAAAGAATGAGTCCAAAAAGGTTAGAAGGGAAAGGAAACAAAATGCCACACCTAGGCAGCTAGTTCATAGTTAATAGTGTTCTTTTCATTGTGTGTTGTGAAAGAAACGGACAAAAAAACTGTTTTAATGAATTTACCCTATCATTTGGTGCAGCCCATGTTATTGCATTATTGTAATGAAAAACACATCAGAATATGTCTAGACACATGACATACTCCTGGTAGAGAGTTCCCTGCACTTCAAAAAATTGTGGTTCAATTTCCTTCTGGGAAACGCTCCAATGGCAACATTTCAGGTTCTTGAAAGGCTCTTCAGAATGACTGCCTAAGGGGAGGCCACCTTCAAAAGTAGACTTAAAGTATCTGGGCACTGTGAGGGCTGGCAGAGCTTTCCATGGGAAAATGGTCAGAAGAACACGGCCCCCCCCATGGAAACCCCACGTACCATAATCCACTGATAGGTCTGCTATGTGAAGAGTAGCTGTGACAGTCTAAATAAAACAATGAAAAGAACCTGTAAACAGAACAGAAGTAATAAAATACTTTGTTTTGATGATTCTTTCATTTTAAGTATATATGGATTAAACAAATCCAATTGGTATAACTTCCACCAATGTGTTGATTGAAACCAAATTCTATAGGCGTTGGAAGTCAGGAAAGGAAAACGATACCACATCCCCATGGTACTTTACCTATTATAGAGTAACGACGCTACGCCTGTGTTCTCACAGAGGAATCATGAGAACAAATCTTATACTGCAGCCATCAAGCTGAGATTGTAATGCTGGCTGTGCATAGGCTTAGATCGCTAAATGCAAACCACAGAAATCTCTTCTCATACATTTGCAAAACAAAGATTATAAAACAAAATGAAAAGAAGCCTCTATTCAAACCTAAGGCCTAAAATGCTCTGAGATTTTTATCACAGGAGAGGCAAGATAAGCTGGACAGTTGAGAGATCTGCTGTTTGTATTCAACAGGTCAACAAGCATTTCTTAAGTGTGTAAGCAGCACCACAACTAGATCAACAGCCTGTAAGGGTGAACATTAAAGTAACAGATTGGGAAAGAGGAGTGACCCCTGAGAAATGATTAAGAAGCATGCCATAAGGGGAAAATGTAGAGGGTTCACATAAGCTTAAGAGTTTGGTCAATGAGCTAAAGGTGGAATATTAGTTGGGCCTTGAACCCTAAGCAGACAACAGAGAAAGGTGTATCAGAATGAGAACACGTCATCACGAAGGTACAACCTGGGTAGCATAGGATGAAGCAGGGTGAGGAGCAGAACGTACCAGGGATTTGTGGATGCTGCAGCTTAACTGGCACTTTTTAGAAAGGGACAGTCAGGTGAATCAGGTTAGAAAAAGCCAAAATCTGATGTTTTTGAAAGCCAGCCCAGTGGAAATTAAATCTCTCTCCAGTCAATTTAGTCCTTGATGTAGGAGCTAACACAAGCAGCCATGTGGTGCTACACTCAAAATACACAACAATCAGACATTAAGGACAGAATGCAAGCCAAGGAAGACTTTTCCTGAAACCATCACTACTAGTGGCATACGACGACACTGTGGTGGAGAATTTTAGATGTCAACTAGCGTAGACCAGGGAATATCTAGAGAATTAGTAAACCATTATTTCTATGTCTGTGAGGGTGTTTCCAAGAGAGAATGGCATGTGAGTTAGTTGACTGCGTTGAGAAGATTTGCCCTCAGTGTGGGCAGAACAAAAAGGCAGAAAAAAGAGAAATTCATTCTCTCTCTGTCTCTCTCTCTCTCTCCTGGAGTTGGGGCATCCTTCTTCTTCTCCCTTGGACGTCAGAACTCCAAGTTCTCCATCCTTTGAACTGTGGATCCTAAATTCTCAGGCCTTTGGTCTCAGACTGAGAGTTACACCAACAATTTCCCTGAAGCTCTTAGCCTTGGGCTGAGCCAGTTATCCACATCTAGGGTCTCCAGCTTACAGACTGCTCATCATAGGACTTCTCAGCTTCCATAATTGCATGAGTCAATCCCCCTGATAAATCCCCTACCATATATCTATCTATTCTGTTGGTTGTCTCTTTGTAGAACCCTCACTAATATAGTCATCATTTACCAATTCTAGTTATAGATTTGGTTTAATTCTGCCTTCTCTGTCTGGATCTTCCTTCCTACCCTAGATCTCCGAACAACTGTGAATTGTGAATTCTCAAACACTCCAAATTTGCTTCTGTTTGACTAAATGGACTCTGTCCCTTCAGGACTCGCAGTAATTCCACCGTAATTGTTACCAACATCACCAATGCCCTATTCTATGAATTAATCCTCTTATGTCTCCTGGTCTGGATACTGTCCAAGTCCTTCTGTCCCTTGGCCTACCTCTACTGGGGGCAACAAAGTGAGACACTGGGGGGAAAAAAAGGTACAGTATGCAAGAACCAGGTGAAACAATAAGATACAGTAAGAAATCTCAAAGACTTCAGACATATCTGAAGACATGTCTAAATCATTAAAATGTAAGACAATTATGCTTACTACATTTAAAGATATACATGAAAAGTAAGATAAATGTTAAAGGGAAAAAGAAGATATTAAAATGTACCCTAGCATATTTGAAAAGAATTGAACAGATCTGTTGGAATTGAAAATAAAACAGGTGGCTTTTGCAACAATTACAGTAAAAATTAGATGAGGCAAGAATCAACAGTGAATGCCAAATCTAAGGGAAGCTTTTTTTTTTTTTTAGAGACCGAGTCTCACTCTATCGCCCTCAGTAGAGTACCATGGCGCCATAGCTCACCACAACCTCCAACTGCTGGGCTCAGGGGATTCTCTTGCCTCAGCCTCCAGAGTAGCTGGGATGACAGGCACCCACACAACACCTGGCTATTTTTTGGTTGCCGTTTGGCTGGGGTCAGGTTCGAACCCACCACCCTCAGTATATGGGTCCAGCGCCCTACCGCCTGAGCCACAGGCACCGCCCATAAAGGAAGATTTTTATAAGGAGCAGGATATTTGAATGATTTTGAACTATTATCCCACAAACTACTCATTAGAAGAGAAAAGGTAATTAAACAGTGGAGAAGTAAGATAACTTATTGCTGAAAATTAATAGCTACAGATATGATACCCTGACAAAGGCACAATATCACCAATGCTATCTTCTTGTCAAGAAAGCATAACCTGAACCTAATCATGAGAGAACATCAGATAAACTCCCAATTGTGAAAATTCTATTTTTCAAAGGTAACCTATGGTCTTCCAAACTATAACTATCATAAAATACAAAGAACAGCTGCGGAAATGTTCCAGATTAAAAGAGGCTTAAAAGACATAATAATTTAATGTTGTACTTAACTGTGCCCTGGTAATGTACCAGAGGAAAATAAAATGATACAAGACATTACTGAATAAAACTGGAAAAGCACTGTACAGAGACTTTTAAAATTTAAATTTACCATGTAAAAAAATGTATTGATATTGAAAACTATACTGCAGTTATATGAAAATACACCTATTCTTTAGAAGTAAACACTTAGCACTCAGACCATAATGTATGTAACTTACTGACAAATGGTTCATAAAAAATTTGCACATAGAAAAATTTTTATTTCATTAAAAGTATGTATAAAATAGGCTGGGCACAGTGGCGCATGCTTGTAATCCTAGCACTCCAGAAGGCTGAGGCAGGTGGATTGCTTGAGCTCAGGAATTTGAGACCAGGCTGAGCAGAGTGAGATCCTGTCTTTACTAAAAATAGAAAAATTAGCCAGGCATTGTTGTAGGCACCTGTAGTCCCAGCTACTTGGGAGGCTGAGCCAAGAGGATTGCTCAAGCCCAAGACTTTGGGGCTGCTGTGAGCTATCATGCCACAGCACTCTACCCAGGACAACAGAGTCAGAGTCATACACACACACACACACACACTATATACATATACATATACATATACATATATATATATATATATATATATGCTCAGCGCATGTAGCTCAAGGACCTAGGGTGCCAGCCACATACACTAGAGCTGGTGGGTTCGAATCCAGCCCAGGCCTGCCAAACAACAATGACAACTACAACCAAAAAATAGCTGGGCGTTGTGGCAGGTGCCTATAGTCCCAGCTACTTGGAAGCCTAAGGCAAGAGATCACTCAAGCCCAGGAGTTCATGAGTTGGAGGTTGCTGTGAGCTGTAACACCATGGCACTCTACCCAGGACAAAAGCTTGAGATTCTGTCTCCAAAAAAAAAAAAATTTATATGTATATTTACATAAAATAATTATATATAATTTTATATATAATATGCATATATGTAAAGTAACTTCACATATACATACATGACATATAATTACATATATATTTTATATACAAAATTATACAGAGAGAGCGAACAATAAAGTAAATGAAGTAAAATATTGATAATAGGAATCTGAACAAAGGGTGTAATACTGTTCTTTGTACCATCTTTAATTCTACAGCTTATCTCTAAATTTTAAATGTTTAAAACTATTTTTAAAATAAGAAGCAAAAAAGACCTCAATGGATGAATTCCACAGCAATCTAGACATAGATAAGAGGAAAAACTGGTACACTAAAATATAGGGCAGAAGAAATGATCCAGAATGCAATATAGTGGGAGGAAATGTAAATCTGAAAGGGAGAGTAAGATACATGGGCTAAGGCATAAGGGTCAACATAACTTTAACTAGAACTAAGATAAAGAGGAAAGTAACAGGGCAGGAGCAAGAACAAAATTTAGAGAAATAACTAACAATTGTTTAGAACTAAAAAAAATACCAGTCATGAAGTTATGAATCACAATAAATGATGAATAAGCAAATAAAATGAAATGAACCTGTAGTAACATGGTAGTAAAACTCCTTTACACCAAAAACAAAGTGAAAGCAACCAGAGAAGAAAAGGACAGATTACCTCCTAAAGAGTAGCAGTTTGACAGCTGACTTCATAAAAACAGCAGTGAAAGCCAAAAAACAGTGGAACTGTATATTCAATGTGCTGAAGGACAATAACCACCAACCTAGAATTCTATACTCAGATAACGTATCCTTATTAGAAACACATTTACCAGAAAATAAAGAGATTTTTCCATAAGCAGACCTAAATGAATTTCAAAAGGATATATTTCAGGCATAAAGAACGTAATCCCGGATGGAAGAACTGAGCAGTAAGAAGAAAAAACAAAAGCAGCATAAATACATGAGAAGACAGCATGAACAAAAGTACAGAAGCAGGGCAGCACCTGTGGCTCAAGGAGTAGGGCGCTGGTCCCATATGCCGGAGGTGGTGGGTTCAAACCCAGCGCTGGCCAAAAAAAAAATAAATAAATAAAATAAAATAAAATAAAATCTTTGTCTCGTCATCTGCAATTGGGAAATTAAAAAAAAAAAAAAGTACAGAAGCAGAAAATAGTCTGGTGTGTTTAAGGAATTGACAGCAGCTTGTATGTGGGACGGTGAAGAAGAAAATTCATCTGTCAAGTTTATCAAATACAAATCCTATCGGTAAAAAAATTAAGTCTGTTCTCTGAATACATGTAGATTTATTTATCCATGAATATATTACGTATGTTACAAAATGCACACAAGAAAATAAGAATTCAAAAGGATGGGTTTAAAAACCACATAGAAATAGAACATCCGATATGTTCTTTCCATATTCTAAGGGATTATATTGCAAAATGGAGGGTCAGCCAAGTATGGCATGCAGGCCAAATCTGGCTCACCACCTCTTCCACACTACAACAACAGAGTTGGTAGAGATGTACAGCCCGTGCAGTCTATCTTGTTCCTTACAGAAAAGGTGGCCAACCCTGCACTTGAACATGAGTGTGAACAGGAGAGAAGGGACATAGTCACCACATTGTAGCATAAATACAGAGGCATGAGGGATCTTCAAAGAATTTAAAGCAGGAGAAAGGTCACTCTGGCCACTGTGTGGAAAATGCAATACAGAAGCTTGAAGAAAGGGAGGTTATTTAGGAGATTTTTTTATGATGCTGATTAAAATGACTTCCCTCTGATACCGGTTTCCTTCTCTATGAAGTGAAAATGACAATTCACACAGAGTTCTTGTGGGTCAAATGGAATAATGTGTAATCAAGTGTTTCTTAACAGTAAAAGGACTGTAAACAACGCAAAGTATGATGATTTTATTTGCAGTAGATTTTCATTAAATGAATGCTTTGGAAAGAGTTGTATGTTTTGCTATCTCAAATTTGGCTGCATTCGCATACATTTTGGATAATGATATCACATAGCTATATTAAAATCATTTAATATCAAAATTTAGATGTGATTTACTTGTGTTGGTTGATTGGATTTAAACCCATCTTGGCCACTTGCCTAGAAAAATACTGCCAATGTTGATAATTCAGTGTAACTTTTTTGCCTGTTCTGTTACATAAAGTAGTGCTCAGTTGAAGTATATACAGTGCAGCCATGTACATCCCATGTAACAGAGATAAAGAAAGTCACAAAGAAATAACATGAGGCCAGATGCAGTGGCTCACGCACGTAATCCCAGCATGAGGCAAGGGGGATCACTGGAGGCCAGGAGTTTGAGACCAGACTAAGCAGCATAGTGAAATTCAATCTCCACAAACAAAAATTTAAAAATTAGCCAAGTGTTGTGGCACATACCCGTAGTCTTAGCTACTTAGGAGGCTGAGGCAGGAAGATCACTGGAGCCCAGGAGTTCCAGCCAGTCTGAATGACAGAGCAAGACCACTATCTCTTTATTAAAAAAAAAAAAAAAAAAAAAAGAATAACAGAAAATGATCTATAAGCTCAATCTCATATACTCTTCTAATTCCCAAGACTCCCAAAACATTGTAGTCTTAGTAAAGCAATCTATTCCCTTAAAATAAAATTTAAGATATTTCTCTTATTCCTGTTTATAAGACTGAAATGTATAATAATATTAGCCGATCCTTTTTCTGATTCAGGGTTATGGTTTTCAAGAGGGTTATGGTTTATGCCCATCTGCACCTATAAAGTACTCAGGGCATAACTTGGTTATAATATATCATAGAGTATCTGTGGTAATAGGTCATGCCCTCATAACTTTTATGTCTTCATCCCTCATGTGTGTACAAATATCTGTTTATGAACACATGTGGAGGTAGTCTTTTAAAAACATGCCAGCAAATTGGTAAAAGAAAACATATATATTTTTTTATCATCAGTGAAGATAGAAGGTGAGAAACAATACCATATGCATCCCAATAGAATTGCAGGCTGTTTTAATTTAAATCAGTCTCTGCCTTCTTCATTGAAAACTGAAGTAAATCATGCAAGGAACTAATTCATACCGGGAGAGACAGCAAAGAATGCCAATAAAATTTATTTGTAAAAAGAAAATATTACTACAAAAATATTTCTGCCACATTTCCAGTTTTGTTTTAAATAAAAGAGTACAGGCCTTTTTCCAGGAACATTTCAAAAGGAAATAGCTTAAAAGAAATTTTTATTTCTGAGTTTTATATATATGGCTGGGTCTCATTTATTATGCATTAATTTGCAGACAAAACCTGGTTCTCTGCACAAAAAAACAAAGGCTTGACACAAGCAACACGGTGGTCTATGAAAGAGCAGCCTGCACAATCCCTATTCTGCCTATGTTCAACACATGCATGTTACTGTTTGCTCCTCTGATAACAAAGATCAGATGCTCCTGGTGTGTAAGGTACACTCTTTCCCAGAGGCTCTGCACAACAGTGCCTTTGAATTCATAGGCAGTTATTTTATTTATGTGTCTTTGAAACCTGGGTAATTTTATGGATCCAGCCTTTTTTTTTTCTTCCACGTTTTGGCAACTGCATTACCAACCCAAACAGATTCTTTACATATATGGTCCTGGTCCCCATCTTCTTTGAAAAGCACAATAAGGGACACAGGACAGAAGAGTAGGTCTGTCTTCCTTCTAGTATTGAGGACAGACCCCATAATGTCATTGCTTCCCCAATCTGTTACCCATGAGCCGATCTAGACTTTTTATAAATCTATTTATATTTTCAATATGCATCACATCCTAGAATAATGCATTCTACAAGTTCCTGGTCATTGTAGACCCCTTTTAAACTTGTGAGATTTCCTTGAGTTCTAGTGAGTACCAGGATTCAATAAATAAGAAAGCATAGTTTCCATAATTTTATAGATTTTATTCATATCCCCTTTCTTTGCTTTCTTCCTTTATATAGAGGCCTCCTGTTTTCATACTACATTCAGGAAAAATATTTAATGATGAATTCACCAACTTAGGCTAATTAGTCAATACTGAAGGCAATTCTGCTCATGTTAGCTAACTTTCTCTGGACGCTCTCACTTTAATCATGTCTTCGTTGAGGGTTGCTGACCAGAACTGCACACCATATTCCTGGTTCAGGGCATAATGAGGTACAAAGAGAGACTGTTTATTCTAAAACAATTTCTAAGCAAGCCTGGAAATGATTAAGATACTTGTGGGATCACCACATACGTTGGAATCAAGAAGTGCTCTGGGTGAAATGGTGCTTGTCAGTGAAGAGAGGGTGCAGAGGTGAGAGGTAAGCCGCCCCTGCCAGGCCCCTCCTGCCTCAATCCTGGGCTGCCCTCCTCCCTGGACAAGTGGTCTCACAAGTTCTCCAGGGAAAGGCCTCCTCACACAAGGGCCTGAAATAGCAGGAGTTTCTTTGAAAGTACAATTTTCACATAACTTTGCAAGACAAGCTAAGTAAGGTACAGTACAAAAAGGGAAAGGAGAATACTGGGATATTTGTCCTTTTGTGTTCACATTAAGCCACATTCCAAAATGATTAACCACTTATAAAACATCCAATATATCAAGGGGCATAAATCCCCTGAAAAGGTAATTCTGAATTTTCTTGGCAAGTAAAGAGTCAAAGAAAAAATATATACATGGTACTGATGAAGATGAGAAAGCATGCTTAATTAATCCTACTGCAGAATACAATACATCAGTGTTGTTACCAGACAACTTGTGTCCATCAAATACTATTTTTCAGAGCCCTAGGCAATAATGGATCAACAGTTATTAATTATCAATTTCCAATTCCTTTTTTAATATAAAATCAATGAAGACAATTACTTTTGAATTACTTTATAGAAAAGAAGACAAATGCTTGGCTCACATGCTGTCATTTTTCAATTCCCTTACCTAGAGTTCTTATACATGGAACCAGTTCTGAGCCAGAAGGCAGCTTCAGAAGATTTCTTAACACAGTGTTTTTGGTAATCATCCCAAATCAAGTCAAGTTGAAAAATAAGACAAAATCTATTTTGTATATATTCAGGTCAGAATGCAACTCACTACTTCTCTACTTTGTTATGTTCTAGTTCCAGAAGGACATTTTGGTTATTCAAGATAGACTAAACAAAAACCTGACATATTTCTTAACACCTTTTCCAGGTCAATTTTTTAAACTACTTTGTATTTTGTCAACTCCGAGATGCTGTCAATTCTCAATTGCACCTTTGTTTTTATGTGTTGCTAAAAAAGAAAAATGCTAATAATTAATTATAAGGCTGCAGTCATTGTTAAATACAGCCTGATTTCAGACATATTAAAATGTGAAGGAAATATGCCTTGAAATCTGTGAAGCACATTATTATCTCTCATTACATTTTTCTCCAATCAATCTCAGATTCTGAGAGCATTCTTTATCCAGAAGCCATGCTCTGATTTCCACATAGTGTCAGGGCACCCTAAAGGCAGTTTCAAACCAGCAAATATTGGGAAACTGTATCACTCTCAGGTAGGCCCCCTACATAATCAAAAGGAGGGAATGAGCAGGGTCTTATTTGAGGTAAAACATCCACAAACCGAAGAGAAAGAGTCTCAAGAAGAACAGTTTCTAGAAATATCACTTAAAACAAGATATCAGGATAGTAAACCGTCTAGCAGGCTCAAAAGAGCCACTGGATATGAAGTTGTCCTTTCAGTCACATATGTATGTATAGATAACACAGTCGCCATCAGGTATATCTTTAAATTCCAAAAATAATAACAGTAAATAAAAACCATATACACTAATGTGATATGTACGTTCTGGGACAAGGTGTCACTCTTGAACTTGGTTCCCAGATTTATCTAGCTGAAGGGATGACAGTATGCTATTCTGGCATACCAACTACATTAGTTAAAGACCCTTGGAAAACAGCAGTTGAATTTAACCACCTTTATGCTGTTACTTAAAAGTAGTAGATGAAATATCCTAGGAAGGCAATATCTTTACCTTCAATGGTAAGAAGCTGAGGCCAGAAAATACTGCATAGACTTAGTGAGAATAATTCCTCTTTTACGTCCCCCCATAATTTTAGTCACATTTTATTATTCCTTGTCCAACCCAGTATATCAGTAACTAACTCTGTGTCTGTGGGTCTTCATTTCTTCATGAGGGATCCTGTGCCATGTAAACCTATCAAATATAATTTTGTTCTCAGCCCTTGCTAGGAACCTAAGGGGATGGGAGTGGAGTTTTTCTGCCTCTGTATAGGCCAGCCTGTCCCTGTTATACAGTTTCTCCTAGCATCATTCTGGAAGCCAACAGGCTCTCTTGTCTTGTGACCAGGTTAAATGCTTTGCCACAGTGTGCTGGCATCAGTTTAAGACAAAAATGGTGAGTGGAGTATTTGAACATAATCCTGGGTGGCTTCCTGTGCTCCTCTGCTCCTTGATTGACCATAGAACTTAATCATTTCTGCATATTTCGGTGCTCTTTGCAAACATCTATAGTGTAAAAATGCTTTCTGTATTTCTCTATGTAAAAAAAAAATATTTTTGTGCATCTGAGATACAACATATCTACAAAGCTCTAGAAAGAGTCCTCCAAATTCATCTTATCAATCCTTCTAGAAGCAGTCTCCTTATTTCCCCAGGAATGATATTCATATCTGTTCAAATCAGGCAGGTATTATTTTATTTGAGAACAGCAGGAAAGAGAAAGAGCTATCATGCCATACATACACTTTAATACATAGTTAAACCCTTTTTTCAGCATTGCCAACAATAAAATAATTCTTGTTTACAATGACTTGGTACTCATCTAGGCTTGAAAGTGATATTATCTATATTTCATAACACACAAATTACAGCACTATTGACTTAAAATGGGGGAGATCTCCCTTCATGGAATTAGAAATCATGATCTTCAATTATGCTAGGCATTCTTCATTTGCCTCTCCAGATCCATTTTTTCCCACCCTTTCAACCTTGCTCTATGCCCAGGAGGCTGGTTTCTAAGGACTTCATCAACTGCATCCCCTTTTGCCTTGTGGTTTCCAGTTGGGTTCAGCCAATGGGAAGCACCCAGAGAAATTCAAGAGCAGTAGGACAGAAAGGATTGAGTATTTGTTTCTCCAGCTCCTGCCTCTCCAGGTATGATTTCTAGCTCTGTCCCTCCACTTAAGGCCACAGCTCCTATAAGGCAATCTTCTCCTCTGCTTCATCTATGGCCAGGGTAGAAATGGTTTCCCATCATTGCCATTTCCTGGGCATCCTCCTTTGTTTGTACCTTGACTCTGCCCAACCTCATCAGTAGTTCTTCTGGTAAGGCCAGGTGTGGTGGTTCACACTTGTAATCCCAGCACTCTGGGAGGCCGAGGAGGGTGGATTACCTGAGCTCACAAGTTCGAAGACCAGCCTGAGCCAGAGTGAGACCTCGTCTCTAAAAATAGCTGAGTGTTGTGACAGATACCTGTAGTCCCAGCTACTCAGGAGGCTGCGGCAAGAGAATTGCTTAAGCCCAAGAGTTTGAGATTGCTGTGAACTATAACGTCACAGCAGTCTACCGAGGTGACAAAGTGAGACTTTGTCTCAATTAAAAAAAAAAAAAACAAAAAAAAACTTCTTCTGTTAATCACTCTTTGATTATTCCTTTTCAGTGTATTGTCTGATATGCTTTCAGCTGACAGCTGAGTGACACATCAGATTTTACAATAGATACTACACAATGTTACGTAAAGATTTTTTTCCTCCATCTAAAGCAAAGGATATGTCTTCCTTAGCCATTTGCTAGTAATCTTAATTTTATTTATTTATTTATTTATTTTGAGACAGTCTGACTCTGTTGCCCTGGGTAAAGTGCTTGTGGCATCATCATAGCTTGCTGCAACCTTGAACTTCTGGGCTCTTCCAAGCAGCTGAGACTACAGCCTTGCTACCACCTCTGGCTAATTTTTCTGTTTCTAGTAGATGTAAGGTCTCATTCTTATTCAGGCTGGTCTCTAACTCCTGAGCTCAAGCAATCCTCCCACCATGGCCTCCCAGAGTACTAGGATTACAAGTATGAGCCATGGTGCCTGGGCCTCAATTTTAAATTATCTGTCATTCTACTACTGTCAAATTCACCTATAGTCTCCATAATCAAAAGGATCATATATGTCAACCTAAGTGTGATCTCTGTTTTAGGCCAGATCACAAGAAGGTAACTTAACTCAACCAAGTCATTCTGTATCCACTTTGTAGAACTTGCCTATAAAAGATTGGATTCTCCCATTTTCCTCATCTGCCTTGACCACTCTTCTTATGGGTTCTCACAGCTCCCTGAACTTGTCTATTTGTCTCTCCATACTGTAGCTGTTTTTTTCGTTTATTTATCTGCCCCACTAGATTATAAGCAAAATGAAGGCATAAACTGTCTTAAACACTTAAGTAACATAGCACCTAAAACTGTGACACTAATCACTTAATAACATGGTAGAACTTCTGTAAATTGACCATGCAAGGGGCTATAACAAACTGGTCAACATATGGAGGTGGTCAACATAAGGAACAAGGCCTGCTGTACTGATACACTGGTCTATGGAAATTAAGCCAAGGAGGTGGTCAACAATTTATCACAGAAATAAATGAATTGAACATTATGCTCTTGAATTTAAAGGGCAATGGGCTAATAATAAGAAACAATCATAGGCGGAACACATGCATGTGCATTATAAAGAAACCACTAATCATTCCTTGCTTCATTTAGTGTCACTCATTTATTATTCTACCAGACACGTTTAGGGCACGCATATTAGAGAGCATGGTGCTAGGTCCCGGAAACACAAAGTTGAGAAAGGAATTGCCCTGCCTGAAATCATCATTTTTAATTATGTAGACCCTGTGAGGATCATGTTTTGACCATAGATGAAGGTTTTCTGTACAAATTTTTCTCAAAAGAACTGGCTTCATTTTGCAACCTGAAGACAACTTTGAAATTGTGTATGATGTTTTACACCAAATAGTACTGCATTCTACCGCTAGCACCTCTTAACTCAACATTTTCCCTTTTCTTTTATTATTTCCCCATTCTTCCTCTGGGTTATGTTTTATGTGTATTTTTCCTTTCCTGGGTTTTCATTGAAAGCTATTTCATCAAATGCTACTTAAAAGATGTTGAAGCATAAATAACAGAAAAACAGATCGCTTTGTTTTTCCCCAGTTAAATTTTATCTATCTTTGAAATTTTATATTGATAGATGCAGCCAATTTTTCACTTAAATTAATTTTAAAAGGCCATAATTACATTAGCACGTTATTAACAACAGAAAATTCCAGTTATGATTAAGGAATTGATATATACCTAAATGTTACTAGTATATGGCAAGTATGGGGGGAGAAGGGACATCCATTGTGGACATTAACTTTCCATATTATATCATTTTCAAAATTTTACAAGCATTTTAACTTTGGTATGTGGGGGTGGGAAGGGCACAATTAAAAGAAACAAAGAGAAAACATCTTAGATTATCTTTGTTTTCCATGTCCACAGGGTGGTCAAATGGACATGTGGATTTAAGATATAAAGGGTGGTAATTTGATTATTGAGTCATATGTGACCCAGGTGAATGAATATAATGACAGACAGATGATGTTATATGTCATTGATATGAACAGATTTCCCTCGTTCAGTATTTTAGCAGCCAGTTATTTCCAGAATTGGCTTAGGCCCTGAAAATATCCTCAGCTGGGATGTAGTTTTGAGCCTGGGACATTCTTTAACAGCTGGAAGACATTCGGTGACTCCCAGTGATGAGGGCCAGCAGGAGTGAGGACAAGCCCTTGCCCTGGAGTTTCCCTGAGCTAGCAAACACTTGCTCTGGGAATGAAATCTCCCCCGCACTCTTTAATATATTATGTTTTAGAAGCAAAACTGAAGAATGACAGTTCATTTGAAATAATCTTTCTACCAAGAGACCACATTTATAAGACTTTTCGAAGATGGGAAGGGTGCAGCATGAATAGCCTTATTTTCAAATTCCTAGGTCACTGTCTTCAAAATAATTGCAAAGACTAATAAAGCAAGTTCTATTGCAGAGTAGAAGTCTCCATAAAATACAAAATTAAATGTAAACTGTGTGAATAATGAAATAGTGGGGGCTCATGTTTATATTCCAATAGCATAAAATATTTGAGCTGTTTAACATTAACTCCTAGAGATCTAATCAAATAGATAATCCAAGTGACTCAGACATTGGAAGTCTTTGCAGCACTGTACTTGCCAGCAGATACAGTCAGTTCTTTCACCACACTGAGAGAGCCTTTAGTCTGTAACTTAAACAAGCACTGATAAAGTTTTTTACAAAAGATGCTATCAGCAAAACAAACAGAGGACTTTGTATAACTTCAAAGCTTATTTGTAATATAGTTAGAAAAAATTCAATGGAAACAGGAAAATAATGTCTTGATTTTCTAAACTTTACAACATCTGCTTTTACTTACTTTTCAACATTGTAAAGTTCTCTGGATTTCGAGTGCATTACTTTGCTTTCTCTGTGTCTATTCCTTTACTGGACTATCTTCACACTAAGTTATATACTTGGACACAATCTGTACTTGGACAAAATCTCTATGGCGTGTACAACAAAGGAATTTTAGAACATGTGACATAGAATATGGGAGGACATTTCCAAAAAAATGCCAGGTATATAAGAAGCAGACCCCTCTGTGAAAATACTCAAAACACTGTATCATTCCTTCTCATGCCATCCAACACTGGATTATTTACACATCATTCACAATCCCAAAGAAAAGAAAGGACTTTTACCTGTGAGTGTATACGAGAGTATGTTCGTGTGTTCTGTCCAAATCCAAATGGGAATGATAACGTAATGGTCAGTAAATCCCCAGGTTTTAGCCAAAAAAGGGAGGTGCTACCAAAATCTATTGGTAATAACACCCTCAGTGTTAATCCATTCTGTGGGGCTTTTGTTATCCTTCTTTCCAAATCAAAAGGACTTAAATATAAAGATGTTTTAGATTTTTTTTTTAATGTTTAAAAGAAAGGTATTTTTCTATATTCAGTAAGAGTTGCCCTTATACCACACTAATATCCAATTACTTTGTAGGGCATGTAAGTCTTGCATTCCTTGATGTTTCTCTGCCTTACCATGCATTCCATTTTTTTTTCCATTTAAAATAGTTACCTTAGAAAACTACAACCATTCCTACTGCTATATTTCCTGATTTCTTAAAATTTGAGATTTCAGTTAATTTCACATCAACTGGAGACAGTGGGTAAAAAAGGAAAGATGATATGTTGGTCATAATTCAGACACAATTTTCCTCAGGATGTTCTTGGAAACCTTACTGAGATGCTTTAAACATTTGTTGGTGGCTCCTTGTGAAGCTGGTTTAAATCCTGTGGGTTATTTGTGGTTAATATACAAGAGGGAAAAAAGGAAAACAGGGAGAAATTGGCCTTTCAGGCACACACTTCTGAGGTTTCACTGTTGGGTTAGTGGACATTCTTCCCTTCACTTCCCCAGCTGAGCTGACCTCAAAATTCTTGGTGTCCATGACTTCTAAAAGAATGTAAACCACATTATCTTCCCCAGAGGGGAAAACAGCAATAAAGTTGGATGATACGTCAGGATAAGAAAGAGGTCCACCACCATGTGCTTAAGAATGAGGGAGAGTTCCACTGTAATCACACCAAAAATCAAGGTTTTGTGCACATGGGTTTGTCCACATAAAAAGGAAGAGTGGCTTTGCCATTTAGTCAAAGGTCATTTACAAGCAGTTAAAAGAGAGCAAGTTGGAGCCATTATTTTTGGTTTCTGTCACACCTGTGAGATCAAGATGGGAGAAAGAATACAAAGATTCTTATCTCTAAAGGATTTTAAAAAATGGAAAGATATTGGAAGTCAGTAGTATAAAATGGGAAGGAAGCAAGGTCCTTCTCTGGCCATCACTGAACACTGGCAACACTGCCTTTTACAGTTGCTTTGATTATGGGCTCTATTCAAACAGTTTTAGCCATGGATAATTTGTTGCTTTAGTTTCTCTTTATCCTCCTTTTTTTTTCATTGCATGTTTAAAAATGGTTTGTGTTCAAGAATCAATTTAACCACAACAGAAGAGACTGTGATTTGGACTTTCTATGACTTCACTTGAGGTAAAAGTAAACTGGAAATCAGCTCTGGAAAAGAAACTCTCAGCCTCACAAGCCTTCTGTTCCTTACAAACATTTTAAAGCTGTTTTCATCTAACATTATCTTTAAACCATCATTCACAAAAGACCCTTTAAATGTCAATGCTACTCAGAGGGCTCAGCCATATGCTCTCTGTTTTTTTCATTCTATACACTTGCAGAGCTTTAATTAGCATCCATGTGCTACTTGGTCACTCTCTATTTTTATCTCCAGCCCAGATCTGCTGATCTTTGGATCCACTGCCTAGTGAACACCAGCCTTCTTGGTATCCCACAAGCCCTCCAATGCATCATATTCAGAATTGAGCTTATTTTCTCATCCCCTACATCTCTTCCCGCCTCAAGCTTCTCCCCTACACGCCTTGACTTCACTGTGTATACATGTAGCTCAATCCAGGGATCTCTTTGACTCCTGTCTCATCTCGTAAGGACCAAGTTCTGCCTCTCCGTGTCCCTTTAATATTTTTATGTCTCCACCTTTACTGTCACCCTAATACACGGTTATCTCTGACAATTTTTTTTTTCTTTAGATAGAGTCTTACTATGTCACCCTCAGTAGAGTGCTGTCACGTCACAGCTCACAGCAACCTCAAACTCTTGGGCTTAAGCGATTCTCTTGCCTCAGGCTCCCAAGTAGCTGGGACTACAGGCACCCTCCCCAACACCCAGCTATTTTTGGCTGTAGTTGTCATTGTTGTTTGGCAAGCCCGGGCTGGATTCAAACCCGCCAGGTCTGGTGTATGTGGCTGGTGCCCTGGCCACTGAGCTATAGGCACCGAGCCTCTGACAAATTTTACTGAAACAGCATCCTAACCAGTCTCCTCACCACTAATCTTTCTCTGATTGACTCCATTTTCCCTCCATAAGAAGACACTTAGAATTATCTTTGCTTGGAGTAATCCTCATAAAACACAAATCTGATCATGACACTCTGACTCAAAACCCTTCAGTAATTTCCCATGGTTTTATATGACTTTAAAAAGTATTTTTACTATGTAGGTTGTGCCTACTTTCCCATTGCTGAGTTTCCAGTTCCACGTCAAGTCACATTGAACATCTTACAGGTTCTGGAACCTGCTGACTTTCAGATGGAACATGCTGTTCCCATTACCTATCTTCAATCCAAGAGTTACTTTTTAGTGGTCTGAGTGTTGTGTCCCCCCAAAATTCACATGTTGAAACTCAGTCACCAAAGTGATGGTATTAGTACATAGGCCTTTGAGAGGTGATTAGGTCATGAGGGTGGAGCCCTTATAAATGAGATTAGTGCCCTTAGAAAAGAGCCTCTAAAGAGTTGTTTGTCCCTTTCACCATGAGAAGACAGGCCATGAAGGTGCCATCTGAAGTAAAAAGCAATCTAGGAATCTGCTAGACACCAAATCTGCCAGTGGCTTGACCTTGGACCTCCCAGTCTATTGAATGTAAGAAACAAATTTCTGTTATTTATAAGTTACCCAGCTTATGCTATTTTGTTACAGCAACCTGATAAGACAAGGACCAAGGATTTCTTTCTTACCCTAAATGAGATCAAGGCCCCAGAAATGCTTGTAAAACACCCTAACTTCAATGTCTCACTCATTACATAATGTTGGAATTATGTTCAGTGTTGCTTCCATGTACTTTAAGGTCCCTGAGAGCGTGAACCACAATAGTCATGTTAACTACTACAACTCTAAAACCTAGTACTTGGTAAATATTAAACAAATACTAATTGAACAAACAAATGTATATTTTTAAATGTGTGATCTGCTGTATTAATGACTGGCTCATTCACCACGGAGGAAGTTTGAGCCATGCTTTACAGAAATTAAGATTCAGGGTGCTCCATAAGACATCTCATAGAATTTATAGGCATCATGGAATTTCCAGGCATCATTTGCCCCAAATTCTTCCAAGTTAACAGGATGGTGGCAGGGTCAACTTCTAGGCCCAAAGACATACTTGCCTTCGGCTAATCCAAAACTGTGGGTAGAATAGGTAAGTTGATAAATGGTCATCTACTACCTCTATCTATTGGCCTTGATCCTATCACCTAGGTTGAAGGGGGGTTATTCAAGCTATCAGATGGCTATTCAAGCTATCAGATGGCCACTGGGAATCAGATGGCCACTGATCAGTAATTCAGATCTCAGATTAGCAGATCCCATTCTGCAAGCCTCTCTTCACAGTAGTTTGATCTATTATATTCCTATGGAAATTGGGTCAGGTTTGTTTTGTTCTGTTTTGCAGTTTTGGGCTGGGGCTGGTTTGAACCCACCACCTCTGGCATATGGGGCCAGTGCCCTATTCCTTTGAGCCACAGGCACCACCTTTTTTTTTAAGAAACAGAATCTCACTTTATCACCCTCAGTAGAGTGCCGTGACGTCACACAGCAACCTCCAATTCCTGGGCTTAGGTGACCCTCTTGCCTCAGCCTCCTGAGCAGCTGGGACTATAGGCACCCGCCACAACGCCTGGCTATTTTTTTGTTGCAGTTTGGCCAGTGCCAGGTTTGAACCTGCCACCCTCAGTATATGGGGCTGGTGCCCTATTCACCGAGCCACAGGCACTGTCCTTGTGTCAGGTTTTTAAAAAATGTTTCTTCGGTAATAATAAACAAGGAACATTTTGTAACTTTGTGTTCAATACAGCTCTAATTCTATCCCACCCTAAATGAAAACAATTTTTGAAGATACCTGTACAATTACCACACCTCTATTTGAACATAGTATTAGTTTTGTTGTCCAAAATTCATAATATACTCTAACACCAAGAAACTCCCAATTGACTGTCTCATCAATTTCAAGTTTAAGTCTATCCTAACTGGATTAATAAATCAAATTATTCATAGATTTTTTTAGAGCACAAGAAAATCCTCAGAAGGCAGTATTTTCTTATGCTCTAGTTTACACTGAACCTATGCCCTAAGACTGAAAGAGTATAATAGGATGAGAATTAAGTCTTTCCATCCACAACAGTACTATTAAGTGAATTCATTGTCTATTCAGTACACAAGCATTAAGAACCTTCTATTTTCAGGCATTGATATACCATTTAGAGTATGTTGTAGTCATATACTTCTAAGAATTGATGTGCAATACAGTATCTAAAACACATTCATAATTCATCTAATGAGTGTTTCCCATCATGATTCATTTTCTTTTTAACAGCAATAAAAACACATGTTCAGTGCTTAACATAATGTCAGACACAATGCCAACTGTCTTATCCCATTTATTTTCCACAACATTTATATAAGGCAAAGATTATAAACCCCGTTTTCACTAAATGAAAGGAAAAGATGTAGATAGCATATTTAACTTGCCCAAAGCCACCCAGTTAGTAACCAAGAAAGGTGAAATTTAAATCAAGTCTATTTGACTCTAGAATTTGTTCTCTTAAGTCTAAACCAGTGCTACTCAAAGTCTGGTCTTCTGTGAACTGGCAGTATCAGCAGCACACGGGACCTAGTTACAAATGCAGAACCTATTGAGTCATAATTTCAGGGAGTGGGGTCCAGCCACCTGTGCTGAACCACGTCTTCCATGAGATTGATAGTTCTTAATTTCAAAACTTACTGCAAACTGCAAACCTGTAATAATCAAGACAGGGTGGTACCGGCAGAGGGGCAGCATGTAGGCCGATGGCTTAGAATTGAGGGTCCAGAAATAACCCTGCATATTTACAATCAACTGATTATGACAAAGGTGCCAACATGATGTAATGGGGAAAAAAAAAAACAAATCTTTTGAAAATATGATTCCAGGAAAACAGGATATCTACATGCAAAAGAATATCAAGTTGGACACTTATTTCATACCAACTCAAAATTGACCTAAGATATCAATGTAAGAGCTAAAACTATAAAACTTTTAGAAAAAAAATATTAGAAGTTAATATTTGTGGCTCTGAATTAGGCCATGATTTCTTAGAAATGATTCCAAAAGCAAAAGTAGCAAGAAAAAAATAAAAATAGGACTTAATCAAAATCAAAAACTTGTGTGCTTCAAAGGACACCATCAAAAAAAAAAAAAAAGAAAGAAAAAGAAAAGACAATGCCCAGAATGTGAGAAGATATCATATCATATATCTAGGTTCCAGAATATATAAAGAACTCTAATATAATTAATATTATTTGTCTTATTATTGAGTTGTAAGAGTTCTTTATATATTTCTCATTAAAATGAGAAAAGAGGTACACAAATGGCCAATATGAAAAAAAAATGGTTAACATCATTAGTCACCAGAGAAACGCAAATCAAAATCACAATGAATCACCACTTCATACCCAATAGAATGAATAGAATTAAAAAGTCGAGTTCTCTATATATTTCTCATTAAAATGAGAAAGGAGGTACACAAATGGCCAATATGAAAAAAAAAATGGTTAACATCATTAGTCACCAGAGAAATGCAAATCAAAATCACAATGAATCACCACTTCATACCCAATAGAATGAATAGAATTAAAAAGTCAGATACTGGCTGGGTGCAGTGGCTCATGCCTCTAATCCCAGCACTCTGGGAGGTTGAGGTGGGCAGATTGACTGAGCTCAGAAGTTCAAGACCAGCCTGAACAAGAGTGAGATAGATCTCCATCTCCATAAATAGCCAGACCTTGTGGCAGGTGTCTGTAGTCCCAGCTACTTGGGAGGCTGAGGCAAGAGAATTGCTTGAGTCCAACAGTTTGAGGTTGCTGTGAGCTATAACGCCATTGCATTCTACTGAGGGAGACAAAGACTCAAAAAAAAGTCAGATACTAGGTATTGGCAAGAACATGGAGAAGTTCGAAAGCTTGTTTATGGGGCTGTTGGAAATATAAAATGATGCAACCACCTTGGAAAAGAGTCTGGCAGCTCCTGAAAAGATTAAACAGCAATTCCACTTCTAGGTGTGTACTCAAAAGATATGAAAACATGTCCACAGAAAAATATGGACATAAAAATTCATAGCAGCATTATTCATAATAGCCAAAAAGTAGATACCACCCAGAAATGTCCATCGACTGATGAATGGATAAATAAAATATGGTAAATCCATACAACAGAATATCATTCAGCAATAGAAATAAATGAAACTGATATATCTACAACATAGACGAACTTTGAAAACATTATGCTAAGTGCAAAAACCCATTACAACCACATTGTGTGATTCCATTTATGTGAAATGTCTACAATAAGCTGATCTACTGGCACAGAAAGTAGTGATTTCCTAGGGCTGGGGAAGGGAAGAGTGGGATTGGGAAAGTGGGAAGATTGCCAAAAGGGTTTTGGGGGGTGGCGAAGATGTTCTAAAATTGACTGTGATGGTAGCTGCACAACTTTATCAATAGTCTAAATCCACTGAATTGTATACTTTAATTGTAAATTAATAGCTATAAAAAAAGAAAAAAATAGACTGCTGAGAAGCTACACAAAATACCAAATAATAGTGATTAATAGTGAATTGAATAGTTTGTGAATAAATGTTATGTGTATTTAATAACACTATTCAAAAAAAGATGTAAAAATGAGAGTTCAAATGACAAACTATAGAAGTATATTTTTTTCTTTGTTATAAAACAAACATAATGAGAAAATTTAAAAGTACTAATCTATTACTTTTTCCTTTTCTGTGCAGTAATGTTCATTTTATTTTTATTTTTTACATTAGTGTTGTACCTGGCATCATAATATATATGAAGTTCAATAAATTCTTTTCTCACTGTCAGTGTTTTTTTTTTCCTGGCCATTATTATCATTCTTATCCTTACATGATTATTACTAAAAATAATTGTGTCTGAAGAGGCTGGGATGTTAAAAGTTATTTAAGCTAAGTGTCAAATATACTAGAAATGCCACTATTGCTCTTTATTATTCTTTTGAGTTTTACTCAAATTATCAGCATCTCAGAGATGCCTTCCCTAACCACTCTACTTAAAATAGACACTACTCCATGCCCTTGAATGACACTGTTTTCTAACCTCTTACCCAGCTTTGTTTTCTTCACAACTCTTATGATTCTCTGATATTGTATTATTTATTTATTGCTATTTCATTCACTACAATATGAATTAAAAAGTTGTCTGTCTTGCTCCCCCTATGCACAGTAAACATTCAACCAATTGTTAGTGAATAAACACTAAAAGTTACATCTACTTGTTAAATTTCTTCACATAAAAGCTTATATAAATCTGTCTTTGTGCACAATTTGTTTTTCTCATCAATGAGATAAATACATTGATTTCCAACCTTCTCATCAGAGCACTTCCTATATGAACATTGTATTCTGCTAGAAACTTCAAAGATGTCAGAACAATTAAAATCTCTTTGTCTATGAGTTTGAAATCTAAATATTATGTATAACATTTTATACAAACTTATCTTCAATAAGCTTATGAGCTATAATTCATTCAACTTAGCAATATCTCTTTCCTAAAGCTAGCAAAAAAAAAAAAATCCACATAATTTTCTCAAGGTTAATCAAGTTTAGACTATCCCAGAATTAATTATTCCAGTCTAGTGATAAAAACCAGCCTCCTTTATTGAAGTTAAATATTGCTGGACTGTGTTAAGTAGACTTCAAAACACTTCTGAAAACTTGACAAATTTTTATAAAAATTACTTCTGGGAGTTCAGATTCTTTTCATTGTTGCTTTATCTCCTTTTCAAAATAATAGGATTTTTAAACAAAGCAGAACTCTGTTAAAATATGATTTGAAATTACAACTGGTTAGGTAGGTAATAGGTTAAATCTTGTCCCTTCCAAAATGTGACAATCACACATATAAACCTGACCATATGTTTAGCCTACAACTCTTTTGTTAGTAATGTATTGGGATATGAAAATTAAGATAAAAGGATATTACTCTGTGTATAGGTATGTATATATAACATTCTTGAAAAGGCTTCTCAACATATGAATTATAAATATTTTGAATTTGAAAAAAAATTCAGTAAATTTAGATTTTTATGTACAGATATTTAACTAAATTAAAGGCTGCATTATATAGAGTCTTGAATCTGAAGTCAGAATGCCTATACGCAAATATCTGATCTACCATTCACTGGCTACGTGACCTTAGCCAAGGTTACTTATGCTCTCTACCTCAATTTCATTGCCTTTAAAATGCAGATAACAATAGCACTCACATTAAAAGATTGTGGTAATTCAATGAGTTAATCCGTGTGGAATACTTAAAACAGTCCTTGTTACGTAGAACCTATAAGAAAGGGCTAGACAATTGTTTTTAGGTGGAAATGGAAAAGCCATTTAAAATTAAAGACTTAGTTATTACTAATATACCAATTAAAAATAAAAAGACAGGGCGATGCTTGTGGCTCAAAGGAGTAGGGCACCGGCCCCATATGCTGGAGGTGGCAGGTTCAAGCCCAGCCCCAGCCAAAACCTGCAAAATAAATAAATAAATAAAAAGATATAATCATGTATTTTAATACAAAATAATGGGAAACTTTATTTTAGCTTCAAGCTTTCCATATAGTTATATTTTATTTGCACAGCTGAAGTAATGACTTTGTGAAGGGAAATTTACAAAGAAGCCTTAATAGATGCAAGATCATTTTCTTATACTATTACAACATGGGAGAAAAAAGGGTCCATGGCCTTCCTGCCAGGTTTAGACTAGACAGTTTTCTTAAGCAGTCACATATTTCTTCATTAAACTGTTTTTATACAGCCTTTTTGATGACTGCTAGTTTCCTTCACAATAAAAGAAGTTCTGACTGTGAATTAATTTTTTTCAATCAGGTAGTAATGATGAATACATTATCTGAGCATCATAGCCCGAATAAGAGCTAACTAGTTGTATTTTCCATCATCTAAATACAATGTGAATAAATCGATTTCATCAGTAAACTCAAAATGTTATCTTCATTGGCAAAGAAATCTAAATAGTGTTCTGCCAACTCAAGTTCCTTTTAGACAGTAAGAAAAGTTAAATTGTCTATGATGTGAAACCAAATGAGTTTCATTTTCCTTTTCCCTTCGTGAAAGTTAGTCAAGGGACCTCATACCATTCCGCAGTAGCACTACCCATAAAATTACTTTAAGAACTCAGTACTTAGAGCAATAACTACAAATTATGACTACATTCATTTTCATAAGTAAATGCTGTTTATTCTTCCTTCTTCATTAGATTCTTTGTTAATTCTTTTGTTGTTGTTGTTAAGACAGAGTCCCACCCCATGCCCTGAGCAGAGTGCAAGGGTGTCACAACTCACTGCAATCTCTGACTCGGGCTGTGGGCATCCCGCTGCCTCAGCCTTCCGAAGCTGCTAGGATTACAGGCACTTGCCCCAGTGCCCAGCTGATTCCCCCGCCCAAGATGGGGTCTCACTGTCGCTTAGGCAAGAAGCAATTCTCCCTCCTCGGCCTCCTTTAGTGCTGGGATTACAGGTGTAAGCCACCACACCCGACTTTATTTGTTAATTCTTTATGTATTTTCCTTTTATCCTCATTTGGAAATTGGGACAATGTCATCTACTCATTGAGCTACCATCACTGGCAAATAGACCTTATAGATAATCAACTTATCAGCAAGTTACAACAAGCCAGAAAAGAGACAACTATGAGTAAGTCTCTAATCTTAGTGCAAACATTCTCCAGCCATGTTATCCTTTCACCTCAAGTGTTTAAGCTTGATTTAAAAATATTTCAAGAAACACCCACATCAAACACACTGCCTCTCTAGGTAGTGAATAAAAGGCACATCAGACCTAACAGGAAAATATGGTTCTTCCCATAAATGCATATTGGAAAAGGAATATTGGGAAAAGGGATCTCATTTTTAGCATTTTCATGTGCATTTTGGTTAGGGGGGTTCAAAAGAGAAAATGAAATACCACTTTTAACTTTAAATGTGTCACCACAGCTTTGGAGATTTTCATATAACTAAATTAAAAATACATTTGGCATTTATTATTTGCAATTAAATGCTTAAAAATTTATTTTCACAAAAATGTATCTTTAGATTTAAGTGGCCTTTCATTGTTCTAATTATTTGCTTAGGCTGTTAGTAATATACTATAATAGATATAAACTCTAATTTTATTTATTTTATTTATTTTTTTATTGTTAAATCATAGCTGTATACGTTTGTGCAATCAAGGGGTACAATATGCTGGTTTCATATACAATCTTAAACTCTAATTTTAAATACCCTGATTTGAAAATATTTCCACAACTATTGCTTTTGTAGAATGCACTTTTAAAGGAAGTGGAGGAACAAAGCAGCTAATTCTATAAAGTAAAGGTAATCAATAAATCATTTAATGTTTAAAAGCAGGTGATTGGGCAGCTAATTAAAGTGACTACAAAAAGCTTAGTTTTAATACACACAGGTTCTTATTATGAATACCTGTTCTATTGCATATTTTTTCTGTCAGGCTTCAAGTGGGGAATGGGCCCCTGCCAAGTTCCTGAAATTCGATTGTTCAAAATCTTAATTATAAGAAAGTAAACAAAGAGTGGTTGAAGCAGCGCAGAGTTCTAATGAGTTAATGTAACACAACTCAAGCAAAGTCAACTCTCTTCAAAGCCAGCAGGCTTGGCTCTGACAGTCATCCATCAAATTGAAGGTCTCCTTAATAAATGCCAATTATAGGGCATATCTGTACAAACGTGGCTAGCACAAGCCATAGGATCATTTCCTTCCCAGAAAATTAGTGACCAAGAAAACACCCAGGCCAGGGAAACACCCAGCCCACCCAACAGTAAGACTTGCTCCTGATCAGAATACTAAGCAGCATTATTTCTGGACCTCTCCCTCTCTCTTTTTCAACTTAGGAAAAGTTCAGAACCACACAGAGTTTTGTTTGGGGTTATACAGATTCCTTCACAATTTGTATAGAAGTCTAACATAACTTTTTAAAAGCCATGACATGCCCATAATGTATACAGAGTCTCTGACTTCCGCCGTAAGCGAGGCTTTTTCCTAACTTAATCATACTCAAATTTCACCCCTTTTAAAGATCCTGATTCAAAAATGTTCGTTCATTCTCCACAGTCCACAAATTTATACCATCTCTTCCTGTGGTATTTTATGTGCATAAATTAAAAAAGAATGGCCTTCAATGAGGATTAAAAAGTTGAAAAAAAATCATACGCTTCCTAAATTTAGGTTCATTTTTCTTATTTTAACTCTCAAAGTAAATGTGTTAATAATAATAATATATATTATTCCACACTCTCGTGAAATAATCCATTCATGTTAACCTTACTACCTAGAGGAAGTGATGAATTGATTCAGATAGGAAGTTAAATTCTAGGGTTAGGATCATATCACTATGTAACTCAGTATATGTGAGAAATAAAAGAGAATGCTTAAGATAGATCTAAAATATGTTCCATTGGTACATGCAGAATTTACACTATTATATGAATCACAATTTTGGAAATTGTTTCTCTGCTGCCTTTTTCATCATCTATCTCGCATGGCACTGAACTTATCATCAAACAGATTTCTTAGTGACATTTGATGACATCAGGGGAAGGGAGGAGACTTTCTTATAGAGTATGGCCACAGATCTTTTGTCTAGAAGCCAATAGCTCAAATTTTATACCACAGTAACACTTCTTTAGTAGAAATAAGTGGGTTTTCAAAAAGAAAGGCTGTATCTGCCTATGATGACAGAGATTATTAATAGAGTAAATGAAAACATTCATGTTTGATATTTTTATGCAAATGGATTAGTATAGTCTGCATTAGCCAACTTGATGTCTTACCTAATTGCCCTTTACAGTGACATCTTCCATCACACACGCAGACCCGTGCTAAATTCATTTATTTCCATCTTGCCTAAAATTATGATGAATGGTCTAAGCTCCATTCAATTATTTAAAATGTGCAAAGAAACAGAAACAATGAAACTGGCAAAGCCCCCTACATTCTTAGGAACAATTTAGGCTAATTAGCATCAACTTCTCCCCCATTCATCATACCCCTTTAGAAATATAAACAAACTGTCAGCTCTAACCTAACAAACAGATCACTGAGCTACTTAACACAAATTATTCTTACATGAAAAGCTCCTTCTCAGGCAATATTCTCCTTTAGGGCATCTGGGAAGCTGAGCTATTAAAATTGAAGACATATGTTCCAGTCAAACTCAACTCCCGGATTGTAATGCTCGCTGTTGTGACAGTTTTCAGTCAGCATGCTTGCTGCTAGCAGCACAGCCCCACACTCGAAGCGAAAGTCGAATGGAGTGATGCCAGCAGAGCCTGGGTGCTGAGGATGCCTGCTCATACTGTCCTTCACGGTTTACTTAGTGGGTCTCACTCTTGTGATCTCCTGCTGCAGCTCAAAGTTTTGCTTTGTTGGGTTTGGGGGCAATAAGAAGGAGAAAGGTAACAAATGTAGCCTGTGACAAGACTGTGGGTTTCAACATGTGTTATTTTTCACTACATCCTATGAGGCTGGTGTCACTTTGCTTTCAATACTCCATGGAAGCCTGTAAATCTTTGCCTATCATTCCAGCAAAACTACAGCAGAGACACCTGAGAAGGGTACAGATAGAGAAAAACACAGCTTTCTGATAAATTACATATGTACCCTCAAACGAACTACTTAGAAACTCTGAACTCTTTAAACTAAGAAGAATAAAAAGGAATTATTTACCCCTTTACATATGAGAACTCTGTGGTTAAATTCCTTCCTTGATATTAAACCAAGATATTATTTGCTTCATTATTTAAATGCAGTCATATATACAGTTGATTCTTGTCATTGGTGGTAGTTGTTTCAGAAAGATGCTGTGAACACTGAATTAGTCCACACTGAACTCATTGCTCTTAGGAGAACACAAGATTAAGTTACTTAGAGCCTCTAGTCACATTATTTTCAACAACCAATCAATACATAATATTATTTTATGTGTGTTTCTGTCTAAAGACATCTTATTTAATACATATTGTTGATTAATTAACATTGAACTTACAATCAACAGCACCATAATGCATGCCTGAACGAAGCTTATCTAACACACATATTTTCTCATAAGGTACATCACAACCTTCTTGTTTAGAAACACTAGAAACACTTTCTAGTGCTGGTTTTGGGGGGCATTTTAAACAAGAAAATCAAAAGCAGAAAAATAAAAAAGTGTCACTAAATAGATCACAAAAAGGACAGTTATTTATAATATGAACAGTGTCACCTTGTTTGACTTCAGCTGGGAGCATATATATCAGATGACTCAAATTTTTCATCACTTTGTACATATCTGGAAATGACTAAGAAAAAACCAAGAGTATCTATTTGGGGATTGCAACTAAATTTTAGCAAGTACGCAAATTTACAGATAATGAAATCTGTGAATAATGTGATCAACTTTATACACAGGGTGTCCTGAAAGTTGCTTTCGTAGGGAATATGAGAAATTATAGGTAAATGAAAATTTATTTACATGTTTATTTCAAAATTTTACAAAGAGGTGGCTGACATGTAGACAATATTTTGTAAACTCTTATAATGAATATTTTGTAAATAAATGTCCATTTAGCTACAATTTCCCATTTCCTTATGCATGGCAATGTTTGGAATACCCTGTACATTCACATGCATTTTTCTCCACTCATATTTCCCACTGAGAGCTGCTAGGTTATTTCCCTCAGTAAAACAAGAGTCGTAATCTGAAATCTGAGCAAAGCCTTCACAAGCTAACTGATAAAATGGGTGACCACAGACTTCCTAGTAACATGGTCAACCAGGCCTTCAAGTATGTTCTTTCGCATCCTAGAAACATCAATGGCTCCAGTAACTACTGCAATAACCGTATGAAGCCCGTCACATGCAGCCTGTCCTACACAGCACGACGTCTCTACCTTGCTGCAGCGCTGGATTAACTGTTACTTGCTGTAGTAGATTGTTGTTCTTGCTAGTATCCCTCTCTTCCTTCCCCATACCTACGTAGGTCTCATATTTCTTACCCATGATGTTTAGGTAGGATTGTTTCAAAGGATGGGCAATTGGCTCAGAAGTCAATGCCATTGAGTAGACAAAGGGAATCCTTTCGGTTGAACATGTGACTCAGTCTAGGCTTGAAGAGATATCTGCTGAGCACTTCTGGAAAAAAAAAATGGTTCTTCTAGCTCGGCGCCTATAGCTCAGCGGCTAGGGTGCCAGCCACATATACCAGGCTGATGAGTTTGAACCCAGCCCAGGCCTACTAAACAACAATGACAACTACAAGAAAATAGCAGGCTGCTGTGGTGGGCACCTGTAGTCCTAGCTACTTGGGAGGCTGAGGCAAGAGAATCACTTAAGTCCAAGAGTGTGATGTTCCTGTGAGCTGTGATGCCATGGCACTCTACCTTACTACCAAAGTAAGACTCTGTCTAAAAAAAAAAAGGTTCTTCTACATGAGAGCCAAGGTGGGAACCATGCTCAAGAAGAAATAGGCACTATGGAAATCAGCACAGAAATCAAAAGAAACGAGGTGATACTAATGAGCTACTGGGAAAAAAACTCACAAGTATCCCACCTACATTTCATTTTTTAATTAAATAGCCAATAAATAATCTTCATTGTTTAAGATAACTTCAGTGAAGTTCTATTTTTCTGATACAGAAGAGAATTCTGATATATCTACATTCTAGTTTTACCCCTGTGCTTCTAAAACACACACACACATAATGAGAAAGAGAGAATTCCTTGAATTATCTTCTGCTCTTTCCATTCTCTTCACTTCCTGGGACTATGACTGATACACACATAGCAGCCATTGATTAAAATACTTAATTCAATTAGAAGAATGAAGAACATCTTCTATAGCGATAAAAATAAAAAATATCACATTAACCACAAAATGATGAACCGAGATGGCTGCCATACATTGCCACTCACTTATGAGAACAAAGTTCTCTTTATCACTATCTTAAATATAAAGTGATTCATTTTACATTATACACATATATGATACAGATTTTACTTATAGAACACTAAAATTTTAATATAACCAATCAAGAATCATTGTTTCATTTTCAAGTAAAATTAAAACGATAACATGATCTTGTGTCCTGCTCACCCCACAAAGTAGAATACCAGGAATGCTTTTTCTTTGGTATCCCTACCTCTTGTTTCTCTGGATTAGGGGAATAAATAGAACTGAAGGTTACCCAAGCTTCATTCATAAATATAAAGCAATATGCCTGCTTTTCAAAGTTTCTGCTAGTCTTTTCTTTCCCTATAGGTGGTTTTAACAGCCATGACTGTTTGTGGATGCAAAACTGTGTGTATAATAAATTGCAACTGCGATTGACTAACCTCAGAACGTCTGACAAGTGACTAATTACTCCCACAGGTGGCCAACTGCTTTGGCAATTAGCCCATGGTGGGCAAAATTCATTGCGTGTAAGAAAGAGGCTTCCTTTTCAAAATATCCACACCTACTTTTTGGAGGATGAATGGAGCAGAGAGAACTTACAGGAAAATAAGGGGGATGATGAAGGTACATAGGAGCAAATGGAAAAAATCAATGGTTTCTTTACAAACAAACCATTTAACCTGAATTTCTCTCTCAAGTTAGTGGAATTCTATCACTGTATCCCAGTCCCCCGCCCCCTCAAAAAATCTCTGTATTAACACTGAAGAGAGATCAGGCCATTCAGCTAAACATGTTAATTCTAAGCTTAGCTGGCATGAACCCATGTTTTCTCTTTAGCTTATTCTAAAAACTTCAGAACTGTTTGATTGATAACTAGCAATTTTGAAGATCTTATATTAGCCCATTCCTCAGAACACATAGCAAATAGCATAAGGGTCATGTATAAATGTACAATATTTTAGTTTCTTACCTGTGGTTATACTATGCCATTGGCTTCCTACTAAAATGTCCCAAAGCCCTAGATAACAGTTCTATATCAAAGCAATGTGGACCCTTCATTATTATCCATCTGAGATACTGCCTTTTAGTAGGAAAAAAATTAAAACATGACCAGGTACAGTGGCTCACGCCAGTAATCCTAGCATTCTGGGAGGCCGAGGTGGGTGGATGCTTGAGTTCAGGAGTTCTGAGACCTGCCTGCACAAGAACAAAACTTCATCTCTAAAAAAGAGGTGAACATTGTGGCAGGCACTTGTAGTCCCAGCTACTTGGGAGGCTGAGGCAAGAGAATTGTTTAAGACCAACAGGTTGAGGCTGCTGGGAGCTATGTCTACTGAGGGCAACAAAGTGACACTCTTGTCTTTAAAAAAAAAAAAAAAATTAAAACATTTCATAGATAACCCTAGTACTCTGGGAGCCCGAGGTGAGTGGATCGCCTGAGCCCAGGAGTTCAAGACCAGCCCGAGCAAGAGTGAGACCTCCTGTCTCTACTGAAAATAGAACAACTACCCGGGTGTGGAGATACCTCTGTTCTGGATTTCAAGAGGAAACAGCATTCTCCAAGGAAGAAGTGATGAGGGGTATCTGAGAGGCAGGATCTGTGACTGATATCACGCAGGAGGAACTGGGGTCTCCTACACCTTGAATTCTTGCTCAAAGTAACTGGAGCAAAGCATCGCTTATTTTGAGAAGCTCACTTTACAGATTCTCTTATTAAGAAAGGATTTCTTAGCCTCAGAGGAACTATACAGGGTCACTCCCTACAAAGATCGAGCAACAATAGAGTGATCCTGCTGGGGTCTAATCTTGGAGAGACACCTCCCTAACTCTGAGGACGGCCAGAGGCAACGGTGAAAAACAATCATGAGGCGAAATCAACAGAAAAACTCTGGCAATATGAATAATCAGAGTAGATCAACTCCCCCAAGGATCAATGGGGCAGGCACAGCACAAGATCCCATGCACAAATAAATAGCTGAGATGTCAGAAATCGAATTTAGAATCTGGATAGCAAATAAGATCGAATTAGAATTCCAAGCAGTAACCCAAAAGATATCTCAAGAATTCAACGAATTGGGGTGGCACCTGTGGCTCAGTCAGTAAGGCGCCGGCCCCATATACCAAGGGTGGCGGGTTCAAATCCGGCCCTGGCCGAACTGCAACAAAAAAATAGCCGGGTTCTGTGGTGGGCGCCTGTAGTCTCAGCTGCCTGGGAGGCTAAGGCAAGAGAATTGCTTAAGCCCAGGAGTTGGAGATTGCTGTGAGCTGTGTGATGCCATGGCACTCTACCAAGGGCCATAAAGTGAAACTCTGTCTCTACAAAAAAAAAAAAAAAAAAAAAAAGAATTCAACGAATTCAAAGACCAAATGACCAAAGATTTTGACACATTGAAACAAGAAGTTGCAGCCCTCAAAACTCTGAGAAACACAGTAGAATCCCTTAGCAACAGAATGGAGCAAGCAGAAGAAAGGATTTCTAACATTGAAGACAAACCTTTTGAACGCTCCAAAACTCTCAGAAAGAGAAATGGAGGGCAAAAACAGATCACTCTCTCAGAGAGCTCCAGGATAATTCAAAGAAAATCAATATTCGTCTTATAGGGATCCCAGAAAGTGACGAAGTGTCTTCACAAGGCACAGAGTCTCCTCTCCATGAGATTATGAAGGAGAACTTTCCAGACATGCCAAGAGATTCTGAAATTCAGATAGCAGACAGTTTCAGAACTCCAGCACGACTCAACCCAAATAAGACATCCCCCAGACACATCATAATCAATCTCACTAAAGTTAATATGAAGGATGAAATTCTGAAAGCAGCCAGATGAAAGAAAACCATCACCTACAAGGACAAGAATATTAGAATAACTGCAGATCTCTCTGCTGAAACCTTTCAGGCTAGAAGAGGATGGTCATCGACTTTTAATCTCCTAAAACAAAATAACTTTCAACCCAGGATCCTGTACCCAGCTAAACTGAGTTTCATTTATGATGGAGAAATTAAATACTTCAATAACATTCACATGTTGAAGAAATTTGCCATAACTAAACCAGCTCTCCAGAATATTCTCAGACTTATCTTCCATAAAGATCAGCGTAATCCTCCACCACAAAAGTAAACCCACCCAGAAAATTTTGATCAAATTCCAACTTCCATAGTTGCAAAAGGATTAAAAATGTCCACTGGACTCGTGAAAGGCTTATAAATATTCTCAATTAATGTGAATGGTTTAAATTGTCCTCTAAAGAGGCAAAGGTTGGCTGACTGGATACAAAAACTCAAGCCAGATATCTGCTGCATACAAGAATCACATCTTACATTAAAAGACTAATATAGACTCAAGGTGAATGGATGGTCATCTATACTCCAGGCAAATAGAAAGCAGAAAAAAGCAGGTGTTGCAATCCTATTTGCAGATGCAATAGGCTTTAAACCAACCAAAATAAGGAAGGATAAGGATGGACACTTCATATTTGTTAAAGGTAATACACAATATTATGAGATTTCAATTATTAATATTTATGCACCCAACCAGAACGCACCTCAATTTATAAGAGAAACTCTAACAAACATTAGCAACTTGATTTCCTCCAGTTCCATAGTAGTTGGATATTTTAACAGCCCTTTAGCAGTCCTGGATAGATCCTCCAAAAAGAAGCTAAGCAAAGAAATTTGAGATTTAAACCTGCCATTCAATCCTGTAATCCCTCTGCTGGGCATATACCCAGAAGACCAAAAACCACATCATAACAAAGTTATTTGTACCAGAATCTTTATTGCAGCCCTATTCATAATTGATAAGTCATGGAAGAAACCCAAGTGCCCATCGATCCACGAATGGATTAACAAATTGTGGTATATGTACACCATGGAATACTATGCAAACTTGAAGAAAGATGGAGACTTTACCTCCTTCATGTTTACATGGATGGAGCTGGAACATATTCTTCTCAGTAAAGTGTCTCAAGAATGGAAGAAAAAATATCCAATCTATTCACCCCTACTATGAAACTAACTTAGGACCTTCACATGAAAGCTATAACCAAGTTACAACCTAAGAACAGGGGGAAGGGGGAAAGTGTGGGGAGGGAGGGGGGAGGTGGATAGAGGGAGGGGGATTGAAAGGATCACACCTGTGGTGCATCTTACAAGGGTACATGTGAGCCTTGGCAAATGTGGAATGTAAATGTCTTGGCAAAGTAACTAGGAAAATGCCAGGAGGGCTATGTCAACTAATGAGATGAAAATGTGTCAAATATTCCATGAAACAAGTGTATGGTGCCCCATGATCATATTGATGTACACAGCTATGATTTAATTAAAAATAAATAAATAAATAAATAAATAAACTTAACAATTCAACATCTGGACTTAACAGACATCTACAGAACATTTCATCCCAACAAAACTGAATACACATTCTTCTCATCAGCCGACAAAACATATTCCAAAATCGACCACATCCTAGGCCACAAATCTAACCTCAGCAAATTTAAAAAAATAGAAATTATTCCTTGCATCTTCTCAGACCATCATGGAATAAAATTTGAACACAATAACAACAGGAACCTGCATACCCATACAAAAACAAGGAAGCTGAACAACCTTATGCTGAAGGATAGATGGCTTATAGACAACATTAAGAAGGAAATCACCAAATTTTTGGAACAAAACAACAATCAAGACACGAATTACCAGAACCTCTGGGATACTGCAAAGGCAGTCCTAAGAGGGAAATTGATAGCACTGCAAGCCTTCCTCAAGAAAATGGAAAGAGAGGAAGTTAACTTAATGGGACATCTCAAGCAACTGGAGAAGGAAGAACACTCCAACCCCAAACCCAGCAGCAGAAAAGAAATAACCAAAATCAGAGCAGAATTAAATGAAATTGAAAACAAAAGAATTATACAACAGATCAATAAATCCAAAAGTTGGTTTTTTGAAAAGATCAATAAAATAGATAAACCTTTGGCCAACCTAACCAGGAAAAAAGAGTAAAATCTTTAATTTCATCAATCAGAAATGGTAACTATGAAATAACAACAGACCCCTCAGAAATTCAAAAAATCCTTAATGAATACTACAAGAAACTCTACTCTCAGAAATATGAAAATCTGAAAGAAATCCACCAATACCTGGAAGTACGCCACCTACCAAGACTTAGCCAGAATGAAGTGGAAATGTTGAACAAGCCTATATCAAGTTCTGACATAGCATCAACGATACAAAATCTCCCTAAAAAGAAAAGCCCAGGACCAGATGGCTTTACGTCAGAATTCTACCAAACCTTTAAAGAAGAACTAGTACCTATATTACCAAACCTCTTCCAAAATATATAAAAAGAAGGAATATTACCCAACACATTCTATGAAGCAAACATCACCTTGATCCCCAAACCAGGGAAAGATCCAACAAGAAAAGAAAATTACAGACCAATATCACTAATGAATATTAACGCTAAAATACTCAATAAGATCCTAACAAACAGAATCCAACAACACATCAAAAAAAACATACACCACGACCAAGTGGGATTTATCCCAGGGTCTCAAGCCTGGTTCAATATACGTAAATCTATAAATGTAATTCAGCACATAAACAAACTAAAAAATAAGAATCATATGATTCTCTCAATTGATGCCGAAAAAGCTTTTGATAATATCCAGCATCTCTTCATGATCAGAACACTTAAGAAAATTGGTATAGAAGGGACATTTCTTAAACTAATAGAGGCCATCTACAGCAAACCCACAGCCAATATCATATTGAATGGAGTTAAATTGAAATCATTTCCACTTAGATCAGGAACCAGGCAAGATTGCCCATTGTCTCCATTGCTCTTTAACATTGCAATGGAAGTTTTAGCCATTGCAATTAGGGAAGAAAAGGCTATCAAGGGTATCCACATAGGGTCAGAAGAAATCAAACTTTCACTCTTCGCAGATGATATGATCATATATCTGGAAAACACTAGGGATTCTACTACAAAACTTCTAGAAGTGATCAAGGAACACAGCAATCTCTCAGGCTACAAAATCAACACCCATATATATATACCAACACCTTTATATATACCAACAATAACCAAGCCGAAAAAACAGTCAAGGACTCTATTCCTTTCACAGTAGTGCCAAAGAAGATGTAATATTTGGGAGTATACCTAACAAAGGATGTGAAAGATCTCTACAAAGAGAACTATGGAACTTTAAGAAAAGAAATAGCTGAAGATGTTAACAAATGGAAAAACATTCCATGCTCATGGCTGGAAAGAATCAACATTGTTAAAATGTCTATACTACCCAAAGCAATATATAATTTTAATGCATTTCCTATTAGAGCTCCATTGTCATATTTTAAAGATCTTGAAAAAATAATACTTCGTTTTATATGGAATCAGAAAAAAACTTGAATAGCCAAAACATTACTCAGCAATAAAACACAGCAGGAGGAATCACGCTACCAGACCCCAGACTATACTATAAATCGATAGTGATCAAAACAGCATGGTATTGGCACAAAAATAGAGAAGTAGATGTCTGGAACAGAATAGAGAACCAAGAGATGAATCCAGCTACTTACTGTCATTTGATCTTTGACAAGCCAATTAAAAACATTCAGTGGGGAAAAGATTCCCTATTTAACAAATGGTGCTGGGTGAACTGGCTGGCAACCTGTAGAAGATTGAAACTGGACCCACAACTTTCACCATTAACTAAGATAGACTCTCACTGGATCAAAGATTTAAACTTAAGACATGAAACTATAAAAATACTTGAAGAAAGTGCAGGGAAAACTCTTGAAGGAATCTGCCTGGGTGAATATTTTATGAGGAGGACTCCCCAGGCAATTGAAGCAGTATCAAAAATACACTACTGGGACCTGATCAAAATAAAAAGCTTCTGCACAGCCAAGGACATAATAAGTAAAGCAAGCAGACAGCCCTCAGAATGGGAGAAAATATTTGCAGGTTATACCTCCGATAAAGGTCTAATAACCAGAATCCACAGAGAACTCAAATGTATTAGCAAGAAAAGAACAAGTGATCCCATCTCAGGGTGGGCAAGGGACTTGAAGAGAAACTTCTCTAAAGAAGACAGACGCAAAATCTACAAACACACGAAAAAAAGCTCATCATCCTTAATCATCATAGAAATGCAAATCAAAACTACTTTGAGATATCACCTAACCCCAGTAAGAGTAGCCCACATAACAAAATCCCAAAACCAGAGACGTTGGCGTGGATGTGGATAAAAGAGCACACTTTTACACTGCTGGTGGGAATGCACACTAATACGTTCCTTCTGGAAGGATGTTTGGAGAATACTTAGAGACCTAAAAATAGACCTGCCATTCGATCCTATAATTCCTTTACTAGGTTTACACCCAGAAGACCAAAAATCACAATATAACAAAGACATCTGTACCAGAATGTTTATTGCAGCCCAGTTCATAATTGCGAAGTCATGGAAGAAGCCCAAGTGCCCATCGACCCACGAATGGACTAGCAAATTGTGGTGCATGTATACCATGGAATATTATGCAGCCTTAGAGAAAGATGGAGATTTTACCTCTTTCATGTTTGTATGGATGGAGCTGGAACATATTCTTCTTAGCAAAGTATCTCAAGAATGGAAGAAAAAGTATCCAATGTACTCAGCCCTACTATGAACCTAAATTATAGCTTTCACATGAAGGCTATAACCCCCCTATAGCACAAAACTATGGGGAAAGGGCCAAGGAAGGGGAAGTGGGGGGGCAGGTTAGGGTGGAGGGAGAGGAATGGGTGGGGCCACACCTACAGTGCATCTTAGAATGGGTACTGGCAAAACTTACTATAGGCAGAATACGAATGTCTACATACAATAACTAAGAAAATGCCATGAAGGCTACGTTGGACAGTTTGATGAGAATATTTCAGATTGCATATGAAACCAGCACATTGTACCCCTTGATTGCACTAATGTACACAGCTATGACTTAACAATAAAAAAATAAATAAATAGGCTCAGCGCCTGTGGCTCAAGCAGCTAAGGCGTCAGCCACATACACCTGAGCTGGCAGGTTTGAATCCAGCCCGGGGCCTGCCAAACAACAATGACATCTGTAACCAAAAAAAATAGCCGGGCATTGTGGTGGGCGTCTGTAGTCCCAGCTACTTGGGAGGCTGAGGCAAGAGAATTGCTTAAGCCCAGGAGTTGGAGGTTTCTGTGATTCTAAGATGCCATGTTACAGGGTGACAGCTTGAGGCTCTTATCTCAAAATAAAATATATAAATAAATAAATAAATAAAATATTTCTCTCCAATTAAAAAAAAACATTTCATAATGCCTCATTGGATGAGGCTGGAGAGATGAAAATATCTGTACACTTTGTACTGGGAATAAAGATTACAGGGAAATTTGGGAGTATCTATTAAAATGTAAACAAAATGTGTTTGATTATAAATTTCTCTCTTAGGGAATTATCCTGCAGGTAAATAAGTTTGTACACACATATTCACACATGAGTATATATGTATACACACAAACATCTACACATCTATATATATATACACATTTATACTCATGAACATCTAGATGAAGGTACCACAATGCAGGATGCACACTGTGCCATGGTTGGTAATAGCAAAAAAAACAAAAGTGGAAACTAGCTAAATGTCATTAATAGTGACCAGTTTAATAAACTATGGTACAATATATACAGAGAAGCTAAATACTAGTATTCAGGTTTTCTTTTTAAATGATGAAGCTCTACATATGGAACACAAAAGTTTTGTCCAACATACATAATAAAGAGCATTGTGGAGATGTTGTAAAATTTCAGTTGGGCAGGAGGAATAGAATTTCAGTTGATAAACTGAAAAACACATCCAAGTGTCTCAATGGCAGAATTAATCAAGCAGAAGAAAAGATACAAAATTTCATTTAGAAAGGAAGAATAAGTTTAGCAGCTCTATTGTTCATCATGGTCACTATAGTTAAAAATTGCTAAGAGTGAGGGCTGGGGGTGGTGGCTCAGTCCTGTAATCCCAGCACTTGGGAGGACGAGGCAGGTGGACTGCCTGAGGTCATGAGTTCGAGACCAGCCTGAGCCAGAGCGAGATCTCATCTCTAAACAATAGCTGGGCATTGTTGTGGGCACCTATAGTCCCAGCTACTTGGGAAGCTGAGGCAAGAGAATCACTTAAGCCCAAGAGTTTGAGGTTGCTGTGAGCTGTGACATCATAGCATTCTACTGAGGGCGACAAAATGAGACTCTGTCTCAAAAAAAAAATAAAAAATTCCAAGCGTAGATTGGGGATGTTCTCTGCACAAAAAATTCTGAGTATATAAAGTGATATATATGTTAACTGGTTTGAATTAGTCATTCCACAACATATATATATTTCAAAGCAAAATATTATATGTGATAAATATAATTTTGTCAATTCAAATAATCAAGTCATTTTTATTTTTTTTTTCATTAATTTTTTTTTTTTGTAGAGACAGAGTCCCACTTTATGGCCCTCGGTAGAGTGCCGTGGCCTCACACAGCTCACAGCAACCTCCAACTCCTGGGCTTAAGCGATTCTCTTGCCTCAGCCTCCCGAGTAGCTGGGACTACAGGCGCCCGCCACAACGCCCGGCTATTTTTTGGTTGCAGTTTGGCAGGGGCCGGGTTTGAACCCGCCACCCTCGGTATATGGGGCCGGCGCCCTACCGACTGAGCCACAGGCACCGCCCATTTTTATTTTTATTTATTTATTTTTTTGAGACAGAGTCTCACTTTGTCGTCCTCAGTACAGTGCTGTGGCATCACAGCTCACAGCAACCTCAAACTCTTGTGCTTAAGTGATTCTCTTGCCTCAGCGTCCCAAGTAGCTGGGACTAGAGGCACCAGCCAACTATTTTTTGGTTGTAGTTGTTGTTTGGCAGGCCCAGGCTGAATTCGAACCTGCCAGCTCCAGTGTATGTGGCTGGCGCCCTAACCACTGAGCTACAGGTTCTGAGCCCAAATAATCAAAATTTTTGAAAGACTATAAGCTCTAAGTGAGAAAGAATTTTGTCTATTTTAATCACTGCTGTATCACCAAAGTTTAGAATAGTGTTTGGCACATACGTATTTAATAAATATTGTTGAACTAAAATAACTGTATTATTAACAAATAAATGAGGCACATATGAATATTGTGTGCTTTTGGTAGTGATATTCTATAAAAACACATCACTCATGTATGTAGTATTCTACCCAAGAATGTAGTCAGGAGCTAATCATGAAAAGATAACAGACAAACCCAAAATGAGGAAAATTCTATTAAATTTTTCAAAAAATGTCAATGTTATAAATAATAAAAGCTGAAAAACTTTTCCAAATTAATAAGGACTGATGAAATATAACAACTAAATGCAATATGTGATCCTAAATTATAACTCGTACTGGAGGTGGGGGGTAAAAATAATATACAGGATATTATTGGGTCAATCTTATAAAAGTATCTTAGAGAAATTTATTGAAGTCTTATTGAAGTTGACAACTGAAAGTTATAAATATCCTTGGAGGATACTGTATTTGTTCTTGACATTTGAGAGTTTGATAATTTCTTGCCTTGGTGTAGTATTACTTGGTTTATACTTCATTTTTATTCTTTGACCTTCCTGTATCTGAAAGATACTCATATCTTTCTCTCCTCTTGGAAAGTTCACAGTTACCATTTCTTTGAATAAGCTTTCTAGCCCAATTTTCTAGATCTTAAAAGCACATTTTATTCTATTTTGTTCTTTTTTCTCCTCTGACTGTGTATTTTCAAGTAGCCTGTCTTGAGCTCAGCAATTCTTTCTTCTGCTTGAAAAATTCTCCCGTCAGTACACTTTGATGCATTTTTCATTTTATCAATTGAATTTTTTAGTTTCAGATTTCTGTTCACTTTTTTATTATTATTTTAATCTCTTTGTTAATTTTCTCTGATAGAATTTTGAATCACTTATCTGTGTGATCTCAGTTTGCTGAGCTTCCTTAAGACAGTTATTTTTAATTTTCTGAGAGGTCACATCTCTCTATCACTTCAGGATTGGTCACTGGTGCCTGATTTAGTGTGCTTAGTGAGGTAATATTTTCCTGAATGTTCTTAATGCTTTTTGATAGCTGTCAATGTCTGGGCATGAAGAATAGGGTATTATTCTACTCTTGTTTGCACCTGTCCTTCTTTAGAGGGCTGACTTTTTTGGTTCTTATGAAAGTGCTTTCTTGCATGGATTGTTATCTGATGTTCCTGTGGGAAGGACGATTGCTGGAGTGCTCCATTCAGCCATCTTGCTCTCCCTCATAAATATTCTTGTTAGAAAATACAGACTGACATTTTTAGGGGTTAAGTGCCACCATGTTTGCAACTTACTCTCAAATGGTTCCATTAAAAATAATATTACCAATAGATAAAAGGATGGATGGATAGATAGCTATAGAAAACAAATGATAAAGCAAAGGGGGGAAATATCAACAGCAATGAATCCAAGTTAAAGGTTCTTTCTACAATTCTTACAACTTTTCTGTAATTTTGTAATGTTTTTCCAAATAAAAACTTTTTAGAGCTAGGCATGCACCTCTGTTATCCTAGCACTCTGGAAGGCTGAGGTGAGTGGATTGCCTGAGCTCAGAAGTTTGAGACCAGCCTGAACAAGAGTGAGACCCATCTCTACTAAAAATAGAAAAACTGGGGAAGAAGATCACTTGAGCCCAGGATTTTGAGGTTGCAATGAGCTATGATGCCTGGCACTCTACCGAAGGTGACAAAGTGAGACTCTGTCTCCCCCACTAAACAAACAAACAAACAAACACACAAAAAACTTTTTAGAAAGATGCTGCCCACATATGCAATTTCCGGAAGTATATACCAAAAACTGTTCACGGTATTTATCTCTAGGGCAGTGATTTTCACGGTGTGCCATGAGAGGATCTTAAATGTGCCTTGAAAAAATTTTAAAGTTCATTAATTAAATTATTTTCAAAAGAAGTTCAAAGCACAGTAAGTACATTCTTTTTATTTTTTTTACTTTTTTAATCAACATAATTTAAGCGTGCTCTCGAAGTGTAACTATAGGTTCAAGCGTCATGAGATAAAAAAAGGTTGAAAAACACTGCTCTAGGAAATGGGAATAAAGGACTTTTGGAGGGTGGTCAAAAATGGAGCAGGAATTGTTGAGAGGGAGGGGGATTCAACCTTCATTTAATACCTTTCTCTGCTGTCATAACTCAGCATAAACATGTTACCTTTGTAATTAGAATGCCTAATTAATTTTCAGCAATGTGGATTCATAGAAAGTGTGGTCTTTGGAGTTAGATGAACCTTGGCTGAAATCAGATCAGTTTCCATTTTATTCAACCAACTCAAGCAATTTTCTTATTGTGAAATTCCTTAGAAGATTTGTTTTCTAGTCCCAGCTCTGCCACTGGCTTACCAGGGAATGTTTAAGCAGGTCATTTCACCTTCCTGGGCCTCAAGTCTTATCATAGTCTACAAAATAAGACAAGTCAACTATGATTTTTTTTTTTAAGTCCATTTTTGCTATAAAAAAAGTTCAGTCTTCCAGGATATTATTTCCTTTGACAGAAGAATCCTTCCAAATTGTTATCATTCACATGAAAACAAGATAATTTACCTTTTCCAGGGCTGATAACTATTAACTAATTGACCTAAAAATGGCCTAAAAATATGTTTTTTTTTTAATTTCTGGAGTTGAGGGTATGAAGATTTGTTATAAATTGGACTTCCCCAAAATCAAAGGCAGTGTGTATAAGACGCTTCCCCTGCTTCTTCTCCTCCCCACCTTCCCCAGGCAGCATTTCTCAGCTTTTTCCTCTGTGTGTCTGCCTAAAATCCTCCTGGGGAGGCCATCAGACAGCTCCTGACCAAGGAGGGCCCTGTTTTCACTGTCTTTCTCCTTAACATTTAAACCCATGCTTTGCTGAAAGGAAATTTAATCCATATGCTCCTGAGTAATTTACATTTAACACATCAAAGTATTAAGTTTTAACAGTCATTTGTTGTCTCAATATCCTCTTGAGTCCTTTTACAGGCTTTTATTCTTAAGTGTCTCAGTTTAGTAGTCAAAAATGGAATGTGAACTCAGGAGAGTTCTTTATTCTTATTATTCTCCACTCATGTGGGCAGGCCCTTCTAGTACTTCCTCCCCTAGCCTCTTAGGTAAGAAAGCTTGTGTTCTAATATACTTTTTTCTTTCTTTTAGTTTCTTTTTTTTTTAATTTATTATTAAATCATAGCTGTGTACATTAATGCAATCATGGGGCACCATACACTGGTTTTATAGACCGTTTGACATATTTTCATCACACTGGTTAACACAGCCTTCCTGGCATTTTCTCATTTATTGTGTTAAGATATTTATATTCTACATTTAGTAAGTTTCACATGTACCCTTGTACGATGCACCCTAGGTGTGATCTCACCAATCACCCTCCCTCCACCCATCCTTCCCCCTCTCCTCCCGTCCCTCTCCCCCTTCTCCATAATGTTAGTTTTTACTGTGCACCAACAATGACAGGCTCTGTACTAGGAACTTTAAAGGTATCTTTTTAACCTTCACATTGAGTCAGGTAAGTATATTTTCCCCCTTCCTTTCCTGATTCAGAACCCAAAGCTCTGACAGATGATTTTCCTAAAGTCACATAGCTGGTAGGAACCTATGTGTTACTAACTCCAAATACTGCACCTTACTTATTATGCCTTAAATTGAAAAACAAAGTAACAACAGGTGTGGCTCCAACTTCCACAGCTAGAGGTCTTGCTGGCAGTATCCACCACTCTTGTTTCCCTGGCACTCTCTATTCTTCCCAGCTCGAAGGTCATCTCCTCTCTGAAGGCTTCCCTCTTTTTTGCTGTAGCATATACACTTCCTTGTCGTACTTAACCACATTTCCAAGTAATCATATTTTTCATGTCCATTTTTCTTTTAATTTATTTTATTTTATTTTATTATTATTTATTATTATTTTTTTTTTTTGCAGTTTTTGGTCGGGGCTGAGTTTGAACCCGCCACCTCCGGCATATGGGACCAACGCCCTACCCCTTTGAGCCACAGGCACCGCCCTCCAGGATTTGTCTTATTCATCTTCATTCTCCCAAAGCCCAACCCAGAGTAGAAACGTAATAGATAGATCTCTAACTGAAGTTTCTTACTTAGGATTAAGGTAGAAATGTCATTCAATAGTTCATTATTCATTCTAGCAAGTTACAACAAGCAGGTCATTTCCCACACCCAACAGCATTCTGGTTGGGAGGCTACTTCCCTGTTCCTAATGGGCTCTGTCTATGTCTTTATTCTCTGAAGGACACAGCAGTAGAGTACAGCTGTGTGTGGAGGCAGCATAATATACTGGTCAAGTGAGTGGCCTCTGGAGTCAGCCCAACTTGACTTTGGACAATTTACTTAACCTCACTTTCCACAGGAATGAAATGAAGAAAATAACAGTACCTGTTATTATTGTTATTATTGGTTGATTACAGGTTGCAGAAATGATTTATATTGTAGACATTAAATGTAAACTTAGAATAAAGTGCCTAAAACTTAGAGTTCAATAAATATTAGCTGTTATTACCATAATCTATATCACCCGGCCAATTTGTTCCTGGTTCACTGATGGCCCAGTTAATTAGAAATTATAAACTAAGAAATTAAATAATCTGATTATTTCACAAGTATACTACCTTTGTAAAAAACTTTCATTGTGTATTGCAAAGTAATTTATTAGTCCAATCTAAAAATGCCTAGATCAAGTGGTTGTTAGAATTTTTACAAAACAAAATTGTTAATTAACCAGATCCTCTCTCATTTCTGTAATGTCTCCCAACAAAGATATACATCTTCTTCTTCACCTATATATCTTGTACTACTTATACAGTATATTTGTATTTATATATTTATCCGTTCTTACTTTTTCTAAGCCAGCTTGGTCTGACTCTTTGTGAGCATACAAATGTTTAAGAGGCAAAGGTCATAAACTCACTCTCTTTGCAAGTCATCCTGACCCCTGTTTGAAAGCTTCAGGACATACCTCCAATCTTGGTCAATGTCATTAATGAAAAACATTTATCATAAGAGGAGCCAGATGCTGCACTATGCTTTAAAAACTCAGATAGCTATTGTATGAAGAATATTAATGTGAAAAGACATTATGTTTTTAATTATTAAAAATTTAAAGACACAAAATGTTCAATAACAGGAGGATGGTCCAATAAACTTTATAGTCATGCAATGAATTTCAAATGATGGCTTACAAAGAATTTTAAGAGATATTATAATACAATGATAACTTTATAAAGCAGAATATGGAACCATGTATATGATATGCATTTATTTATTTAGAGACAGAGTTTCATTTTTGTCACCCTCAGTGGAGTGCCATGGGATCATAACTAATAGCAACCTGAAACTCTTGGGCTCAAGTGATCTTGCCTCAGCTACCCAAGTAGCTGGGACCACAGGCACTCACCATAATGCCCAGATAGTTTTTAGAGATTGGATCTGGCTCTTGCTCAGGCTGGTTTTGAACTTCTGAGCTCAAGCAATCCAGCCACCTTGGCCTCCCAGACTAGGATTATAGGCATGTGCCACTGCACCAAGCCATGATATTCATTTATTAATAAATATGTTTATGTTTATATAATAACCCATATATGTACAGAAAACACACAGAAAAAAAGCAAAAAAAAGTTCACATTTAATTATGGTTATGTCTGTGTAATGTAATGAATGATGCACAATTTCTATTTTCTTCTTTATCATTAATCATATGAGTTTGGACTTTTATTGACTATGTTAAATACATTAGGTGAATCCTCTCGTATTTCAGTTTCTTCATCTGTAAAGTAAAAATAAGGAGAATAATCTACTTCACAAGTATTGTAATGAGTCACATGAGGTACTAGACATAAAAATAATTAACAAATATTAAATTATTGAAAAACTATATATTTTATTATATGTATGAATTATAGTAGTTAAGACTGGAAAATTTGTTTGCTTAAAAAATGTAAAAAAATAAGGCCAGGCACAGTGGCTCACACCTGTAATCCTAACATTTGGGAGGTCAAGGCAGGTGGATTGCCTGAGCTCCTGGGTTCAAGACCAGTCTGAGCCAGAGCGAGACCTCATCTCTAAAAATAGCCAAGCATTGTAGTAAGCACCTGTAAGTCCCAACTACTTGGGAGGCTGAGGCAAAAGAATCACTAGAGCCCAAGAGTTTGAGGGTTTCTGTGAGCTATGAAGCCACTGCAGTCTACTCAGGGCAACAAAGTGAAACTTTGTCTCAAAAAAAAAAAAAAAAAGTAAAAGAATATATTAAGACTCACTGAGCCCATAGCTCAGTGAGTAGGGCACCAGCCACATCCATCAAAGCTGGCAGGTTTGAGCCCTCCCTGGGCCTGCTAAATAGCAAAGATAACTGCAACCAAAAAATAGCTGGGCATTGTGGCGGGCACCTGTAGTCCCAGCTAGTCAGGAGGCTGAGGCAAGAGAATCGCTTAAGACCAAGAATTTGAGGTTGCTGTCAGCTGTGACGCCACAGCACTCTACTGATGGTGACATAGTGAGACTCTGTCTCAAAAAAAAAAAAAAAGAATATATTAAGTATGAAGCTCTTTCTTTGGGGAGTTTTCTTAGTTCCCTAGGTTTTTCTGTTCCTTTACCTCCCCTAGCAGTCACATTGTTATTACCAGAAAGATTGGGGAATTATTAAAAAGGGTGGTAAACTAAGATTTAAGATGGGAAAGGGATTAAGATGGAAGCGGGATTAAGTTAAAAATTTATGCCACCCTTGTAACCACCTTGGTCATCTTCCAGAAGAGTTACAGTGTGCTCTCATATAGGGGTCAAAGGCAAACAACACAGTTTAATAATACTACACTTGATCCTAACCAAAAGGCTGAGAAGCAATAAAATTGTTAAATAATAAATATCATATCAATTCCAGCAATACTTATGAGTAACTGTCAAAGAAAACTAAAGACTCTTTTAGGTAAGACAGTATCCCCATTGGTTAAGTATGCATGTTTAAAATAGGAAAGAGTACACTGTAAGTTATAAATATTTTATCCCACCCTCACTGTCAGTAAAAAGAAAAGAAAGAGGCAGAGAAGAGATAGGCATGTCTCTTCCTTTTCCCAAAGGGTAAAGGACTTAGAGGGATTACACCAAATTACACTCAGCTGAAGTTTCCGATGCCTGGCTCCCAAACTGGTCCTGATCTCTTAACCTATTGTAGAATTCTTCTGGTTTCAGTTTCAGTATAAAAATAGTCACAGCGCAACTACTGTGCTTCAAGCTTTCTGTAAACGTTACTTTAATTTTTTCAATAAGCAGGTATCATTTTTCTATATTTTGAAAATGAAGAAATTAAGGCTCAGAGCAATTAAAGTCACTTGCCTAACATTCCAGAGCTCACAGAAGGCAGAGCTGGTGTCCAAAATCTTTCAAGACCCATGTTCTTTCCATTATGTTCTTCTCTGTCTCCTACTTCAAATCTCAAACCTTCTTTCCTTGCTATCTAGACAACCAACTAGGATCTTCATTCTAAGATGACTACTCAAAAGTTCTAAACCCCACTGTGCTTCAGTTATCATGGCACATAACCTATATATGACATGCTCTCACTTCTACCTGCCCCTCAGAATGAGCCTGGTATTGAGGTATACATCATTCCCTTGGTCATAAAGCACTTATCAAGCACATGCTATTTACCAGAATTTTCTCAAGGGGTTTGTCATCCATTTATAGCCTATATAAGACACACCAGAACTGATCCTAAGCCAAATCTTTTTGTTCTACCAACTTAAAAGCTTAGGAGAGAGCTAGGGCATCTGCAAACAGAAGGACCTTATCTGAGCTTTTTACCTCTCATGGACCACTCTCACTGAAGTCAGGGAAGGCATCACACAAGGTAAGAGATCAACAGGATATGACAAACTTCCCTCCACTTCAGAAATAGACACCAATGAGTATTCTAAAACAGTTTAACTTTGCTACCAAATCAGAACACTAACATACAAATAAGTTTATTAGAAATGCATACTGACATTTAAAATTTTAAATGAAGTCACTTTGTAATTAGAAAATATCCTGCTCTCAAATTAATACTTAATTGGAGGATGCTGTGGTCTGAATGTCTGTGTTGCCATAAATTCGTATGTTAAACCCTGGTCCCTAAGGTAATAGTATGAACAGTTGGGGCCTTTAGAGAGGTGATTAAGTTACGAGGGTGGAGCCCTCATCACTGGTATTAGTGTCCTCATATAAGGATTCAAGGAAGCTTGTTATCTCTCTCCATCATATCAAGATGTAGCCAGAAGACACCATCTATTAGGCAGAGAGCTAGCCCTCATCAGAGATTGAGTCTGCACCTTGATCTTGGCTTTCCCAGACTCTGGAACTGTGAGCAATAAATTTTTATTTATAAATTATCCAGTCTAAGGTATTTTGTTATAGCAACCTGAAAAGACTAAGGGGAAAAAAAAAAAAAAAGGGCTAAAAACTTACAACAATGAGTAGTTTTAAATATATATTATATATAAATAGTTTTTATTGAAAGCCATCTCATTGACAAGTATTATTTTCTAATCAAAATAATGTGAAAATAACTGTATATTTCCATTACTACAGCCCCTAGCACAAATTTAACAGCATATATCATGAGTCAGATACTGTGATAAGGGCTTTATAAACATAATATCATGGTAGGTGCACAAAAAAAAAAAAAAAAAAAGGAAAAGTATTTTTTAGTCCTCCTTTTACAAGTAAGGAAACTAAGGCTTAGAAAAGTTAATTATCCTGCTGAAGATCACACAGGTAGGAGGTGGTCCAGCCCAAGGTCCTGAGTGAAGCTAACTGAGAGCTTGTGGCTCTTAACTATTACTGCTAAACTGACTCCTAGTGTTGTAGGGAATTGAGGAAGGCAACAGCCTGCTCTTCTATCTGTGATCTCCTGCATAGCCCTGAAATATACATTTCTCAACAACTACAACAAAAAGCAGTTATCAGGATAAAGTATGTGCTAAGTGCTAGGAACTCATCAAGCATTTTCAAGCACATTCAATCCATATGACAGCCCTGTAGTTTAAATATTATTTTTATTCTTATTATCATCTGCATGTCACTGAAAAAGAAACTGAACCATAGAGAAGGAACTTACTCAAGAATTCGCAGCTAACAAATGTAGGTTCCAAGGTTTAAGCCCAGCTATTTCTTCTGCTATAACCATGACATGTATTTGCATATAGTTGGCAAGAATACAGGGGAAATCTGAGAACTGTAGACAAGTGGAAATAGAATCAATTTTGGCTTCTAGTAAAAGTGAAAATAGGGCTCAGTTTCCCTTGGACAGTACCAGTTTATAACTTTTGTCCTGGTGCAATTACTAATACTATCCATTGTCATTCTCAATGGTGTCCGAGTTTGGCAATATATTATAGGGTCAACCAGTTAGAAAAGTTCTGTTCTACTACGATGGGCAAATTCTCAAGTTTTATTGCCTATTATTTCCCCATCTGTAAAACAGAAATGGTAATGTTTGCTCTCCTTCTGCTTCCCAAGATGTTATTGTGACTCTATATAGAAAAATGTAAATGTAAGGCACAGTATTTTGAAACATTACAAATGTCAGGTAGTTATGTAGGGAACTTCCACAGCTACTGAGCTTCCCCCATGTGCAGCGCATGGAGGTGAGTACTTTATATTTGCTAACAAACTCATTGCCCATAGGTCCATAATGCTTTCTTTTCTTGCAAAACAAACATTTGTGATAGAAACCTTGGTGTCAGGATAGAGTACAAACAAACTATTAAGTCACTATTAACCATTATTACTGAACCAGAAACTAAGACAAGAAACTTGAAAGGGAAGCTTTGCTAATTTCATTACATAACATCCACTTTTTGACTGACTCATTATTTCCACTTAAGCAAGAAAAATGAGCAGAATAAAAAGAATAAACTATTTTGTTATTAAAAATAAAGTTTAAAAAGTTAGTACTGATAAGTAATTCATGGGAATAAAAATCTGTAGGTTAATTTTACAAAGGAAAAAGTATGCTGACATCTTGCTACTGTAGTAACAAGTGGAAATTTAGGAAAATCATCTATATTTTGGGAATTAAAAGATCTGAATTCTGTCACGGGGTTTGTCTGGTGCTATGTAAAACAGTGTACGTGTGTGTAAAATCTCTTTGTGTTTTGGTTTTTAGTCTGGAAATTCACAAATAGCTGGGCACCATTGCTCAGTGGTTAACACACACCAGGGACAGCGAATTTGAACCTCACCTGGGCCTGATTAACCAAAAAAAAAAAAAGGAAGTTCACAAAAACAGAAAAAATTATAACATCTAAAATGGATGAAGGTATTATATTCTTTTTATCTTCTGTATCTTTCTTTGTTTTTCAACTTTCTGGTCCCTGGTTTCATACCATCCACTCCTCCATGCTCAAATTTATGACCATTGGCAATTCCATTACAACTCAGCACTTCTTTACTCACCCTTAATTTATCATTGCACTAAAATATACTCATTTCTTATACTGAAAATAGGAGGAGAAAACTAAATATACTTGTTTCCTTTTTTTCTTAAATTTTGTCCCACTTTGGGCGGTGCCTGTGGCTCAAGGAGTAGGACACCGGTCCCATATGCCGGAGGTGGCGGGTTCAAACCTAGCCCCAGCCAAAAACCAAAAAAAAAAAAAAAAAAAAAAAATTTGTCCCACTTTGCAAAAGCACACTTTTCTTATCTATAAACTAATAAGTTTCCATTAGTTGATCTGCTTGGTAGAGCCACATGATCTACAAGGCTGAAATTCACAGCTTTGTAGAACATGCAGTAATACACTATGTGAATAGAGAGCTTAATAAATGCTTCAGGGTGGGCGGCGCCTGTGGCTCAGTGAGGAGGGCTCCAGCCCCATATGCCGAGGGTGGGTGGGTTCAAACCCAGCCCCGGCCAAACTGCAACAACAACAACAAAAAAAAAAATAGCTGGGCGTTGTGGCGGGAGCCTGTAGTCACAGCTGCTCGGGAGGCTGAGGCAAGAGAATCACATAAGCCCAAGAGCTGGAGGTTGCTGTGAACCATGTGACGCCACGGCAATCTATCGAGGGCAGTAAAGTGAGATTCTGTCTCTACAAAAAATAAATAAACAAATAAATGCTTCAGGCTGAAACAAGGATCGAAATTATGATGGTGTAATGATTCTTACAACTAATACTGCAATAATTGATGGTATGAATGATTCTATCTTACAACTAATACTGCAATAATTGATGGTGTGAATGATTCTATCTTACAACTAATAAGCAATAATTCTCTGATCAAACAGAGAAAAAGAAAGGATAAAGGAAGAAAAGGAAGGAAAGAAAGGAGGAAAGAGGAAGAAAAGGAGTACTGAAGAGAGGAAAAACTTTTATATATAAAAACATAAACTGGGCTGGGCATGGTGGCTCATGCCTGTAATCCTAACATTCTGGGAGGTCGAGGCAAGTAGATTGCTTTAGCTCAGGAGTTGGAGGCCAGTCTGACCAAGAGTGAGACTTAGTCTCTACTAAAAATAGAAAAATTACCCAGGCATTTTTATATAGAAGTCCCTATAGACTACAGATGCCTGTAGTCCCAGCTACTCTGGAGGCTAAGGCAGGAGGATCATTTGAACCCAGAGTTTTAGGTTGCTGTGAACTAGGTTGATAGCATGGGTGACAGAGTGAGATTCTGTCTCAAAACAAACAAACAAACAAACAAAAAACCCCCAAAAGTCCATAGAATGTCAAGCTGGGTGCTGTGGCACATGTCTGCCGACCCAGTTACTAGAGAGACTGAGGTGGGAGGATAGCTTCAGCCAAGGAGTTTTAGGCCAGCCTGACCAACATAGTGAGACCTATCTCTAAAAAAGAAAAAAACTGTGATTTCTTGTTTCAGAGAAATTTGCTCTGTTGGTCGTGAAAATGTAAAATATAAAGCCAAAACAAGATATATAAATACAATTTTGGCTTTTTGAAGAATCTTTTTATCCTCACCTGTCAAAGAGAGTGGCTGGGAAAGTAAATGATGCCGGACAGTCAAGGGACCTATGTGCTCACTTTAGCTCATTTTAAATTAACTGCCCATAGTAATAGAGTCACTTGGTTTTCACAGGCCTGGTTTTTGTCATGGTTCTTGAGACATCTCAGAATGGGAAATAATGGAAAAGATTATAACTTGTTTCCCTTGGTTCCACTTTTTTTGCATTGTGAAACTGCCATAAAGTTGACTAATTCTTTTCTGTAGCTAACTCAAGGTCTTTAGAATGGAAAATAAAAAGAGAAAACATTTAATGAGTTATATTACCCAGTTATATTCTTCACGGAGATGTGAAAATTATTAACATTGCATGTCAAGAATCAAATCACAGCTTAACTGTACATAAAGAAATGTAAACTATGACAATATTACTAAACCGTTTTATGGTTATTTTTTATAACATCATAGTATTCCAAGAACCAGAGCGTCTGACGTTAAGTTGACCTGTGCTTTCCATAAAGAACATTTTCATACTTGTGAAAAAAACATATAATTGCTGTAAAACAATAGTTTGTGAACACTACTTTAGGCTTTCTAATCATGCTCGAGGGAACATAAGAGCTCATTTCCTCTGAACCTCTATTACTTAAGTTTTATGTTAAGAAGTTGCCTTGGTCTGCAAAGGCATTAGCTAGCCAGAAAACTAGTCTCTAGAGCATTTCCTTCATTATTAAATGTTAAATAAGCTGCTAAATAGCAGGATAAAGGCAACTTTCACATTTACCAAAATTATCGTATAGGCTTATGAAGACCAGGTGAGTGTCATTCTATTCTGGAGTATTAAGCACTTCCACTTGTAATATGGAATACACAGTCTCCTCCAAGCATGAAGGGATTTTATCTCCTTTGATTTCTCACAACCAAAAACATAGTAAGTACAGACACAAGTTATTATAAAAATACAAAGAAGGTACCACCTGCTTGGATTGAAGAGTACAGAAGAGACAGGGTTATTTCTAACCCAGTTCTCTGCAGACACTCCCTCCTTGTTCAGCTCCACCCAAAAAACCTTACCAGTCATATAGGGGACCCTACCATAGTGCAGTCTATTGTTGTCAGTTAAATCCATGGCAATAAAAATCTTTCACTTGGCTTGGCGCCTGTACTCAGTGGTTAGGGCACCAGCCACATACAACAGAGCTGGCAGGTTCAAACCCAGCCCGGGTCTGCCAAACAACAATGACAACTGCAAGAAAAAAATAGCCGGACGTTGTAGCAAGCACCTGTAGTCCCAGCTACTTGGGTGGCTGAGGCAAGAGAATCGCTTAAGCCCAAGACTTTCAGCTTGCTGTGAGCTGTGACACCATGGTACTCTACCAAGGGTGACATAGTAAGACTCTGTCACAAAAAAAAAGAAAAAAAATTTTTTTCACTCCCAGACAACTGTTTAACAATGATTGATAATATTCCCAATGGAATATTATCAATATTCCTGTGTAACCAGGTGCAGGTTTACAAAGCCTGTGTAAACCAGCACCTATCTCACATGTTACTTGATTTTGAAGAGACTATATACTATTGGGAAAACTTGTCTGGTCTCCTATTTTATGCCAAATCACACTATATGGTTCAAAAAGAAAGGGAGGAGAGGAACTTACATTATTTTTGAGCAGCAAAAACAACAACAAAAATCACTGATACCAGGATGCTATGAAGCACATTAAGGCAATGGGAGGACAGCTAGCTCAGAAACAAGGTACAAATTCTGCCTTTGAAAAATTACATCTTGGCTCAGCACCCATACTGAATGATTAGGGCACTGGTCACATACACTGAGGTTGGGGGATTCAAAGCTGGCCCAGGCCTGCTAAAAACAACAATGACAACTCCAACAAAAAAATAACCATGCATTGTGGCGGGTACCTGTAATCCCAGCTACTTGGGAGGCTGAGGTAAGAGAATGGCTTAAGCCCAAGAGTTTGAGGTCGCTGTGAGCTGTGATGTGACAGCACTCTACTGACGGCAACATAGTGAGACTCTGTCTCAAAAAAAGAAAGAAAGAAAAATTATATCTTCTCTCAATGCCTCAGTGGTTTCATTTTTAATAAGGAAGTTGAATTCAATTGAAGGTCTCTAAATTTTTATTAGAATGAGAACCCTTTCTTCTTTTCTTTCTTTTTTTTTTGAGACAGAGTCTCAAGATGTTGCCCTCAGTAGAGTGCTATGGCATCACAGCTCACAGCAAGCTCCAACTCCTGGGCTCAAGTGATTCTCCTGCCCCCGCCTCCCAAGTATCTGGGACTACAGGCGCCCACCACAATGCCTCACTATTTTTTGGTTGCAGCTGTTGTTGTTGTTTGGCGGGCCCAGGCTGGATTCGAACCCTCCAGCTCAGGTGTATGTGGCTGGCACCTTAGCCACTTGAACCACAGGTACAGAGCCAAGAGAGTCCCTTTTTCAACAAAATTTATTAGTGAGCCCAATCTGTAAAAGTGATAAATAAAGTGACCCGGCTCTGGAAAAAAAGAGCAGGAAATCCAAGTGTCACTGATCACCTTCCTGTCTCCTCCCCTACCCCCTGGTCCAGACTGCAAAACACTAAACTGTAAAATCTCTATGGTCATTTCTGTGATTCCAGATGAATGACAAAGAACAAATAAATCAGATGTTAGTTCTTAAACACTGATCTGTCTCAGCCTCAGGAAAAGAGTTGAAGGAGAAAGACAGCAGGGGAAGGAACTGATGGCCCTCTCTCAATGGTTCTGCATTTTGACCGTAAGGGGCTTTTTTAGAGAACCACTATTATTTCTTATCACTCACTCCTGGTTTGAAAAGCCAAGAGTCAAATAATGTAATTGGTTAGAAAGAATAAAAGTATTGTAACAATTGTCATGTTTCTTATCTGTATCAGTTCACTCTCCACTGAGGAGAGCCAAAACATGCTTAAGTAGAGACTGCTTTCTACATTTTCTTTTGTTCATAATAATTCTATGTCAAACATCCCTTAGAGAAACAACTAATTACACTCTTATTCAAAAATAGACTTCATGAGTGGATTAATACAATGTAGTGTATGGAGCATTACTCAGCTATAAAAAAAAAAAAATGGTGGGCCCGGTGCAGTGGCAATCCTAGCACTCTGGGAGGTCAAGGCAGTAAGATTGCCTGAGCAAGAGTGAGACCCCATCTCTACTAAAAATAGAAAAATTACCCAGGTGTGGTGGCACGTGACTGTAGCCCCACCTACCTAAGAGGCAAAGGTAGGAGGATTGCTTAAACCCAGCAATTTAAGGTTGCTGTGAGTTAAGCTGAGGTCATGGCACTCTCACCTAGGGCGACAGAGTGAGACTCTGTCTCAAAAAACTAAAAAAAAAAGTAATAAAACAGGTGAACTAATAGGTTTTGTAACAACCTGGATGAAACTGGAGATCATCCTCCTACGTATCACAGGAACAGAAAAATAAACACCACAAATGCTCACTTTTATTTATTATTATTATTATTATTATTATTATTTATTTTTAGAGACAGAGTCTCACTTTGTCGCCCTTGGTAGAGTGCGGTGGCGTCACAGCTCACAGCAACCTCAAACTCCTGGGCTTAGGCGATTCTCTTGCCTCAGTCTCCTAAGTAGCTGGGACTACAGGCGTCTGCCACAACGCCCAGCTATTTTTTTGTTGCAGTTTGGCCAGGGCTGGGTTTGAACCTGCCACCCTCAGTATATGGGGCCAGTGCCCTACTCACTGAGCCATAGGCACCATCCACAAATGCTCACTTTTAAATTGGAACTAAATGATTTACATAAGTACATATATATGGTAGTAAAATTCAACAAAAATCAAGCAGGTAGAAGTGGAAGAAGGATGATAAATTCATATCCAATGGGTATAAGGCATACAACCTGAGGGATGGACACAAGTATAACCTTGACTCATACTACAAAAGGACTGCATGTAACTAAAACTTTTGTACCTCTGTAACATTTTAAAATTAAAAAAAAATGGAATCCAAATTAAAACAAAATTAAGTCTGTTATGGTGAAGTTTACCAAGATGATCACATAGATAGACTACTATTTTGCATTCAGCAAAGACTTTTCAAATGGAAAACTAGTATAATGGGTAAGGCGCAGGTTGAAACAAACTTGAGAACAAATAGTTAGATGGAAAAATAAATGTATTCATCTGACCAAGCAATACTCCAGGTATTAGAGATACAATTGTAACAAACAAAAATCCTTGCCTTCCTAAAGCTTATGTTTTCATTTCCTTCCTCTTTTTCTTTCTCCCCTCCCTCCTTTCCTTCCTGTTTTCTTTCCTATATGTCACCTTGTTTAGGTGAATATAGTCCATAGAATAAAAACTTTAACCTATAGTTAACAGTCCCCACCCCCCACCTTTTCGAGATCATGGCTCACTGGGGAACACTAACTAGTTAATTAGGCTGAACTTTCTCATTTTTACTTTAAAAGAAGGGAGAGGAAGTAGTAGGCAATGAGGAAGAAAGAAGAGAAAAAGGGAGAGGAAGTAAGGAAACTCAGAAACTTTAATTAGAGTGCTTTGGCAGAGACCACTAATTGTCCTCCAATATTCATTCTTCTCCTCCTTCCTTTTAGTAGTAGAACACCATCCCCCATTACCTCTTTTAGCTGGATATATGATTGCCTATCCCCTAACTGCACTTCCCAGAGTCTTTTGCAGCTAGGCATGGCCCCATGGGGGCCCAATAGTTCCAGCCAATGGGATATGAACAGAAGTGACATAAGCAATTTCAGTCATATATATTAAGAAAGCTGCTTTCTCTCCCATCTTATGAATATCTCACCACTAATTCAGACTGGGATGAGTACATAATGGTGCCATTGCACTTTTATTATAAGATGGGATCATATTCTAGGGAAAACAGAGAAAAACATAAGTAGTATGGATTCCTTTACCTTATGGAACACAAACTCCTATATGCTGTCTATGTTTTCTGAGTCACTATGTTTTAAGATTTCTTTGGTATAGCATCTTAGATTATTCCCTAATTAACATAAGTTTTTTCTACTTTATTAATGACTAAAAAATGGAAACAAACATAAAAATAGGAATAGATGTAAGGAGACAATACTCATTAACAGTCTCTTCCTCTATGTTACAAGGGTTAAAATATGCAGGAAGTCTTAAGTCTAGCTCAGTTCTTAGTGTCAAGTCACACTAAGAAAGCTTCGTAAGGTGATTCTGAGATTTTTCTATGGACGCGTGGGTAGGTGAGATTCCAATTCTCCAAAATAAATTTTAGTAGGACACTGAAATCATTCTCTATAGTCAGATTCTACCTATGCCTGTCTGCCAGCTTCCTATTACATGGAGCTTATAGATACACTCTTTTTCTTCTACCACACAAATATCTCTACCTTGCTATTTCATTTAGCAAAGATGAATTTGTTATGGAATTAATTAAATATGAAATATTTCTAGTCTCTTCTCTTTAATTCCCAAATAGATAGGGATAGAGTGTATTATAAAGACTGTGTACACATGCTGGGCAAGTACAGACCTTGGGTAAATACATATTATATAAATAGGTACAAAACAATTATCTTTTATTTTATCATTGAGAATGCTTTCTTTCCTAAGAGCCTTTTCACCAGTTACTTGGAGAATACCATATACAATTACTGGAACTCATGCTTTGAAATATTAATTTTAAACTTCTCCCTCATTTGATATATTTCGCTTCTCTTGTATTTTGCTATGACAATATTAAAAGTGATTTTTGAGTCTCACATCACATATAAATATCTTAATAATCCAAGTAATCAAGCGTTAGAAGTGGTAGAGAAAAATAGGTTAAACATGGGGATGCAACAAAAACGTATAGCAAGTCCTGACATTCCATTTCTTCAGATTTTTAATTGTTTGTTTTTCCTCCTATGTACCATAATAAAACAGAGTTATAATCAACGTGTGATGACAAATGGTTTCAGGGTTGGGCTTGCATTCTTCTAAATATATTGGCATTTCTAAGCTGGAAAAGATAAATGTAATCAACCACCCTCAGACAAAAGTAGGATGACTATTTCTGGCAAAATGTTCAAACCACATTAAGCCCTAATTTGAAATGATGTTTGAAAGAAAGCAATGCAACTAGGAACAATTTATTTGTATAGCAACTAAAAACTGAACTCACTAGACATATTTAAGAGATGGAAACAATTAAATATGTTTGTTTTCTAAATAGACCAAGTATATTAGAAACTTCGAAAGTAAAAAAAAATCCAATTCCACTAGACTCTATTATTCGTTGCTGTGAAACATTTAAATCATTTTCTTTAATGATCCTTTGAGGTTGTTCTAATAAAGCATGCTGTTTTTAAGAGTGAATAAACAATCTATTTAATTTCAAATTATCAATATGTCAGAGTTTCATTCTAGTTAGCAGCATACAGAAGGAAGTAGCTGGAAGTGTGGGACAACTTAAGCAGTAAGTCATTTTATGGAAGGAAACATTGTTGGTTTTCATTTTTGTTTTCCAAAGACTGAGAAAATATAGGTAAAATTATGTCTTGTGAGTCATCTTAGGTATACGCCTAAATACAATAGGCACTTAGCTGAACATAACAATTATTGTGGCATCAAGGTGACTGAAATAGTGACATTTCTATCCAGAATAATACCCTACTCCTAATGTAGGATGGCCAGATACCAGTATATCATCAAGTCTTTGGCTAATATAGGTACCCTGACCACTTAATCAAGGAGAGTTTCTTTAAGACAAAGAGTCCTAAACTCTCTGGCATCTTTTGGCTGGGGCTATATCCTGACAAGCCTGGCTAAGAGAAATGGCTCTTTACAAACCATAATGAAGTCCAGTGCTAGGAGGGCAGAGCTGCCAAGATCTCACCAAAGTTTGCCAAGAATTAATGCTACAGAGTATTGAAAACAGGACAAGGGCCCTGTCGGTTCCCCTGCTCCGAACCACTAGTTTGCTGAAGAGTCTGACAAACACTTGAATGAGTAAACACCAAGAGGAATTTGTTTTCTGTAAGTATCACACATACCAACAGGAATATATGTGGCTTTCCTCTGTATGGAAGACACAAGAAAGAGTGACAGGAAAAAGGAGAAAACTCACTTATTTTTTTAATCTCATTATGGCTTAACTCCAAAGTACTCAAGGGCTGTCCTCAGGGCTTATTGACTTTATGCAGAAACACTAGTCAAGTGCCCAAACATTCCTGACAGTGGTCTCCTCATAGAAATCTATCTAGGGTTAGGACAGTGTATTTGAATTTGATATGTGCCCTTCCAAGGTGCTAAGGAAAGAGCAAAGGAGATGCTGTTGATAATAGCACTCAGCCTCAAAGATGTTTACACACTAAAATACCAGTGAGACAACTAAAGCAAGTTTATTGAATTGCTTCAATTTTAAACCTATATAAGATTTTATATATATCAAGTCCACAGCATTTTAACTGCAATGAAAAGCAATGAACACTTCAGATACTATAATTGTATTATTCAGCACTTTCACTAGAGTATTTAAAGACGTTAAGTGTTTTATCTACTTTAAAACTACATTAAGAACTGAACTACGATACAATAATATATCTAATAAAAATATACAGTAGAACCTTCATAGTTGACCACCTCCTTATGTACGTACCAGTACAGTAGGCCTAGATCCCTATGTTGACCACCTCTGTATTGTAACCAGTTTATTATAGTCCCTTGGGTGATCACTTACAGAGGTTCTATTACATTTTAAAGAAATTCGCTGGGCCGGGCATAAGGGCTCACGCCTATAGACTTAGCATTCTGGGGGGCCAAGCCAGGAGGATCCCTTGAGCTCAGGACTTTAAGACCAGCCTGAGCAAGAATGAGACACCATCTCTACTAAAAATAGAAAAACTAGCCAGGCATAGGGATGCATGCCTGTTGTCCCAGCTACTCGGGAGGCAGAGGCAAGAGGATTGCTCAACCCTGAGAGTTTGAGGTTGCCATGAAGTATGACACCATGGCACTCTACACAGGGTGACAGAGTGAGGCTCTGTCTTCAAATAAATAAATAAATTCACATTATAGGGGTATTTATATAAAATAGAACTTGTACAGGGGAACAATCCTGCTCTAACAGAAAGGGTAAGAAATTCAAAAAGAGTTTTAAAGGCTGACCAAAAAAAACAGCTAAAAATTATTGAGCAAGAATAGTCATAAAATTTAAATCAGTAAACATTAAGTGAGCACATGTTATATGTAAAACACTGTTGCTTCCATTTTCATGGCACGCAACATACATACAACATCCTCTTGGTACTGAATATATAGATCTCTATCTCTCCCAGGGCAGCTAATCTTTCATTGGCCTACTCACACTTGAATTTTGAGAGTAGTGAGAACTGCTTTATGGTGCCTATATATTCACCGTGTATGCATCTAACAACACTTAAGATACACTGCTATTAAAAGGCATATGTTACTTTTTCTTACTTCAGCATTACATTTTAAGTCCTTGGACATGTTATTAGAAGCCCTCACTAGTCAAACCTTTTCCAAACTAACCAGAACATATCCTTTTAATAAAAAATAATAGCCATGTTCTCATTTTCAAAGTTTGCAATTAAAACCTACAGTCAAAGAATCCAGCTGAGAAGAAATTTCCTTTAGGTTCAAAAAAAAAAAAATAATGTCATTAAATTTATCGGAATAATATGAAATGAAGATGTTGTCATTGGGTCCTTTGCTTATAATAGAAACCAAATAGGGCGGCGCCTGTGGCTCAGTCAGTAGGGCGCCGGCCCCATATACCGGGGGTGGCGGGTTCGAACACGGCCCCGGCCAAACTGCAACCAAAAAATAGCCGGGCGTTGTGGCGGGCACCTGTAGTCCCAGCTACTGGGGAGGCTGAGGCAAGAGAATCGCTTAAGCCCAGGAGTTGGAGGTTGCTGTGAGCTGTGTGAGGCCACGGCACTCTACTGAGGGCCATAAAGTGAGACTCTGTCTCTACAAGAAAAAAAAAAAAAAGAAACCAAATAGGTTTGCTGGCTTAGTTAAATCCATAAATTATTCATCACATTATATTTCAACAATAATTTTAAACATGTAAAAGTTAAGGTAGCAAAGAAAATCCCACTATCAATGATAATCAAACTAAACAATTTCACGTTGTTTTGCATGCAATTTAATTGCCCGGATTTCAAAGAAAACCACGTGTTATAATCTCACGTGTTAAAATATTTCTTTTACATATTTTAAGCATGGCAGGACAGCTTTTCAAAACATAACTTGTAGTGTTGGGTGCCATTCCAAATGCTGCTTCAGATTCTTTGACATGGCAGCTTAGTGTGCTAATCTTGGCTTATACTTTTAAAAACAACTTACTACAGCTTTATGTGGTAGCATTCTGGTTTCTTATAGTTGATAGCTTTAAAATATGTACTGTTTAATTACTCTTGATACTGACAAAGGGCACTGTTACTCATTTTATTTTTCAACATAGAGCTAAAAGGTACATGAATCATCCATTTGAAATTTGGAATGTAGGCAAAACAGTGGAAGTGAATGGAGACTAATTAAATGATTCTTCTCAACATCTAAACTTTTCGCGGGGGCATCTGCATTTCAAAAAGTCATTTTCTCAGTAGTAGCCTATTGCCCTAAAAAAAGAAATGGTGAAAAATTTATTCCCAGAGAGAAGTTTATTTACCATACAAGATGTGGCTCAGTAAAGTGTTCTGTATGCTGGAAATGTAAAGTTAATTCTTCCTGTCAAAGCCTTAGGAAAACAGACACATCATAAACATACTTCTGCATTTTAGAGCTGCCTCTCTATTATAGAAAAGTTTTTTCTATATATCCCTTAAGTCGGCATTCTTAGGTGTGTAGAAATCAGAATCAGTTTTAACGGCATCCCTGTATTACAGATCTAATATAATATATATTAACAGTACTCCTGCACGTCCCACATGGGGATACAAAGTAGTGGGGGAGGGTAAAAAAATGAAATCCCAAGACATAAACTGAGCTTAGCTAAAATGATACTTCTCAATGAAGAATTTTAAGCTCCTTCAAATAGTGGTGTCATGTCAGAGCTGAGGCTCAACACTGCCATCTCCTTCCTAAATGCAGAAATACAAGAAGCAACCTCAATATAAAAATAAAGAATAACAAAGAAAAAAGAAGTGGCTACTAGATAATATAAAATTCACCAAATACCATATAATTCTTATGTTTGTCATTTTTGAAGGACAGTCATCACTGAAGATAATATATAATCTTATTAAGTTAACAAATATTTTAAATCACTTTTTGTGGACCCCTCTCCCCAAAACGGCTAAATTAAATATATAGCTAATTTGTCTGCCTACTATTGATAATCCAATTTATTTTTCTTATTTTGAAAATACTTAAGGATTGAGACAACTCAAAGGTGGAAGATGAAACCAACTCTAAATTTGTTCAGAGTAATTCACCAAACTCTATTTTAGGGGGTTTGTACTTGTTTCGACTCCAGTAGTTTCTTTACTGGTATTTGAGCCCTGAAAATCGACATTAGTAGAATGCTTTCTTTTTTTTTTTTTTTTGAGATATTGCCTCAAGCTCTGGGTAGAGTGCCATGCATCACAGCTCACAGCAACCAACTCCTGGGCTCAAACAATTCTCCTGCCTCTGCCTCACAAGTAGCTGGGACTACAGGCGCCTGCCACAATGCTTGGCTATATTTTGGTTGCAGCCACCAATTGTTGTTTGGCAGCCTTGGGCTGGATTCGAACTTGCCAGCTCACATGTATGTGGATAGTACCTTAGCCGCTTGAGCCACAGGGGCTGAGCCAATGCTTTCTTTTTTTTTTTTTTTTTGTAGAGACAGAGTCTTACTGTACCGCCCTCGGGTAGAGTGCCGTGGCATCACACAGCTCACAGCAACCTCCAACTCCTGGGCCTAAGCAATTCTCTTGCCTCAGCCTCCCGAGTAGCTGGGACACAGGCGCCCGCCACAACGCCCAGCTATTTTTTGGTTGTAATTCAGCCGGGGCTGGGTTTGAACCCACCACCCTCGGTATATGGGGCCGGCGCCTTACCGACTGAGCCACAGGCGCCGCCCCAATGCTTTCTTTTTTTTTTTTTTTTTTTTTTTTTTTGGCAGGGGCTGGGTTTGAACCCGCCACCTTCGGCATGTGGGACCGGCGCCCTACTCCTTGAGCCACAGGCGCCGCCCAATGCTTTCTTTTTTTAATGTAAAGCTTTTAGATCTGTTATAATGAAAACAGCTCACAGAAAGGCAGATTTGTAATATATCATCAACTAATACATAGGCCCTACTGTGCATTGAGTAGGGTGACCATAAGTTTCTGGACAGTACAGGTTTATATCTATTATCCCAGGGCGATTATTAACAATTCCCCATTAGATTCTGGTAAGTTGCATGATTATCCTAGTCTCAGTTCCTTTCTTGAAGGGAAGATTTACAGGAAAAGAAGAGACCACTGTGGCAAATAGGAGGCCAATACCGAAGTGAGCTGGTGAGAGTAAGAAATAGATTGAGAGCATTGAGGGGAAAAGTGCTACTCACGGAATTATTCAGGTGTTATTTGTATAGGACTGAAAAGTCAAAAATCCACCCAGTATAAAATGCAACATAATCATGTCATAGCATAATATATATTTAGCTAACATAAATATGTTAAAGCACCAGATCTGTTTCATCACTAAATTTTTGAGCAATTTATACTTTTTGCAAAAGAACAAAAATATTAATTTGGAATCTTTCTTCCCAAACTCAATATACTACTACTGCAGTCATTAGAGTGAGCCTGAGAGAACCAGAGGCTCAGGTGAGGCACTGCTCCACTAAAAACACTTGCCCTGTTTAGCAAACCTTCCCTCCGCCTTGTATAGATTGAGAGCTCTGAACGAATCCTAGAAGGAACGAGGAAAGTTACTGCTGTGTTAGCTCTTGGAGAAATTAGTCATTGACAAAACACCTCAGTTGCCCCAGCTGATACATAAACAGGTCATATCCTTACAGGTGGTGTTCAAACTCAAGAACGGACCTTTGACTCATGGGGCAAAAGGAGGACATGCCCACTCTTACTTAAGACCAGGGATTTTTCAACTGGTGTGCCATGAGAGGATCTTAAATGTGCTGCAGGAATTTTTAAAGATCATTAATTAAATTATTTTCAAAAGAAGTTCAAATCACGGTGGCGCCTGTGGCTCAGTGAGTAGGGTGCCGGCCCCATATGCCGAGGGTGGCAGATTCAAACCCAGCCCCGGCCAAACTGCAACAAAAAAATAGCCAGGCGTTGTGGTGGGCGCCTGTAGTCCCAGCTGCTCGGGAGGCTGAGGCAAGAGAATCGCTTAAGCCCAAGAGTTTGAGGTTGCTGTGAGCCGTGTGACGCAACGGCACTCTACCCAAGGGCGGTGCAGTGAGATTCTGTCTCTACAAAAAAAAAAAAAAAAAAAAAAAAGAAGTTCAAATCACACTGCATACATTCTTCTTTTTTTTTATTCTTTTTTGTAGATCAACATAATGTCAGGGTACTGTGGAACTTTAACTACAAGTTGAAGTGTGCTGTGAGATAAAAACGGTTGAAAACACTACTCAAGACATATTCATAGGCTTGGTGCCTGTAGCTCAAGCGGCTAAGGTGCCAGCCACATACACCAGAGCTGGCGGATTCGAATCCACCCTAGGCCTGTCAAACAACAATGATAACTAGAACCAAAAAAAATAGCTGGGTGTTGTGGCGGGCACCTGTAGTCCCAGCTACTTGGGAGGCTGAGGCAGGAGAATTGCTTAAGCCCAAGAGTTTGAGGTTGCTGTGAGCTGTGATGCCAGGGCACTCTACCCAGGCCGACAGCTTAAGGCTCTGTCTCAAAAAATAAATAAATAAATAAATACATACATACATACATACATAAAGTAGATTATAAAAAAGACATATTCATAAAGAACCCAATGCTCTAACAACATATGTGGTAGAAGGAGATTCAATATTTAGACTTCAGAAATAGAAAATAGGAAAAATTTCTATGAATCTTTCAAAAGAAGAACATACATCATATAAATCATGAGAATGTTAAAATTTAACCACAAACATATAATGCAAAAAAAGTTTTTAGAGCTTCTAAATTTAATAATTCATAACTTCAAGACAGTTTTTCTCTAAGTAAACTATGAAATGCAATCAGGCTTAAGGGAAGGTTTCCCCTTCCTCTAATAATTGGCAATCTTTATATAAAAGTTACTGGAGCGAATTATCTCCTCACCCACCAACTCCAAGTTCAATCAATCTGTGTTTTAAACATTTTGGCTTTAGGCCTTTCAGTAAGAAGCATATATTTTTATGTGTATTTAATGTAATTTGAAAGAATATGTCTTAAAAAATTATTATAAGCTGTTACAAAAATAAAAATGATGTATATTTTTGAAAGGCCAAGGGGACTTACTTCATGTCCCTCCATCCAGCCTTTAGCTCCCTGAGAAAGCAAAGCCAACTCTTAAGTCCTTTCTGTCTTCCATCAAGAGTTAGGAAGAAAGGACACCAAGCCCAGCTGCCTCACTCTGCAAAGCAGAGGGTGGGTGAGGCCACCAGAAGGGGCTCAAGGAGCATTGGATGGGGCTGCTTCACCTTGGTCCCTTGAACAAAAAACACTAAAGGCTGTCTGCTATTCCTAAAGCTTCAAAATTGTGCATGTTGCCTCAACTGTGGGGCAAAAGATGGTAAAAGGAAATCATTTAGACTTGGGGTGTTTTATCTTGTGCCCTCTTCTTGGTATAAGGAGCAGCATTCCTATTGGCAGGTCCAGCAAGGAAAGAACTTTACCCAGAAGTTTCTACATATATAAGTCAGTAGAAAACCATATTCTATTCCTAGAAGACTGAAAACACTCTAACTGGTATAAGCACTGCCAGTCACATCCTTCTACTATTTTCTCTTAGAAAGAGAAAATCAAGGGAGTTGCTGTGGGTGCTGTAGAACTGAGGTCGCTTTCTAGATGAGGACATTGAAAAACTCATAAATGGGCCTGATAAACAGTTCTTTGCAAAAAATATTATGCTTAAGGTCTTTTAATGTTAAGCGACCTGAAGAAATACCTAAGGGCATACTGAGGATGACCATGCACCCTTTAAAAGTGACTTTCAAACTTTTTCAAAATTCCAGATCACTCATACTAGGCACAAAGCTTAATACCCTACATGTTCCTAGATACAACTCATGAAAATTATTCAAAAAGAGTATCCCTGATTTTCACAATGCACTATTGGAGTGATAATGTCTAGTTACTTGGTTCTTCCTTTTGTCCAATTACATGGTAGAACACTATTTTTCTACTGAAGTAAATTTTATGAACATGAGCTCAATTAATTTAATGCTCATAATCTCACTGATTTATTGGGTGGGTATAAATGACATGCCATGCTGACATGCCAACAAAGGGAAGGAAATGTAAAAGGAGAGGCACATAAGTTATCAAAATAGGGATTCCAGCATATAATTTGTTTCATAAGATGTGCTGATTCTATTAATTATCATGAGTAAGGAATGTGTGCTAGAGAAATTGACCCTCCCTCCAATCTCATGCTCCCATCTTTCTTTCTTTTAAGGACCATCCCACAAGACGTGTCCTTCAGCAAGCACAGCCCTACGTCCAGAGATAGAAGTAAATTTTTCTGTTCTCTCCTGACAATAGTCTTCCGTTATTCTCTATATCATGTCCTGTTTTACATTTTTATTTCTTAACCTCCTTGATTATCTCCAGAAAGAATGGGATGATGCCTTGCTCTAACAAGTCTTCAAACTCTTTCCTGACATCTCTGAAAGTGTACCTTATGGCAGAAATAATTTTTTTCTTGTTGAATTCCTTTAATTGTTTATAAGCCCTTCCTTATGCTAAACCACTTTGTAACTCCTCCCTTTAGATCCTAATTGTGCATTTAGGGTTATGCAGAAGTCTAATGTATCTCTTGTATTATAATCCTTTAATATGTTCTGTTTTCCAGACTTACTACCCCTCATAAGAATGGCTTCTAGACCCTTTATCATCTTTGACATCCTTTTAAATATATCTGCCATTTTATTAATATCCTTAAAACCTTCCCATCAGAAATAAGGAAGAAAGATATGGGAGAATTAATCTGAGGACAACAAAATAGATGGGATATGAGAGCTTCTACAGAGGCACAGTGGGAGGCACATTTTTCTAGCTTATGAAATCATAATTCAATCATCAACAAACCAATTGAATTAGACCAAGGTCAGAGAACTCTATCGCACCCTTTCATGCCATCATCTGTGGTTCACTGTTTTCCAAGGGATATAGCAAAGATCATTTTTTTTTTTAAGAGACAGTGCCTTGGGTGGCACCTGTGGCTCAGTGGGTAGGGTGCTGGCCCCATATACTGAAGGTGGCAGGTTTGAACCCATCCCCAGCCAAACTGCAACAAAAAAATAGCCAGGCATTGTGTTGGGTGCCTATAGTCCCAGTTATTTGGAAGGCTGAGGCAAGAGAATCACCTAAGCCCAAGAGCTAAAGGTTGCTGTGAGCTGTGACGCCACAGCACTCTACCAAGGGGGACAAAGTGAGACTATCTCTAAAAAATAAAATAAACAAACAAAATAAATAAAAAAAAATAAAATAGCCAGGCATTATGGTGGGCACCTGTAGTCCCAGCTACTCCGGAGGCTGAAGCAAAAGAATCGCCTAAGCCCAGGAGTTGGAGGTTGCTGTGAGCTGTGACACCATATCACTCTACTGAGGGTGAAAAAGTGAGACTCTGTCTCTAAAAAATAAATAAATAAAATAAAAGTAAAATAGCCAGGTGTTGTGATGGGCGCCTGTAGTCCCAGCTACTCGGGAGACTGAGGCAAAAGAATCACCTAAGCCCAGGAGGTGGAGGTTGCTGTGAGCTGAGATGCCACAGCACTCTACCGAGGGCAAGGGCAATAAAGTGAGACTCTGTCTCTTTAAAAAAAAAAAAAGTGAGAGAGAGAGAGAGACAGTGCCTCAGTCTGTTGCCCACGCTGCAGCCTTGAACTCCTGGGCTCAAGGGATCCTCCTGCCTTAGCTTCCTAAGTAGGTAAGACTACAGGCAGGCACCATCATGCCCAACTAATTTTGGGGGGTGTTTTTTTAAGAGATAAGGGTCTCAGTATGTTACTCAGGCTAATCTTACACTCCTGGCCTAAAGCAAGTCTCCTGCCTCAGCCTCCAGAGTCACTGGAATTACAGGCATGAGGCAATGTACCTTGCTAATAACAGTGAAACCTGACTGAGCACACAGCACATCCCAGGCATTGTGCATGCACATTTTACGTATTAGCTCATCTAATTTACACAATAATTCTTTGATGTAACCATTATCATTACATCATTTTCCAGGTGAGAAAATTGAAGCTTAAAGAAATCATTTACTTAAGGTTCAATAACAAGTAAATGGCAGAATTGGAACTTTACCTAAATCTATGTGGTTGCAAAACCAAAGCTTTTAAATTTCATGCTTACATTGCTTACTCTTAAAAACAGATAAATGACAAGAGAAGAGAAAGAGATATTAAATTAAAAAGTAGATATAGTCACATAAATTTAGGAAACTCTAAAGTTACATAAAGAAACAGGTAGCTGCTCAATTTCCCAGAACTTTCAATGTGCGAATGTGCATTGCTAATCTTCAAGGAAGGGATGTAGTGTGCTTTGTTTCCCAAACTTACGACTAGAAACACTTTTTTTCTAAGTGCATCTTGCAGGACTAGCGTCCCACAAAACAGACTTTGCAAAATAATGCTTTAGGTTAACAACAACCCTTTCTTTTAAATTTCAAAGTATTACAGTATACAAATATTTTCAATCACATGGATCGCTTTTATGGTCCCCATCATCCAGATAGTGTTCAATGTACCCATGAGATAGGTTTTCGGCCCTCCCCCCATTTGATTTCCATTAAATTTTACTTCCAAGTGCATATGTGCTCTTCAGTTAGTTCTAGTTTAATAGTGAGTACATGTAGTTTTCCATTGTTTAGTATCCAAAGTATCTAAAGAATAAAAATCAACTCTTTAAAAAAAATTTAGTACATGTTTAATCAGTTATGACTCAACCCAATAGCACTAGGGCAAGCAGATTTTCATACCTAAATTCTTTACTTGGGGAAACCAATAGACTCCTATATAGTCTGAGGAACAGAGAAGAATGTGGCTTGACAGTACCACATTCCCTCCTTTATTCATTCAAAAGAAAGTTATGAATATGAGTCAGGCTCCTCTATTCATTCAAAAGCAAGTAGTGAACGGGTACCAGGAGTCAGGCTCTGTGCAAAGGAAGTGCTGGGCATACAAACAAAACGGCCACAACCCAGTGAATTACTGCCTATTGTTTTGTGGGACATACACCGTGAAGAAGTGAGATAGTACATGTCAGTCTTATTCAGTTTAATAATCATGTACAAAGTGGCTGTTAGATACAGGGCACAGAGGAACATCGGGACATTTGTTAACCATCTCCCTAACCTCAAAGAGCTTACGAGAACCTTTTAGTCTTCCTTATACATAAAACTCTAGAAAGTTGATGGTTCATTTTTTATAGAGTTATCAACAGGAGGTTTTGCTGAAAATTAATAAACTATATTCTTACTACAGGCCTGTGTTTGGAAGAGGACCATGGAATTGATCTTATTTGAAAGAAAATATCCAGGTTCTACTTGAAACTACTAAAACACCTCTTGGGTGGCGCCTGCAGCTCATTGGGTAGGGTGCCGGCTACACACACCCAGGCCAGCTAAACAACAATGACAACTGCAACAACAACAAAAAATAGGTGGGCATTGTGGCAGGCACCTGTAGTCCCAGCTACTCAGAAGGCTGAGGCAAAAGAATCACTTAAGCCCAAGCATTAGAGGTTGCTGTGAGCTGTGACGCCACAGCACTCTACAGAGGGCAACCTAGTGAGACTCTGTCTCAAAAAATAATAATAATAATTAAAATAAATAAATAAATAAATAAAACACACCTCTCTACAACACTAACATCATGAGGATGTTGCTTCCCATCCCCACCCTCATTCTGAGACTACTAGGTTCCACCAAGGTTAAAAAAAAGAGAAAGAAAAGGAAAAAAAATAAGAAAGCAACAGAGGTAGAATTAGTTATACTACTCTAGCCCTAGGTTAGGCTGGTCAAATATTAACAACTACCACTTACTGACAACCAGATCCCACGCATTTCACAAACACTATCCTAATGGACATTTTTATCCTCACTTTACAAATGAGAAAACTGAGGCTCAAAGATCTTAGTAAATCCGCCTAAAGTAACACAGTTAAATATTGTGGAAGAATCAGGATTCCAGTCCTGGAATAATATCTCACTATGAACACCACACGTTTCCATTCACCAGTTACCTCAAAGGCAGATACCTATATGGGGACCTACCATTTGAACAAAACCAATTTCTTTCATTTTAATGCTGTACAATGTATTTCCAATACCCTCTCAGTTTTTCTTTTTTATAATCTCCTCTATAGCCAGATACTTGAACTTCTGGTACTTTGGCCCCTTTTTTAAGTTAATGGTAAATGATTGAAAGAGTATATGAAAATTACTAACTGTTGACACAGAGTCAGAATGGATCTCAAATTGTTCATCTTTTACATATATAATCATAAAATCCAGTGCCTTCACTGACCAAATGCAAAGTAAAGTTTCAAAAGTACAAAAACCAGCTCTTTAGCTCACTGCTACATTGAACTGTCTTGCCTAAAATAATACCAAGTGGATATATGAAAACTTCAAAACTAAAATTTGGCCAGGAAGCCCCAGAAGAGGGCTTCAACCAACACAATTTATTGTTCCAGTTTTGGATGGTGTTAAAATTATTTTGGTAAGAATGGGATACATTGACACAGTAAAAGCTGTATCAGGTTGTCATAATGAGAAAAGACCATTAAAAAGATAAGGATGGGCGGCGCCTGTGGCTCAATGCATAGAGCGCCGGCCCTATATATCAAGGGTAGCAGGTTCAAACCCGGCCCCAGCCAAACTGCAACAACAACAACAACAATAAAAAATAACCGGGTGTTGTGGCGAGCGCCTGTAGTCCCAGCTACTCGGGAGACTGAGGCAAGAGAATCACCTAGGCCCAAGAGCTGGAGGTTGCTGTGAGCTGTGATGCCGCAGCATTCTATCAAGAGAAACAAAGTGAGACTCTGTCTCTAAAAAAAAATAAAAAATAAAAAGATAAGGGCTAGGAGAAGCCAAATATTTTGCTAAGAGTCAAGAAGCAATGAGAATGTGATTCTAAGGAACCTAAGAATTCACCAAGTAAACTTAAAAGTAAAGTTCTGTTACAATCTATATTTTGACAATTGGAAACCAGTTTTCTTGTTTACTGTGTGCTAAATACAGCCATCCCTATAAAAAAAGAAACGTCTGTTCTTTATTTCCTTACTTTCAAGTTAATAGGCAAATATCTTTAAGAAATTCCCACACCAATGACTTAAAAAACATTATGTTGTTTAAGTCAAGGAATGCCTAGGATTGCTGGCAACCACCATGAGTCATGAAAGAAGCATGGAACAAACTCTCTTACTGCCTCCAGAAGGAACTAGCCCTGCCAGCACATTGATTTTGAACTTTTAGTCTACAGAACTGTGAGACAATATTTTTCCATTGCTTTAACTCCTCCCCCAAAATGTTATTCAGAAATAACTTTATTTCTGAGAGTGAAGCATGAGTTACATTGAATTATGCTATTCTGATGTGTTAATACAAAGGAATTTTACAACTCCAAAGTAAATATACAACTCGATATGGTCCATTATTCTGTATTTTAAGATTATTTCTTGGTTAGCACAAACACTCAGTTTTAATGATGCTCTCCAATATAGTAGCTATTAGCCACATCTGGCTACATAAATTAATTAAAATAAAATAGTACTAAAAATTCATTTCCTCAAGCCCCTGGCCACATTTCAACAGCTCAATGGCCACACATGGCTAGTAGCTACTATATTGGATAGTACAGAAATAGGATTGATTCTGATTGATTCCATTAATGCAGAAAAATCTACTGGAAAGGAATGGTTTAGAAGAATAAGATACAGAGAACCATTGCTTCTATTTAAAAAGCATTGCAGGGCAGTGCCTGTGGCTCAAAGGAGTAGGGCACCAGCCCCATATACCAGAGGTGGCAGGTTCAAACCCAGCCCCAGCCAAAACTGCAAAAAATAAAATAAAATAAAAAAATAAAAAAGAATTGCAATTTCTCATCCAACGTTGACTTCGTAATACTCATGTAATAACAGCCACACTCCACAGTCTCTTAAACATCACTTTCTTGGACTTAGAGCAACTGAATAACTGGTACTGTATTACGCACAGCAGCAGGTCGGCATCTAATTGAGGTTCTATTGTCCTGATTTTTCTGTTGACAACAATTATCTTGGGCAGTTCCATTTATCTGAATTTGAAGACAGTTGGGATGAAAAAATGAAAAACATGATGTTGTCCCTTCAGCGATGACCCTGTTCATCTAGTGTTCTTTTCAGGATAATTCCTATGTGACTATGAGACACATTTGACACTAGCAATAACTCTGCACTTTGCAAACAACCAAAGTAATCCTTTAAGACGATAGAAGGATTGATCCTGGAGAGAGGAAAGTGTGAATGGATCCAGGACCCACATCCTCTCATTGACATATAAACACTATGTTAAATAAATTTTAAGTAACAGTGATCAAAACAGTATAGCCAGAAGGCCCACAATCAATATTCCATACGGTACCTGCAGGCCTCAGAATAGGTTTGGAGTCTTTTTAGATTTACCATAACATTTCAAAGTTCTCATCATCTGTTCATCAATTGTATTTATTCTAGTTAATGCATATGTATTTATATGTATCCTATTCTGGTCTTTTTCCCCCTCAAGTCTGTGCTTTCTAGGATATTGTATTCTAATTATTCCATGCCATTCTATTTATTTCTTGCCTGAATTGAAGTCTATAAATCCAATTAAGAATTATTTTAATAATTTCTCTCAAGATCAATCAATGCCTTTGGCATTATTTTAAAACTTTCAGGGCAACACATGTGGCTCAAGGAGTGGGGCGCTGGCCCCATATACAGGAGGTGGTGAGTTCAAACCTGGCCCTGGCCAAAAACTGCAAAAAAAAAAAAAAAACCTTACAGAGATAGATGTAGTGGTTCACACCAATAATCCCAGCACTTTGTGTGGCCAATACAGGAGGATCACTTGAGGCCAGGAATTCGAGACTAGCCTGGTCAACAGAGTGAGACCCTGTCTCTACAAAAATAAGTAAAAAATATAGTGGATGTGGTGGTGTGTGGGAGGCCAAGGTAGGAGGATCATTTGAGCCCAGGAGTTTGAGGCTACAGTAAGCTGTGATAGTGCCACTGCACCCCAGCCTGGCTAAACCCAGGCTGGTTACCCCACCCCACCTCTTAAAAAAAAAAACAACATTTAGGGTGGCGCCTGGGGCTCAAAGGAGTAGGGCACCAGCCCCATAAATGGAGGTGGTGGGTTCAAACCCAGCCCCAGCCAAAAGCTGCAAAAAAAAAAAAAAAAAATCTTTAGAAAGACTTTTTAAAAATGACTCAGTAGGGCGGCGCCTGTGGCTCAAAGGGGTAGGGCGCTGGCCCCATATGCCGGAGGTGGCGGTTCAAACCCAGCCCCGGACAAAAACTGCAAAGATAAAAAAATAAAATAAAATAAAAATGACTCAGTATTCATAATATCTTATGAGAATGACCAAGGATAAAAATAAAGCCAAGTCTTACTATTTAGGCAGCCTAGATTCCATGACATACATCCTTGCAGATAGTTTCCAGACATGTTTGGTTTGCTCTGTATTAACATGAAAACTGACTCCATCCTATAATTGTTGTTAACTTCTTTACTTATAATAAGCAAGTGCAACATGTTATAATGCTTATAGCATAAAGAAAAACAATAAAGTACATGACTACAGCTACAAATATGGCAGCAACTTTGACCTAAGCAAAACTATATATATATATTTTTTTTAATTTGCAGCAGCCTGTGTGTGCTGCATGCTTCTTTGAGAAACACAGACCCTGAGATGAACTTATGGCCAAAGAAGATTTGGTGGTTTTTCATTAAGCCCCTGGCAGTGAGTATTTCAGAAAATTAAGTAGTTTATGAAGCACATGCTCTTGAGACATTCCCTTGCTTGATTAGATGAGGCAACAATACAATGTGGATGTGAATTCTAAACAGATGGGGAAAATAACCATAGAAAAAGAGCTGCTGGCTTTGGCCAAATTGTAAAAGGTTCTCCTAATGGGCAAGCAAAATATACTTCCTTGAAAAAGAAGTTAAAGGGGCTCTGACCACTAAAAACAAAAATCCAAAGTTAAATGCCTCACCATTGTGGAGGAGACAGAAGGTAATAATTGGAGGCAAGATGAAGGGGAGCTTCTGGGTTGCTCGTAATACTCTATTTCCTGAGTGAGGTGATGACTACACAGGTTTGTTCACTGAATAATCCAGCAAGATTTACACTTACAATTTGTGCACTTTCATGTATGTATGTTACACTGAAACTTTTTTTAATGTAAAGAAGTGAAATGCTCCCCCCACACACAACTGAGACCCATAGAGACTAACCTCAGAATCTTTGTGGGTTTCTATGAAAGAAGCAACAACAAAAAATTTGTTTAATCTAATACTAAGGCATGTCATTGAGTCAGACACATGTGGTAGTGACATTTCATCTTATGAGGTCACTTTGTGAACATTCTGGTATGGCAATACTCCCAGCTCATTGCTGCATACTAAACAACATGTTTTATGTCTGACTGGTATTAACCAGCCCAGTTGTCAGCCAGCAGCCATAAGTAGAGGAATTCATAGATGCATAGCTCTGTCTGCACTGGCCTCTGTGGCAAAAGCATTATTCTGCACACAAGATAAAAATGACTTATGGACTGGGTGTGGTGTCTCATACCTGTAATCCTAGCACTCTGGGAGGCCGAGGCAGTTGGATCCCTTGAGCTCAGGAGTTCGAGACCAGCCTGAGCAAGTGTGAGACCCTGTGTCTACTAAAAATGAAAAACTGAGGCAAAAGAATCGCTTGAGCCCAATAGTTTGAGGTTGCTGTGAGCTATGATGCCACAGCACTCTACCCAGGGTGCAAAGTGACACTCTGTCTCAAAAAAAAACTCATGACTTTTTTTTTATGAGTAACATATCAATAAGTACAAAAATAATACAATTCATACTAAGATTATAAATGCTAAAAGAAGAATGAATAACCATCTAGAATTCAGGGGTCCTCAAACTTTTTAAACATAGGTCCAGTTCACTGTCTCTCAGACCGTTAGAGGGCTGGGCTATAGTTTAAAAAAAAAAAAAAAAACTATAAACAAATTCCTATGCACCTGCACATATCTTATTTTGAAGTAAAAAAACAAAATGGAAACAAATGCAATCACACCGCCTCATGTGACCCGCGGGCCACAGTTTGAGGACCCCTGACTGGATCCCCAGGGATTGGTAGCTAGTTTAAAGCAATGGTCTTAACCTCAGCTGCTCAGTACAATCACTTAGGGAGTTTTTAAAAGCATTGATGCTTCAGTCCCAGCCCCAGAGATTCTGATTTAGTAAGTCTAAAACATGACTTGCCCATTGGTTTAGTTTTTTTTTTTTTTTTTTTAAACAAGAGTCTCACTTATTAACCCTTGGTAGAGTGCCGTGGTGTCACAGCTCACAGCAACCTCCAAATCCTTGGGCTTAGGCGATTCTCTTGCCTCAGCCTCCCGAGTAGCTGGGACTACAGGTGCCCACCACGACACCCGGCTATTTTTTTGTTGCAGTTTGGCCAGGGCTTGGTTTGAACCCACCACCCTCGGTATATGGGGCTGGCACCTTACCCACTGGGCCACAGACGCCGCTCTGGTTTAGTTTTTTAAAATGATTCCAATATGCTCCAAAGATAAGAACCACTGCTTAGACTGGGTCTTAGGTTGAAAACCTATTACAAAGGTATTTTAGGTGAGAACAATGTCAACAGGAAAAAAAACATGAAACTAAGTAGAAAGGTCCTATGTTTAGGAAGAGTCAGTATGCTTGGCCAGAGATAAAGGGTCATATAGAGAGACCAGGTTAGTGATTTCCAAAGTCTCAGGCAGTTTCCACCCCAGGGTGGAAACCTCCACTTAGACCTAGAAAAACCACCATCATTCATCCTGCTTATAGTATCAACTTTATATTTCTACAATTGCCTCACTTCCGTGATAGGGATGTGGGGTGGCCTAATTTCTTCATTCAAGATTAACCTTTATATTCCCTTCCTCACTTGGAATCATGCAGACATTAAGGATACTATATTGCTAGAAAAGTACTTTGTACTTAATACCAAACTACCAATGTTTTTAGTTTCAACACATAAAAATAACTGAGACATAATGCATAGCAGACACACTATTCATGTAAATTAGTACCTTTATTAACCCTAAAAATGCAATAAAGTAACCATAAGTGTCATAGTCAGTTTTGTGTCACTACAGCAAAATACCACAGATTGAGGAATTTTTTTAGAAGTTTATATCTTACAGCTCTGAGGCCGGGAAGTCCACTCACTATCAAGGTGCCGACACCTGGCGAGGGCCTTCTTGCTACATCATCCCAAGACAGAAGGCTGAAGGGTGACAGAAGACACGCACAAGAGAGCAAAGGAAAAGGGAGGCCAAACTCAGCCTTTTACGGGAAAACCATTCTCACGACAACTAGCCCACTCTCAGGCTAACACCGTTAATTCTTTTATGAGGGCAGAGCTCTTAAGGGTCCCACCTCCCCACACTGTTTTCCACTTGTGAAATTTGGAGGACACATTTAAACACAGCACAGAAGAACCTGTCAAGATCACCCGTGGAGGAGCTGGGATTCAAAGCCATGCAGCCAGGTTCTGCCTTAACCACTCTGTCTTCTCCCAGCCGCTCGTGGGCAAGTTGGGAGAAGGCAGCATGGGTGGAAGGTACAAATTTAAAGGTGGAAGTCTAAAAAGCAGGACAAGGAATTTCACCTTGCTGGTAATACATGTATATGGGGTGAATATCAAAGATCTTTTTCAGGCAATTGTTTCTGGATGGGATTGGAAGGGCATTTGACATTACTGATGTCCTTGAGAAGCTCTTTAACTTTAGTTTTCCAGGTGCTCTTGTCTTCTGAGTCTCTCCCCACTTCTCCGACAATTCATTTGTAGACTTCTCTCCCTCTTCCACTTCCCCTGGCATTTTTCAGGGTTCTGAATATATTGCTCTTCTGTCTTTTTGGCTTCTCTAGAGTGTGTCATGGAGAATGTTTAAGTAGCTCAGGTAGGGTCACAGGTGTTTTGTTTTGTTTTTTTGCCTTAATCTCACCCTGTTGCCCCAGGCTGGAGTGCTGTAGCTTCATAGCTCACAGCAACCTCAAATCCTTGGGCTGAAGCGATCCTCCTGCCTCAGTCTCCCGAGTAGCTGGGACTATAGGCACGCGCCACAACACCCAGCTAGTTTTTCTGATTTTAGTAGAGATGCGGTCTTGCTCTTGCTCAGCTTGGTCTTGAACTCCTGTCCTCAAGGGATCCTCCACCTCAGCCTCCCAGAGTCTTGGGATTACAGGCGTGAGCCACCATCCCTACCCAGGATCACAGTTTGAAAATCCTTTTAGGTGACCTGAAACACACACATCACCCCACAGGTATACAACCTTTATGGATAGCTCTGATCGATAAATATTCAGATGATTCTCAAACCTTCAGGGACAGCTCATTGATTTCCCAACCATACACTGAATAAATTCAACCCCCAGGTACATAAAACATAGATCACTCCTCCCCAGTCCCTCTTTTAACATTCCCAGCATGCTTAACAATATTGGAAATCAGCTTTCTCAGTCTCTATCTGTGAGGCACTTTCTCAATCCACTTTCCAAATCCAGTTCACCAGCAAATCCATGTGATTCTTCCTCAAAATCCAGCCCTCTTTCTCTTTCCCACTACCCCTTCCCTACCCTAAGTTTCCATCCACCCTCCTCTAAGTAACTGCAGCAACCTTCCAATTCATCTCTTTATGCTAATTCAGCTTCTGTATCACCACCAATTTATTTCTCTACGTAGAATATACTCAAACACCTTTTCTTGCCCCCTTGTTGCCTATAGGATAAATGCAAACCAACACCTGCTCCAACACACCTCTACAACTTCATCTCTTACCATTCCCAAGCCCCTTCCTCTCCTCCAAACCCTGGACTCAATCTCACTAAACTTTTCATTCTTCTATGAGCTGACCGTAAGTTTTCATGATTCCAAGCTACTGCATGGGCTACTTCCTCTGCCTAGAAAGTACAGTCAGAAAACTCCTACTTACCCTTAAATACCCAACACAATTCTTTACTTTCTCACTAAAATTGGTCCTGGCCCCCTATTCTAGGTTTCACAGTAATAGGGGTCTCCTCTAGGTCCAGAGATACAGGGTCTTATCTTGCCTTATTCCATGATGTCTTCTGACGCTCAAGCTCCATACCTGGCAACTGGTAGACACGCAAGACAAACAATGTTGTTAAACGAGGACACGAGAAACACGACACGGGGAGCTAAATAGCTATTCAGGCTGTGTAGTCAATGTGCTCTAAGAAACCAAAATGGAGACAGAAAGATAAGGATGGTTCCAAAGAAGGGTACACAAAAAAGAATAAGGATCAGGATAAACAATGTTTTTGTACTTGCAAAATTTAAACATTGATGGTTTACAGTAAGTACTAGAGAAATTGGAAAGATTTATTCCCTATGATGGGCCCTTTCATACCACACTTAATTTTATGTGGAAAATATGTAAAAATTATTTCAAATAATTCTAGAATTAAGATAGCCTTTAGGTCAAATAAGAGCTATTACTAGAGACCAAGTCCTGATGCTCAGAATTTTTTCCGCTGTTGTATGCTGATTCTTTAGATTAGATTTTTATGTTCTGGAATTGAAAACTATTACAGAAAAGGTGTCTAAAGACAGGGAGTTGCCAGATGAATACTATTGAAAGGGAGCTTAATATTGCAAGTCTTTTCCACAATTCCTGTTTCATTGTTCCTTAGCAAATTTACTCAACATCATTTTTATGAGATCACCCCCATTCCACGTGCACATCTTCTCTAAATTAGAATCCTAAAATAGTATCCTTGCTATTGATATGATAAGTATATTTAACTTTTTCTTTGCAAATAATTCATTAATTTTATTGAATGAGCAAAAGATTAGAGTTTTATAATTTTGCACAAGGGCTCTGACGACAGATTATCTGGATTTAAATCCCAGCAATGACACGGACACTGGAGCACACGTTACGTAAATTTTACAGTTGTTGGAAAATGAAAATGTTGGCAGGTCCCATGCTATCTGATTCTGCTCTAATCTTAGAATGGTACCTAGCATATAAAAGTGCTCTATAAATTGTAGATATTATATTATTTACATAGTGATAATTCAGTGACTAGTCCATCTTAATATCTGTATTAATGTTATCCATCTTGGCTTATAAATTCCTTGGTTCTTTATGGGAATGGAAGGATGTATATCTAATCAAAGATTTTGAATGATACCCACCTCACTTCTTTTTTTTTAAATTTATTTATTTTTATTGTTAAGTCATAGCTGTGTACATTAGTGCAATCAAGGGGTACAATGTGTGGGTTTCATATACAATCTGAAATATTTTCATCAAACCTCACTTCTATTATAACCAAATTAGAAACTGACCTTCAGTAACCTAGGGTGAGACTCCAATTTCCTGACTATCCTCCAGTAGTTATTTTATTACATGCTATGTTAGCTACTGTCTTTAAATGACCTACTTTCAACTATTATTTATAATGGTCTTACCAAATTATGCATCTACCTCACCTTGAAATCTCATAAAAAGCAAACAGTAGAAAAGCATGAGTTTAAATGGACTTTCATTCCTAAATATGACTATGCATTGGAAGAAGAAACTGAAAATAAACATTTATATATCCAAAATTCAGTTGTAGAATTGAAAACAATTTTTTCCCTCTTCTACTATTAACTAAAGATTTTCCAGGCATGGTGGCTCATGCCTATAATCCCAGCACTCTAAAAGGCAAAGTTAGGAAGCTTGCTCAAGGACCAGACTTTGAGACCAATCTGGGAAACAGAATGAGACCCCATCTCTATAAAAAGTTAAAACAATAGGCCAGGCGTGGTAGCTCATGCCTGTAATCCTAGCACTCTGGGAGGCCAAGGCAGGTGGATTGCCTGAGCTCACGAGTTTGAGACCAGCCTGAACCAGAGTGAGATCTCATCTCTAACAATAGCCTGGCGTTGTGGCAGGCACCTGTAGTACCAGCTACTCAAGAAGCTGAGGCAAGAGAATCAGTTGAGCCCAAGAGTTTGAGGTTGCTGTGAGCTGTAATGCCATAGCAGTCTATTGCAGATGACAAAGTGAGACTCTGTTTCTAAAAAAAAAGAAAAAAAAATTAAAACAATAAAAAAGTAATGAGGCATGGTAGCACATATCTGTAGTAACAGCTATTTAGGAGGCTGAGGTTGGGAAGATGGCTTGAGCCCAGGACCTCCAGCCTACAGTAAGCTCTGATGTCACTACTGCCTTCCAGCCTGGGCCACAGAGCCAGACCTGTCTCAAAAAGAAACAAAAAAGGTATGAATATGTCTATATACCAAAGATATTGTTACAATTATGTTCCTTTAAAAAAAAATATATATATATATATTTTTTTTTTGTAGAGACAAGAGTCTCACTTTATGGCCCTCTGTAGAGTGCCATGGCATCACACAGCTCACAGCAACCTCCAATTCCTGGGCTTAAGTGATTCTCTTGCCTTAGCCTTCCCGAGTAGCTGGGACTACAGGCGCCCGCCACAACGCCCAGCTATTTTTTTTTTTTTTTTGGTTGCAGTTCAGCCGGGGCCTGGTTTGAACCCACCACCCTCAGTATATGGGGCCGGCGCCTTACCGACTGAGCCACAGGCACCACCCCCTTTAAAAATATTTTGACCCAGAAGGCACATTGCTTGGTATTTATCCAAATGAGTTGAAAACTTATGTCCATATAAAAACCTGTCTGCAGTGTTTTTATCAGGTTTATTCATAATTAACAAAATTTGAAAGCAACCAAGAAGTTCTTCAATGATTGAATGGATAAACCAAATGTATTATATCCCATACCATGGAGTATTATTCAGTGATAAAAAGGAACGAATTATCAAGCCACAAAATGACAAAGGGAACCTTAAAAGCATATCGCTTACTGAACCAAACCAGTCTGAAAAGGATACATATTGTACGATTCCAATTATACAACATTCTGGAAAAGGAAAAACTATACAGATGGTAAAAAGACATAAGTGGTTATGAGGGGTTATGGCACAGAGGAAGGAGGAAGAGATAAATAGGTGGAACCTCAAGGGACAGTGAAACTATTTTGTGTGTCTGTAATACTGGACCCATAACATGCAATTGGAGAAATCAGTAGGTTACTGTAGTCCCAGCTACTCAGGAGGCTGAGGCAAGAGAATAGCCTAAGCCCAGGAGTTGAAGATTGCTGTGGGCTGTGTGACGCCATGGTACTCTAGTGAGGGCGACAAAGTGAGACTCTGTCTCCACAAAAAAAAAAAAACAGAAAACTTCTTTTAGTGGCTCTCAAATCATCATCATCATTTGAGCCAGCTGCCTAATTCTTTTTTCATTTATATATTTACTTATTTATTTAGCCAGAGTCTCACTCTGTGCCCTGAGTAGAGTGCTGTGGCTTGATCACAGCTCACAGCAACCTCAAAATCCTGGGCTCAAACAATCCTCTTACCTCAGCCTCCCAAGCAGCTGGAACTATAGGTACCTGCCACAACACCAGGCTATTTTTAGAGACCAGGTCTAGGTCTGCTCTTGCTCGACTAGTCTTGAACTCCTGAGCTCAGACAATCCACGCACCTTGGCCTCCCAGAGTGCTAGGATTACAGGTGTGAGCCACTGCACCCAGCCCAGCTACCTAATTTTTATACATCACTACATAGTGATGAGTATCATGAGGATCATGAGTAAAACCAGAAAGAACATAGATGACGGGGTGTAAATCTTCCCTACTGCATAGTCTGCTTAATCTAACTATTCTCAAAAGTAAGAGATATGTCATTAAAGGAGCCATAATACATAAACTCTTCCTTAAAATGTAGGTCTAGACCATTTAACATGCCTGTATGTCAGTGAATTAGTTTTATAGATGTTCATTCACTACTGACACCCAAGAAAATATGTAGAAAAATTGCTGTATGCTGAGGTGGGTCATCCATTAAAGATACATTCATCAAGGTCAATAAAATATACATATTCTATTTTAAAGTGATTTTTCTTTTTTTTCTTTCTTTCTTTCTCTTTTTTTTTTTGTAGAGATGGAGTCTTATTTTATTGCCCTTGGTAGAGTGCTGTGGCATCACAGCTCACAGTAACCTCCAGCTCCTGGGCTTAGGCGATTCTCTTGCCTCAGCCTCCCGAGTAGCTGGGACTACAGGCACCCGCCACAACGCCCAGCTATTTTTTTTTTTGTGGAGACAGTTTCACTCCATGGCCCTTGGTAGAGTGCCATCATATAGCTCACAGCAACCTCCAACTCCTGGGCCTAAGCGATTCTCCTGCCTCAGCCTCCGAGTAGCTGGGACTACAGGCGCCCGCATTTATTCCCCAGATGATTCTTTAAAAAGCAACTGAAGAAACATCCCATTTCTGAAAAGTGAGACAAGGAGAAAGAAAATAAAAGACAAAAAGAAAAATAAGCCAGGGATTGTGGCTCACTCCTGTAATCCCAGCACTTTGAGAGGCTAAGGCAGGAGGATCACTTGAGGCCAAGAGTTCAAGACCATTCTGAACAATGTAGCAAGACCCTATCTTGAAAAAAAAAAATTAGCTGGGCATGGTGGCTCAGGCCCATAGTCCTAGCTACTTAGGTAGCTCTGAGGTGAGAGGATTCCTTGAGTAGGAGTTCAAAGTTCATAATAGCTCATTCCTTGAGCTATTATGGTGCCACTTCACTCTCGCCCAGGCCACAGAGATACTTTGTTGCTAAAAAAAAAAGAAAACATGGGTGGCACCTGTGGCTCAAGGAGTAGAGCGCTGGCCCCATATACTGGAAGTGGTGGGTTCAAACCCTGCCCCAGCGGAAAAAAAAAAAGAAAGAAATATAAAAAAAGAAAACATGAAAAACAAACAATAGTTCTAGAAGTTGTAACTCTTCATTAAGTTATGTGCTTTGGCATTCAAAGGATTCATATTCAAAATTCATTAAGATAAGGCCTTTAAGTCATTTATTTTTACATAAATTAATTTCCAAAATAAATAATTCTTAATAACTTTAAAATTCGAGAGAAAATTATTCATTGTAGACCATGTTTTTCTAAAATTAAAATGTCCATAGCAATGTGATTTTCAGTAGACAGCATTCTAGTACTGATGAAAATGACAGACAGCCAATATTTACACAACTCTGCTTTAAACTCATTGTTCACATACATTAATATATTGTCTTCAGACAATATCACATCTTTTATCTGTTTCACTCCATTCAATTGCCTAGACATTCCTAATACCTCCATCTGCTAATTTCTCTTCATTGAAAGGTTAATATTGTTTCTGACTCCTTAAAAATATTCCAAATACACTTGTTGTAGTTATACTAATATTCATAAAGAAAAATTAGTTTTGAAAAAGGAAAAATACTTTAAATGATTATATCCTATAATACAGTCTTCAACTGAATTTTTCGGTAAACTACGTTATAGTCTTTTACCAGTGTTCTTTGGTTCAGTATAAATGATATGGTAAATTTGCATTCAAATTCACGGAACTTTTCAAATCTGTTTCCCATTTAGCTAGCCAGCCAAAAACAATATTTTCATTTGTAAACAGCTGTTTCATAATCAGCTCTTTTGTACTATGAGGAATTCCATAAAAGATAGAAAATTTTATTTAAAATACAGAAATTGCATTAATCCACTACAAATCATTTATGAGCTTCATATACTACCACACAGTTTAACTTTTAAGGAATGATTTTAAAGAAAATTTAGTCTTGTGTCCAAATATAACATTACTTTAAACATGAGGTCATCTAAACATCTGTCTCCAATATATCACTGGGGATTTAAATCAAAAGTCTGCTAAACATGTACAATCATTTTGAAAATAAATAACAGGACAAATTTTGTCTTGATTATGATTATCATGCATTTTAAAAGGAAACATTTATTCTAATAAGAAAAGTCTGAACTAATTTAAACTTTATTGACATTAAGTTAAAATAGTTTCATATAAGAGTAAGAGATATATTTCATTTACTTGCTATTCAACAATACTTACATTTTAACTTTTCAACATTACACTCTTAATTTTTTACTCACAAAAAATTATTCCTTTTCTATTTCCCTGCATTTTCAATTGTACAAAATTCAAGGAAAACTTTCAAGATATAAAATTTTTCCACTTGGTAACTGAAAAATGAATAATATAATACTCTTTCTCAGCTTCCTTCCTTTAGAATAACTGTAAATCTTCAATAAGAACTAAAATAGTTCTACCCATTTAATTGACTCCTGCTTTATGCTTTAAAATAAAAAGAATATAGCTAATTACAAAAGAAAGTTAAGGCACTAAGTTCCCTCTAAGACTTTATAATCAGTAAAAAGTGGATATACAGGGTCTTGCAGAAGTAACACCCCTTTTTAAAAGTAGTCTTATATATAAATAAATACAAAACATAGAAATTGGTGGAGAAACATGAAAAGACAAAAACCCTACCATGTTGATCCATATGAGTGTATGATCTTTGAGCATTGTCAATACTTTCTGTAGAATTTTCTTTCTGCAATTTGGCATTTGTGAGAAAAGGGGATGTTATTTGTGTCAAACCCTATATTGTAGAGTTATTGATTAAGCTTAAATTCTATACTTTACTGTAGAATTCAATTTGTGTCTAGTGAGTACAAGTATTTAAATTCAGTAACAGGATTACTTCAGGAACCAGCTAAATACCTGAGCTAAATTAGCATTAAAAATAAACCAAAATGCTTAATTAGTAAGCATTTTATTACTTTCTGCCAAAACTAAAAAGAACTTTAGCAGTAGAAAAGCTTGAGGATTAAAAAAATTAAAGCATCACTGAATAATACATTCTTAGAAAAATGCAGTGTTCCCTAATACTGTGGAAATCATCAGAGGATTGAGCTGCACGGGATATTATGTCCAGGTTCACTTTGCATCTAGTTGCCTGTCATGGAATATAGCTATAGAAGGCGAACCACCTCCGTGCATTTTTTTTCTTCCTGCTTATATATTGGAGTTGCTGGCTTTGGCTGTGGCAATTTTGAGCTCTACCTTGGTATAAAGAGGCTAAGAACTTCAAAAAGTATACACAACCCTTTTTGTGTCACTCCTTAAGTAACACAAGTTATAAGCTCATTCTTAAACAGCAATCAGTTGACTTAAAATAAATTGTTGAGGGGCAAGTGCCTGTGGCTCAGAGGAGTAGGGCACCGGCCCCATATGCTGGAGGTGGCAGGTTCAAACTCAGCCCTGGCCAAAAACCACAAAAGAAAACAAACAAACAAAATAAATTGTTGAGTCTCTTAACTTGGTTAGGTTTCCATTTTAATAACATATAACTTGTTATAATAATACAGACTCCAAAATTACAAAACAGTATAGTTGAAAAAGATCTTACCTCATCATAAATTCCGATGGAAAAGGAAAAAGGGATCTATGTCTTACTCATCTTGGATGTCCATTGCCTGGAACTGTGTCTGACATACAAATGCATGACTGAGTCAATGAGGGAAACATCTGACTAAAAACCAAGAATTTGTGCCCAGGTTCTATTGAACCACCTACTAATAAACTGCCTTAATTTTCCTACCTATCAAATGAGGCTTATTCTTAAACTGTACCTCATTGAGTTATAGAGAGAACTATAAAACTAGCATGAGCAGACAAGTATAATCACTAGGATGCTTATCAACAACAGATCTAGGTAGAAATTATATATGCAGAGAAACAAATACTGAATGTTAGAGAAAGTATTTATTTAAAAATCATCCTTTCGAAGAAGCTTAAAATTGAAATAACATGCTTACCAAGATAATGTGATGTGTTATTAAAATATTGAGAAATGATCTTTTAAAAATACAGCCACTGCCTGTGGCTCAGTGAGCAGGGCGCCAGCCCCATGTACCGAGGGTGGCGGGTTCAAAGCCGGCCCCGGCCAAACTGCAACCAAAAAATAGCCGGGCGCTGTGGCAGGCGCCTGTAGTCCCAGCTACTCGGGAGGCTGAGGCAGGAGAATCGCCTAGGCCCAGGAGTTGGAGGTTGCTGTGAGCCGTTTGAGGCCATGGCACTCTACCGAGGGCCATAAAGTGAGACTCTGTCTCTACAAAAAAAAAAAAAAAAAAATACAGTTAAAGAACTGGAGGCTAAGAAATTTCTTTGGGGAAAAGAAATTCTTTTTAAATTCTTTTTAATTCTTATGGTACCATTTTTTTAACTTTATAAGATCTTAGGAATTTAATAATTGGTGTCTTTTGGATTACCAGAAAGAAATACAAGCCTTTTAATAATACACTTGATTTGATCCCAACTTTTAGCTTTCCTATTCTAAAAGTTGAATTATTATAATAGCTAAAGATGTTAATTTAGCATAAATATGTGAAGGCATTATTTTTTGTGTTGTCAGTGTTTCCCCCCCACAAATTTAAACAAATATAGGTATGTATGTATGATCTAAGTGGAAAGCATTTTAATTTATAACAGCTTTTGTGTTAAAACATTAAAAAACTGTCTTATGATTATTTCTTTTAAATAATTCATTTTTAAAAAACTAAAATACAAAAATAATTTTGCTTTAGTAGTGTTTTCATTTGGGTAACTTTTATCTCCCATTCAAAATGTGGGTTCACATTTATTTCATAATTTTCCATTTTTTCCCTAGTAGATTTTCTCTGCTATGATATGGTAGTAAGTTGCCCCTTGAAAAATCACAGAATTTTGTTTTTACCTATTCAGTATCCAAAATACCTGAAAAAAAATGCAAGGCATTATGTGTCACTTTTTATATATTTCTAGATTACACGAAATTTATTTTTCAAACTATCTACTTTAGTAAGTTATTCATGCATTTCCGACTGTGTACTTTGATATGACAGGGGCCCATCCTCAAAGACAGTATTTCTCAACCTTGGCTGCACATTGGAATCAGTTGGAGTAATTTAAAAAGTGCTGAGTCCTTGGCCGGGTACGGTGGCTCACACCTGTAATCCCAGCACTCTAGGAGGCCGAGGCAGATGGACTGCCTGAGCTCACAGGTTTGAGATCAGCCTGACCAAGAGCGAAATCCCGTCTCTAAAAATAGCCAGGCGTTGTGGTGGGCACCTGTAGGGCCAGCTACTCAGGAGGCTGAGGCAAGAGAATCTCTTGAACCCAAGAGTCTGAGGTTGCTGTAAGCTATGCACAGTACTCTATCAAGGGTGACAAAGTGAAGACTCTATCTCAAAAAAACAAAAAGTGCTGAGTCCTGGCTCCAACCCTCAGGGAGTCTGATTTAGTCATTCTGGGGTGTGCCTTGTCATCAGGATCTTAACATTACCCATATGATTCTAAAATGTAGTCAAGGCTGAGAACCACTGCTCTGAGAGCTCACAGGCTTGCAGGGGAGATTAACAACAACAGCAGCAAACCCATTTGTGGTATACCTACTTGTGCCAAGCAACAGGCCAAATACTTTATGTGCATCACCTCCTGTAACTCACAACTTTACAGAGAAAGGTTCTGTCACTACTACTATTTTATGAATGAGGACATGAGAATTAGCAAGATAAAGAAACTCATCCAAGGTCCCATAGGTGTTAATTGACTGAGGCAGAACTCAAATAACTCTGTCCAATTCCAGAGTGGTCACACTTCATCACTGACTATCACCAAAGTAGAAACAATGTTGTAAACAGATTTTTTAGGGGGCAAGTCATAATACTTGGTAATAGAAGAAATGAAAGTAGAATTACCTTCCAGAACATACAATCTTTAAAAAGTTAGTTATTGGAAATGTCTGTTTTTCTACTTAGTCCGATTGTCAAAATGAATTGTAAATTTCCTCAAAACGGTAATATCTGAAGCAAAGAACACTCCCAGGCAGTGTCCGGGTCTAGCTGCATACCTCTCAGTTGTCATGGACACAGGAAAGAACAATGAAATCATTATTTAACGATTATTTTTTTAGTTGCTAGTCAGCATATAAGTCTGTCTGTAAACTGCATCTTTGTGGTTCCTATGGATCAGGGAAGCTGTCCCTCCTGCTAGTGACAGAACAACCACAAACAGAACAATCTTTCTCAAGGGAAAGCCATCTTTATCTGTCAGTGTTAGTCAGTTGAGAAACAGAGTTGCAGGCAGCTGAAAAAACAGTTTGACTGTTTTAAGTTTACAGGTGGCCTTATACTGGAAAGTTTTACACACTGAGATTCCTTTTCAAGTGAAAAAAGTTTGGACAGAAAGGGACAAAATTTGGCAGGATTTTTATGGAATGCTTCTAACCAGCTTACAAAAGCAAAAATATCAAATTTTAGTGAAGCTTTAGTGCACTAAGCACCCGCCTTCTGGCAAACAGGTTCATCTAACTGTTACCACCCTTTCCACACTGCACATTTCTCATGGTTAAAATCAGAATAGCCACATGTACCGCTATTACAGGGCCTGGCATATACAAAAACACTCAAGAAATGTTTTCTAAATGAATTCATGGTCATAGGGGAGAAATAATTTTAAAAATACTTTTGATCCCTACCAAGTCAAAAGGAACCGTTACTGTCTAATAGAAGGGCCAGAAGCAGCTAGAAATGTAATTTTGTTTTCTTTTTTCTTTTTAAGACTGAAAACAGTGATATATGGAAAGAACAAAAGTGAGTAGACATATCCTAAATCTCTTAAAATGTGGACAACAACCCAGGATAAGAGCTTGCTGAATCTGTTAGTTGATTTTTTTTTCTTCCATAGCACTTTTTATCATCTGACATACTGTATTTTTGTCTATTTTTTTGTTCTTTTCACTAAAAGTTAATAATTTCCAATGAGGGCAGGAACTTTATTGACTGTTACATCTATAGAATTTAGAACATTAATGGACACATGGTAGACACTTAATAAATATTCATTGAATAAATTAAAAAAATACTTTTGAAAAGCAGATTGTAGACACAGGAACATAATAATGTCTGAGTGTAAATAATAGGACAGTTGCTGAAATCCCAGGTAGAAAGCATCTTAATGTGTCTGTTTATTTGCTTGTGTGGTGATAGTTTTGTTGTTTGTTGGGGAGGAACCAAGATGAAAGGGAGAAATGGCATTCCACTGGTAATTCCATAATCACTAGCAGAATGAATCAGATATCTGGGGTTCTAAGAACGATGTCTGTTGTGCTTTCTCCAACATTTGGGGCAATGGTGCAGACAGGGCCAGTTTATTTTATGGGTGGCTCAAAATATCTTTTTCCTGATTTTCCTACCGTACTTTAAACTTTGTGGGGGAAAGGCACAATTTGAAACCCATCAAAATGTAGCCGGGCAGTGTGATGGGCGCCTGTAGTCCCAGCTACTTGGGAGGTGGAGGCAAGAGAATCACTTAAGCCCAAGAGTTGGAGGTTTCTGTGAGCTATGTTGCCATAGCACTCAACCAACAGTGACACAGTGAGACTCTGTCTCAAAAAAAAGAAAAAAGAAACCCATCAAAAGGGATTAAATTGGCTCAGTGCCTGTAGCTCAACGGCTAGGGCACCAGCCACATACACTGGACCCAGTGGGTTGGAACCCGGCCCATGCCTGCCAAAAAACAATGACAACTACAACAAAATAGCTAGGCATTGTGGCAGGTGCCTGTAGTCCCAGCTACTTGGGAGGCTGAGGCAAGAGAATGGCTTAAGCCCAACAGTTTGAGGTTGTTGTGAGCTGTGACACCACGGCACTCTACTGAAGATGACATAGTGAGACTTTGTTTCCAAAAAAAGGGGAGGATTAGATTGTTGGAAATCTTTATTATCCACATGGAACAAAGTACGATTAATTAAATTTATCAATTTAGCTACTGTTTTCCTAGAATAAAATTAGTGTTTTAAAAAGTCAGATTAGGCAGCTAACAAGAGTCAGAAAACCATGGAGTACATCAGTGAGAAGCTTAGAACAGGCCCTGTTTGAGAACATTGAACCTTTTGGCTGAAGGATTAGAAAAAATAATACAGAAACTAATGAGAAAAGAACAGCTAGCTAATTGAAAACTTGAGTAATAACGTTACCTTCAAATCCTGGGGAAAAAAACTGACAGACTCTAGTTAATCTATAAATCAGTTGGTCTCTTTAGCATGGAGGTAGGAATAATTTACATTAAAGACAAGGCCTTTATTTACTTAGCTTGATTAGTAATGGTTGATAAAATTTTTCCTAAATAATACTATGTAATCTAACATCTCAAAAGTTATTATGCATAATAAATATTATAGAATACCTACTAACATATAAATTCTCTTCTTTCTTAAAAAAAGTAGGTCTTTGGGGAGGAAAGAAATCCAAATTAATTGATGGAGTGACTACCTGGATATTAGCTCAGAATCACTCCTATGGATCCACTTTATAATATTGGAAAGGAAGCCTCTAGAAGTACTCTAATGATTCCATCTTTGAACTAAAAAGACAACTTTGGCAAAAAAAGAGTATGTTAATGATATCTAGGTGTGGAAACAAAATAGTGAAATAAGATTATGTTTATAAAAGGTAAACAAACATACAGTTTACACTATAAATGGTAGAGAATTATAGTTAGCATATAAGCATGTATTCATATACCGTGTCACTCATCTGTCAAGATCTAAAGAAACATTTAGAAGATGCTTAAATACATTTTCTCTCTCCATTAGTGGCAACTAACACAGAACACTCAGTAGATGCTAGGCACAATTCTAAGCATTTTACATATATCAACCCATCTGATCTAACAACTTTATGAAGTAGGTGGGGTCATATCTTTATTTTATGGGTGAAGCACAGCACTTTAAGCTGCCTGCCCAGGGCAACACAACTAGTGAGTATCAGAGTTGGGATCTGATGTCAGGCAGTGGAGCGGCAGGACCCACAGAACACCACCTGCCCTTCTTGCCTCTTTTCTCTTTGCAAGGTCGCATTGCTATGAAAACATGATGTGTCTTGCTGGAGTAACTTACTTTCTTCTTCTTTATTGATCCCGGTAGCACTTATTTCCTTCCTTATCCCTCATAGTGGACTGAAAAGTCTGTCAACTATGTAACTATTTTCGGAAAACTATATATTTCCAAAACAAAGATCAGACAATGAAGAAGAGGTAGATCCGTGTTTTCACATGTACATGTTCTAAATACACACACATCCCCCCACACAATAACTCTTTGGGTGGCCACAGCAGGAATTTAATAGACCAGAACGAGAAAGTTAATATTAAGTTGTTATGACTCCACTAAGTATGTTCCCTGTCATGTGACTGCCACACATGTGAGTCTGACTTGGGTATCTCTGAAGGAAAAGGCAATAAAGCAGAAAGACTGACTAGAAAAAAACATAACGAACACAGTGGTCTGGGAGCTTGAGAAAACAAATCTACCTCCAAACAGTAAGAAATGTGACAATAAGATACTCTGTTCTTCTTATGACTATTCCCGGGAAGCCAGATATGGGAAGAGTCAGGTCTACATCTACGCACAGCCAAGATCCATGGAGTCCAGGAAGACCATTATCTAGGTTTGCAAATCAATGGGGCTAAGAGTACTGAAAAGTAAAGTTCGTCCAAGATTGACTCCTACCTCTAGCAGTCAGGGCAGGAGAACTAGGGCCCTTTGTATTTCTTTTTTCTTCCTTTGCAGCTAGTAGGAATAAAATGGAATAGTGCACCCTGGACAGTACATGGTTCCTGAGGGAATATCTGAATTTCGTGGCAGGTGAGTAGCAACAATTCTCACTGGGCATGAAGGGAACTCCAATACTCCTTCAGGTCATTTAGGAGATAATCAAGGGTATCCCAAAGTCATCCCTAAAGTCACTATACATAGGGAAAACAGGAAATTGTAGCTACATGTATCTTTATTTACAAAATATCCATTACAAAATATTTACAAAATAGTCTCTACGTGTTGGCCACCTGAAACCATTTATTCATTGCACAAATAAGAAGTATCTCTAGAACCCATTCACCCTTGTCCCTTAGGACCAGAGCCTCTTAGATGTTGCAAGAGACTCAAGACTCTTCTATTTTGTTCAGACTTTCAATATATTAAAAAGTTTTTCGAAAATTCTAACAAGCAGCTCAGCACACGTAGCTCAGTGAGTAGGGCGCCAGCTACATACACCAAGAGTGGTGGGTTTGAACCTGGCCCGGGCCAGCTAAACAACAATGACAACTGCAACCAAAAACAAGCCAGGCATTGTGGTGGGTGCCTATAGTCCCAGCTACTCAGGCAGCTGAAGCAACAGAATAGTTCAAACCCAAGAGTTTGAGGTTGCTCTGAGCTGTGACTACACAGCACTTTACCAAGGGCGACATAGTGAGTCTTTGTCTCAAAAAAAAAAAAAAAAATCTAACAAGTTTATTAAAATGTACTTTATTTTAAATGTCTACAGTTCACATGGTAATTCTTTTAACACAGAGAATTACAATGTCAAAGACAATGATTTTATATCTAGTCATATTTTAAAGAAATCTTAAATATTTAAATTGATGAAGTCCTCTGTGAATTTGAGACCCCATTTAGATGGCCATCTGGGTCCTGCCTGGAAACCTTTCTCTCTTGGCTGCTGGTACCTTATCTTGTTGCCAAGGCAAAGCCACCAGGCTATCTCCACATTAAGTATCTCTACCCCATTTACCATCTCTTAGAGCTCTTAACCCCTCCAGGGAAACTAGCCTCAGAAAGACAGAGGACCCTATTATTTTGGTTAGGATCCTAAATGCCCCAGGGTTCATTGCTTCCATTAGTGGTGTTTCACACTTATTACAAGATTTCTTTAAAAAAGGAAGGAGAGGGCGGCGCCTGTGGCTCAGCGGGTAGGGCGCCGGTCCCATATGCCGGAGGTGGCGGGTTCAAACCCAGCCCCGGCCAAATTAAAAAAAAAAAAAAAAAAAAAAAAGGAAGGAGAAGATTTTTGTGGTTTACGCATGAATTAAATGACATTGTTCTGGGGGAACACACCCTGATGTCAAACAAGTCACCTAAAGCTACAGATTTTTGGAACATAACATACATGTTTAGAACATTACATGAGAATATACTTTTTCTCACACATAGTAAGTCTATTTCTTACTTTTTCCTCATACGGTTTTCTTAGATGTCTTTCCTACACGGAGTAACTTTTTATTTTAATTCAACTTGCCCATAAAAGAAGTTTTACAAAACTGTGTCATCCCTTTCTAACTTATACAAATAATGGAAAGTAGAAGAGTTTCTTTTTGAGTTGACAAAATAAGATATTTCTGTGTAGAGTTGCACATAAGCAGCAACTGTGCATTTTACATTGATTAAATGTCAGATATTCTATTGTAGAGAGCAAATTATACTACTTAGCATAAGATCAACTTAATTTAGATCCACCTTAGGTCAAAACACAAAAGTCCTATTTTTAGTGCTGCTCTCAGAAACAACTCCTACAAGGAACACTCCTTCCACTATCAGCAAAATAAAATGCTAGGAAAGAGTTCAAAGTATTTGACTTCTAGATCAAAGGTTTTTTTTGTTTGTTTGTTTTGTTTTTACCTCTACCATTATGCCATTATGCCTATAATAAGTTATGCCTTGTTAGGCAGAGTTACATAAGCAAAATACATCTCAATGGAATTTCATTTCTTTGTGGCAAATGCTATTTGAATTAAAATATATTTATTGAGTGGCTACTATATAAAGCACTCTATTAGGGCCTGGAGATACAAAATAAATAAGACCTGGCCTCTACCTGAAAAAGGCTTACTCTTTGCAAGACCTAAAACAAAAGAAATAGATCCAATGTAATCTTTTTTTTTTTTTTGGCCGGGGCTGGGTTTGAACCCACCACCTCCGGCATATGGGACCGGCGCCCTACTCCTTGAACCACAGGCGCCGCCCAATCCAATGTAATCTTTTAAATTAATCACAAAAAATCAAGGAAAACTAAAATAATTGTGATAAGCACCTTTGTGGAACGAAATATAATACTGCGTATTATGTAAGCATACCAACGAAAACACTGTAAGTGTCCACATGTAACACTAGATTGTTATTTAACTATTATAAACAAATAATCCATGATTTGACTATGAAAGATATATACCCCACAAGAATAACATAGACATCATTATCACCACTACTTTTTATTTAACTTAGGTACCAATGTTTCCACTTTTCTCTCTTCTCCTTCCCTACCTTGCTTTCTGTGTTGAATTTCTAATCTCCAGCATACTTATGCTCAAAAGAATAGAAGGTATATACCAGTGTAGATCTTTATGAACAAATGAAGGAAATAGAAAAAGGTCTTACCATTTCTTGAAGTTTCATCAGGGTACACAATAAAATATACTGTTCTGTAGAACAAAGTTTCTGACATGCCTCACCATTTTGACACCATTACATTCCTATTTCAATGTTAAAGAGCATAAAATAAATGTTTTCTTAGAGCAACTAAAACAGTGTAAAAAAATCTCTAAATAGTCTTTAGTTCTTCATATATTTATTATGATACTTTAAATATTCATCCTCTTTAGAGTTGTCTTAAAATTATTTAGCTGTATGCATTTCTCCTTAAGACAGAAAAAGTAATCTGTTTAATTTAGTTTAATCTGTTTAATTTTAAACTTAAAAAAAAAAAAGATTTAAAGACATGGGAAAGTTATACTGCCATCTTGTGGTTAAAAGTTTATTTACAGAAGCAAGCACTTCTGGGATTTCCCATTCACAAACACACAGTTACATATGTTAATACATAACACAACACAGTTATGTGTTAACCTAAAAAAATCCCGTTTAGAACTTACATTTAAGAAAAATATATCATTCATAACTCTCCCTGATATCTTATGTTAAAAGTTACTAGATTAAAACAAGAAATGAAATTTTGAGTAGCTGCCTCAGATATAAATAAAAATAACTCTACATTTAGCACTAAAGCTACTGCTCACAGAAATGTATAATTTACTATTACTGTAATCTACATTATAGCCCTAAGAACTTGGAGAAACAAAATTATGGAATCTAGGAATTTCCATGAATCTCTATGATCTATAAGCAATTAATATGACATTTATACTAAGTTTATTAGCAAGTTTTATTTGATCCAGGACTCTACTTCAAATTCCAAAGCAAAAACCATCATAGAGAAAATAAATATCATAGCAAATAGAAAAAGTTTCTTCTGGGCAGCACCTGTGGCTCAAAGGAGTAGGGCCCTGACCCCATATGCCAGAGGTGGCAGGTTCAAACTCAGCCCCGGCCAAAACTGCAAAAAAAAGAAAAAGTTTCTTCCATCATTCTTTCTTACTCATATGTAAACCCATTTTTCCATACACAGCTGATAATCATAATTAAATGGAAAAATTAATTCCAAAAGTATAGACCTCTGTATTCCTCAAGAATAGAATCCTCTATGATCTATGTAAGGTACCTGTCCCAAATGCTTTGCAATGGTAGAATCGAATTAGACATTAACATGTTTCTAGAGCTAATTCTATCTGCGGGCTTTTCTTTTTTAAACAAATCACCAAAATTACAGGAAGACAGCACCACCTATAGGTCTGCACAAGTGCAGAATGTTAAATTGCACAAGTGCAGATGTGAATATCCACAGGGATACACCAGCCAATCAAATGTACTGCCCTAGAAAGATGCTCCAAAACAACCCTGCTCATTCCCAAATCTCTGGAGATCTTGCAATTGATCTCAAAGTGTTTTAACCTATTTCTACAATCATCACCCCAAGCAATCATACTAATAATAGCAACATCAGTAACAAAAACTAAAACTAATGTTTCCCACATTACTCTGTTTTGATGCACTGATAATCCATAAATATTGGTAACTTTTCAAGAAATATTAGCACTGGTATGTCCTATCTGTCTTTCTCTTTTCTTCCACCCCCCATCTTCGATTCTCCTCTCCCCCTCTTCTTCTTTTCCTCACCCCATCTTTTTGGCCACAATTCCATTTTGAGTATCATCCCCTCTATTGAAACATATTTTCATTCTTCTTTCTCCAAAGATAAGTAAATTATCTCATTTCCCTACAACAGTCCATTCTAGTTTTTACAGACATTAAACTAAATTCACCCTTGCATCTAACCTAAAGCAACCAGACTAATACAAATGAAAAGGCTCAAGACAAACCTATTTTATGCAACTTAAGATCTCTCTTTTTTCACAAACGGTCTCCTCCTGTCCACTCTGGGGTTGCTGTAACTTCAGTGAGTCACTGCAGTAACTAACCTGTTTGTATAAGAGTTCAGTTAATAACACATGAGGGTTGAGGTTTGGCCCATTCCTAATCAATTGCCTGTAGGGGATGGCAGAAAAAGATGCCCCTATTGATCCTGACAGAGGCCCCTAATGGGTAATATAGAGAATTTCATATTTGAGCTATGATTTGCATTCAAATGTCTTGCAAAAACAAGAAATGGCCTATTCCACCAGAAATAATCAACATGGCAAATAGACAACCACTGTCATAGGATAAAGTGTTCAAAAATTATACATCCAGAGGCGGTGCCCATAGCGCAGTGGGTAGGTCACTGCCCACATTACAGCAAAGCTGGTGGGTTCAAATCCAGCCTAGTCCAGCTAAACAACAATGACAACTGCAACAAAAAAAAATAGCAGAGCGTTATGGCAGGTGCCTGTAGTTCCAGCTACTTGGGAGACTGAGGCAAGAGAATTGCTTAAGCCCAAGAGTTTGAAGTTGCTGTGAGCTGTGATGCTACAGCACTCTACCGAAGGTGACATAGTGACACTCTGTCTCAAAAAAAAAAATTAAAATTAAAAAAACAATTATACATCCAGGCTCAGCACCCATCAGCAGTTAGAGTACCGGCCACATACACTGGGGCTGGCGGGTTCAAATCCAGCCAGGGCCTGCTAAACAACAATGACAATTTCAACAACAAAAAAAAAACAGCCAAGCATTGTGGCGGGTGCCTGTAGTCCCAGCTACTTGGGAGGCTCAGGCAAGAGAATCGCTTAAGCCCAAGAGTTGGAGGTTGCTGTAAGCTGTGACAGCACGGCACTCTACTGAGGGAAACACAGTGAGACTCTGTCTCAAAAAAAAAATTATACATCCAATAGCCAGGCACAGTGGCTCATTCTTGTAATCCTAGCACTCTGGGAGGCCAAGGTGGGTATATTGCCTGAGCTCACAGGTTTAAGACCAGCCTGAGCCAGAGCAAGACCTCATCTCTAAAAATAGATGGGTGTTGTAGCTGGTGCCTATAGTCTCAGCTATTTGGGAGGCTGAGGCAAGAGAATCACTTGAGCCCAAGAGTTGGAGGTTGCTATGAGCTATGATGTCATGGCACTCTACCCAAGGGCGACAAAGTGAAACTCTGTCTAAAAAAAAAAATTATACATCCAATAAAGGGCTAATATACAGAATCTACAAAGAACTCAAGCAAAACAGCAAAAGTCCCACAAATGACCCCATTAAAAGGCAGACAAAAGGCAGGGACAGAGGTTTTTCATAAGAAGACAAATGGCTAAGAAATGCATGAAAAATGTTCAGCATTACTAATTATCAGGGAAATGCAAACTAAAACCACAATGAGATATTCTCTTACCCCTGTTAGGATGGCTTTTATTTGTTTTTTAGAGACAGAATTTCACTTTATCGCCCTCGGTAGAGTGCCACGGCATCACAGCACATAGCAACCTCCAACTCCTGGGCTTAGGGGATTCTCTTGCCTCAGCCTCCCGAGTAGCTGGGACTACAGGTGCCCGCCACAACGCCCAGCTATTTTTGTTGTTGTTGTCGCAGTTTGGCTGGGGCTGGGTTTGAATCTGCCACCCTCGGTATAGGGGGCCAGCGCCCTACCCACTGAGACACAGGCGCCACCCTAGGATGGCTTTTATTCACAGGCCCATAAAGGATAGATGCTGACATACATGCAGAGAGAAAGGAACACTTACACACTGTTGGTCAGACCACAAACCTCTAAGGAAACAGTATGGATATTCTTTAAAGAACTAAAAGTAAACCTACCATTAGATCTAGCAATTCCACTAGTAGGTATTTACTCAAAGGAAAAGAAGTTATGTTATCAAAAAGGCACCTTCAGGGGCAGCACCTGTGGCTCAAAGGAGTAGGGTGCTGGCCCCATACGCTGGAGGTGGTTCAAACCCAGCCCTGGCCAAAAACTGCAAAAAAAAAAAAAAAAGGCACCTTCACTCGAATGATTGTTTCAGCACAATTCACAATTGCAAAGATGTGGAATCACCCCAAGTACCCCTCAAGTCATGAGTGGATTAACAAAATGTGGTGTATATGCCATGGTGTACTACTCAGCCATTAAAAAAAGATGAATTAATGCCTTTTGAGACAATTTGGTTGGAATTGGAAACCATTCTCTTAAGTGAAGTATCTCAAGAATGGAAAAAACAAATACCACATGTGCTCTCTATCAAATTGGAACTAACTGATGGGCACACATGTGCAAAAAGGGAAGTAAAAATCATTGGAAATAAAGCAGGGGGCAGAGGGAAGGAAAGGAGGGCCAAAAACTACTGAACAGGTATGACCAACACTATTCAGGTGATGGACACACTTATGGCCATGACTCAGGCAGTATAAAAGGAATCCATGTAACCAAATGATTTGTATTCCCTTAGTGTTTTGAAATAAAAAACAGATTTTTAAAACTGAACTCAAAATATTGGAATAAGCACAACTATACAACAAAGAGAAAATTGTATCAGAAGGTCCAATGTTAGTTTCTAAATACATATACCTCTGAAATGTCTTTGAAAATTAGTAAGTCCACTTAACCCTCAATCCCATGTTATTTCTACTCTATACCTTAGAAATGCGAATCTGTAGGGCAAAAAGAAGTCAGAAATACGACCTGCAAATAGATAATACTGAAGCCACAGAGTAAGTAGGCTTATTTAGAGAGATAACAGAAAGTGTGAAACAGAGAACTTAGAATTCCATCCCCAGGAAAGGAGAAGAGCAGCCAGCAAAGCAGTCAGTAAAAGAGTGATCAGAAAAAAAGAAGGGGGTGAAAATCAACCATAGAGAACACTGTAAAGAAAAAATTTGGTCAGAGATGTGAAATTCCCCAAAGAAATGAAAAACAGTACTTTACAGCTTCATCAGAAAGACAGATATGCCAATTATAGTAGGGTGAAGACTGAGTGAGGAATTTTTCAGAAAGGTTAACTGTGAAAGGAAGGAGGAACAAGAGGCCATAGCTCAAGATATGGGACTTGAATTAAGAAACACAACATGAAGGCAGCGCCTGTGGCTCAATGGGTAGGGTGCCCACTCCATATACCGAGGGTGGCAGTTCAAACTGCAACAAAAAAATAGCCAGGCATTGTGGCAGGCGCCTGTAGTCCCAGCTACTAGGGAGGCTGAGGCAAAAGAATCGCCTAAGCTCAGGAATTGGAGGTTGCTGTGAGTTGTGTGATGCCACGGCACTCTACTGAGGGTGACAAAGTGAGACTCTGTCTCTACAAAAAAAAAAAAAAAAAAGAAAGAAAGATAGAAAAAAAACACAACATGAGGTGAAAAATAAATTAGAATGTCTGTTCTGGGTTGAATTGTGTCCCTGAAAAAAAAATGTGTATGTTTAAGTTCTAACCCCAGTCCCTGTGCATGTGACTTTATTTGGAAACAGGGTTTTTGCAGATGTTATCAAATTAAGATGAGGTCATATTGAATTAGAGCAGGCCCTAATCCAATGACTTGTCTTATAAGGACAGACATATGGCTCGGCGCCCATAGCACAGTGGTTACAGCACCAGCCACATACACCAAGGCTGGCGGGTTTGAACCCAGCCCAGACTAGCTAAACAACAATGACAACTGCAACCAAAAATAGCCAGCATTGTGGTGAGCACCTGTAGTCCCAGCTACTTGGGAGGCTGAGGCAAGAGAATCTCTTAAGCCCAAGAGTTTGAGGTTGTGAGCTGTGACGCCACACCACTCTACCGAGGGTGACATAGTGAGACTCCGTCTCAAAAACAAACAAACAAACAAAGGACACACACAGATAGGGAAAAAATGTCATGTGATGATGGAGGAAGAGATTGGAGTGTTGTGTTCACAGGCCAAGGAATACCAAGGATTACTGGCAACTGCCGAAAGCTAGTAGAGAGTTAAGAAACATTCTCCCTCAGATGGAGCCTTGACTTCAGTCTTCCAGCCTCGAAAACTATAAAAAAAAATTCCTGTTCTGTAAGCCATCCAGTTTGTGGTACATTGTTCTGGCAATCCTACCAATTAATAAAAGGCCTATAGAAATAAATTTAAAAATTTCTATCTAGGGCAGCACTTGTGGCTCGAAGGAGTAGGGCCCCGGCCCCGTATACCGGAGGTGGCAGGTTCAAACCCGGCCCCAGGCAAAAACTGTAAAAAAAAAAAATTCTATGTAATAGAATATTTACAATGTATAAAGCATGGTCATATAAAAGCAATGAAATAATTCACAAAAACATTTAAATATCTTAATTACTTAGAAAATAACTGCCAATTTAGATATAATAGCATTGTGAAAATGAAAGCAAAAGAAAATGTCTATGACCATGGCTTCTTTCATTCATTGCCATTTTAAATCATTAAAAAATGTCTGCACAGGATTCATGCAACTCTTTTTTTTTTTTTCTTTTCTGAGACAGAATCTCACTATGTTGCCCTGGGCAGAGTGCTGTGGCATCACAGCTCACAGTAACCTCCAACTCTCGGGCTCAAGCGATTCTCTTGCCTCAGCCTCCCAAGTAGCTGGGCACCCGCCACAACACCTGGCTATTTTTTGGTTGTAGTTGTCATTGTTGTTTGGCAGGCCCAGGCTGGATTTGAACCCGCCAGCTCTGGTATATGTGGCTGGCACCCTAGCAGCTGACCTATAGGCACTGAGCCGATTCGTGCAACTCTTTACTTTGTGGAATGAGAAAGGAAAGATAAATACAAAGATTATTATCATGAGCCTCTCATTCACAAGGTGACAGAGATTTTAGACCTGAATGTATTTTATTTTCACATCATTTACTGAATGACTGGGAAAAAAGAAAGTATTGTTGAAAGAAAGTATGATTGTTGGGGGGCACCTGTGGCTCAGAGGAGCAGGGCGCCAGCCCCATATACCAGAGTTGGCGGGTTCAAACCTAGCCCAAAAGAAAGAAAAGAAAGTATTAAGTAGGATTGCAAATGTTGTCTAATGGCTAGAACCTCCAAATATTTTTCTTTCTTCAGAGTAGCAGCCTAAGAATAATATTCTAGGGCTTGAACTTCTACTGTTTACTTATTAATAACTGTCAACAAACATTTCTGAACCCCTACCATGCCATACTCTTAAGTACCTTGTTCTCAGTGCTTTGGGATGTAAATCAAAGCCAGGAGCAAGGGGGAGGTGAGGAAAGGCTGGCTTACCAATATGTCCCTAGAACATTGTATAAAGGTTGTTTTATGGTTTAGGTCAGTTGAATCAGGTAGCCACATGTTAAGGGTACTTACATTTTTAAAACATCTTGCAGGGAAGGAGTGTAAAATAATATATTCTTTGAAACGTGGTTATGCAATTTATATTTTACTTGTTCTTAAATTCCTATTTTTGAGAGCTAGATTTTCTTAAAGAGAGACAAGACTACATTTTAATTAAAACACATCCCTCAAAGGAATTTTATAATTAATTTAGGCAATAGAGTTGCTTCCTCCTATGTGGTTGAAATAAGGGGGATATTTTTTTCTCCCTAATTACCCAGATAATGGGTTCCAGCCTTCCTTTGATGTGTCATAAAGGCTCACCTGTTTCACTACAACCTGCTATTTATTATCAAAACAACTACAGTTGCCCAAATCCTGAATTTCCAAAGATGCCATTTATCCAAATCACGTGTGTGTCCCCTCTGCACCCATTCTAAAAACAAATTTTCCTTGATCCAAAATTTAACCTTGATTATCCCCTGGTGTATCAGTCTTTTTATTACCTAGTCCAAATTAAAATCCAGACTTCTGGGTATACATACTAACTATTAAAGCATTTCTTCTGTTATGTTAAAGTGATAAAAGGAAAAAATCTTATAAAAATGAAGATGATAGCATCTAAAAAAAAGAAAATGAAGATGCATAAGATAAAGATCAGGAGTTTAAGAAAACAAAGATTTGAAATTATTGTATACTTTCTTATTAACCTTTTTAGGTTAAAAGCCTTGGACTCCCTCCCTATCAGAAGAAGGCACAGTTTGCATATCTGCTTGCAAACAATAACTTTCTCAGAAGCCCATTCATTAATCCCAGGTTTCCTTCCCAAAGAGTCTTTCATTTCACTCTCATTTGACTCTTTGACATTACACTGCACAAAGTACTTCAACTATTTTTTTTTTTTTTTGAGACAGAGTCTCCATCTGTCATCCTGGGTAGAGTGCTGAGGCGTCATAGCTCATAACAACCTCCAACTCTTGGGCTCAGGGGATCCTCTTGCCTCAGTTTTTCTATTTTTAGTAGAGACGGGGTCTCACTTTTGCTCAGGCTGGTCACAAACTCATGAGCTCAAGCAATACACCCGCCTTGGCCTCCCAGAGAGCTAGGATTATAGGTGTGAGCTACCACGTCCTGCCCTTAAACTATGTTTAGTGCAAAATTGGTACACTTGTTTCCAAAACACTTTGACTATTTCAATGAAAACAATGGACTCCCGAGAGACACACAAAATAAGAACACAGTAATTGGGCAGCGACTGTGGCTCAAAGGATTAGGGCACTGGCCCCATATGCTGGAGGTGGCAGGTTCAAACCCAGCCCCGGCCAAAAACAGCAAAAAAAAAAAAGAACACAGTAATTGATGAAGTTGTGGCAGAGTGCATGCCTACAAGATACCAGGGACTAAGCTGAGGTTGGAGAAGAGGAAGCAGCAACCTAGAAATTTTGGAAAGTAAATCAGTGTCCTGCCAGCACAGTGCTCATGTACATGGCACACAGAAGGGAATTATGCTATTGGAAGCATTCTGATGGGCTTTGAAGACTTAGATGGCTATAAAATTCTGGCAGCCAGGAGGAGGATTCTAGAGTTACCACTGTAGAAGGGGATTCAGTGTGGACAGAGCCTAGGCATGACCTCAGGAGCAAGCCTGACAGGCCTTGGCAAAAGCAGGGCCTTTGGGGGGCCCGAGAGGACTTTGTCACAGACCCTACGAGGTTCTCAGGTTGGGTCAAAAACTCTGTGAGAGTTTGTAGAGAATGGCCATCTGTATGGTCTCATAGGCTCTTATATGACATAGGAAATATAAACAACTCATGGAAAACACATGAAAGGGCCGAAACTCGTCCTTAGGGAGAAAACGGGGGTCTGAGATAGACTCATGCTCTTGAAAGCTAATATTTTTTTGTACTATACAGAAATTATTTGGAGTGAGGAAGATACTATTCAGTGGGAAAACTATAAGGACTGTATTTGTAGATAAAAGAGTTCTTTTAAGGAATGTAAACTAATAAGAGCTACAGACATAATAATAGCTAATAGATTTGACTTGAGCCTTCCAGCTTCTGAAACTACCTGGCAGTGGGAATAGCATTCTCCTGGTCCCTCATCTAACCCTCAATTCCTGTAAAAATGGCTGCACACTTTGTACAACCAGGGCATGTTAATTATCCCCTCTGTGCATCAATGTCTTCCCCTGTAACTGGGGATTATAATCCTGCTACCTTAAGGAGTTGTGGTGAGGATTAAAAATGTTAATACATGCAAAGCTTAGAACTGGGTCTGGCATTTAGCATTTACTTAATAAATGTTAGCTAGCTTTATTATTTGCATCATTCACATGTTAATGAGAATGTCAAAGCTGGATGGAGCTATAGAGTCCATCTGGGAAACATTTACGCATAAAATCATTTTCAAGCTGGGCCTTGGAAAACGGATGGGGTGGCAATGAACACCAAGACAGATATCACTTATAACCTTCTGCAATTTGGCTTTGTTCTTCCCACTCTATGGAATATTTTTTCTCAAAGGTCTTCTAACACAAGTGCTTCTAAAACTTTGAAGTACAGGGCGGCGCCTGTGGCTCAAAGGGGTAGGGTGCAGGTCCCATATGCCAGAGGTGGTGGGTTCAAACCCAGCCCTGGCCAAAAAAAAAAAAAAAAACCCACAAAAAAAAAACTTTGAAGTACAATGCCTTGGGGCCTTCCTCAAGATTCTGTTACAGTGATGTGCTGGGTGGGTGAGATCTGAGATCCTACATTTTCAACAAGCTTTCAGGTGCTACCATACTTCTTCTGGCTGCTCATCTATCAACCAGAATTTAAGTACCAATGGTCCAATCCAGTGACCTCTTCTCATTCTCATCTTTACCTCCTCTGCACTGCTGGGTCTTGCTGAGGTTCCTAATGCTCTCATTGGCTTCTACAACTCTCTCATTTAAATCTTATGCTGTTACTTGAAGCTGAGGACACAGACTAGAATCCTGCTCTGTAAAAATCCAGCACATGTTGACTTGTCTTGAACACAGCCTTCATCACATAAGTCAAAGTTCCCATTGGTAACAAGATCTATATACGTGCAATAGCTGTAGCTACAATCTCAAGACCAATCTGTATATGTGTCCAATCAACTGTCAATGCATCAATCTCTTTAGCCTTTTAGATGAAAATATTACAAACCATCTTCTAATAAAAGGCAGGCATATATTGTTATAGAAAACACAGTATTGCCCATTTCATGATCCATCTAGGTTTTTTTCTATGGAAAATATTTTCTCCTGAGGTCCCCAATCCATCCTCCCCACCAATCTACATAGCAATTGGCTACAGTTGATTGGTACAAAGGTGAACCCCTGCCAGTACTGAGTTATTTTCAGTCTTTCCCCAGGATTTTGGACTAAAACTCAAGAAAAGCAAGTCCATCTCTCACTCTCTGTAGGGAATAGAAGCCAAGCGCATGTATACTTAGAATCTGTCAGGGACCCTGTTCTGCTATGTGAACCAGAAAAGCAGAAAAAAGCAAATCAGCTGTGAGGAAGAAGACTGATGTGGATAGTAGGAGAATCCAGGAAAATAGCTCCATAGTGTGGCACCGTGATAACCTTGTGTATCTCCACATAGGCCAGGTAGGCAAAGCTTGAATAGTCTGACCTGAGCCTACAGGATGCCCTATAATTTCTACAAGTGAAAAGGAAAATAAATAGCCTGGTGAGAAGCTGCTAAAAAGCAGTCTCTCCTTCCTATTATTGTGAAATATGGCCACAGGCCATTTCTCATCCATCTCCCTAGTTCCAGTTGAGCACAAGATCTTCCACCTTTCCACCACATAGATTACAGCATAAGTCTATAAAACTGCTTGGCTCAGTTACAACCTAAGAATAGGGGGAAGGGGGAAAGGGAGGGGAGGGAGGAGGAAGGTGGGTAGAGGGAAGGGGATTGGTGGGATTACACCAGCGGTGCATCTTACAAGGGTATATGTGAAACTTGGTACATGTGGAATGTAAGTGTCTTGGCAAAGTAACTGAGAGAATGCCAGGAAGGCTATGTTAACCAGTGTGATGAAAGTGTGTCAAACGGTGTGTGAAGCTAGTGAATGATGCCCCATGATCATATCAATGTACACAGCTATGATTTAATAAAAAAAATTAAAAAATTAAAAAAAATAAAACTGCTTGGCTGTTGTTTAGAGGTGGGTCCTCGAAAGCAAAATGAACCACCACTCACAACACCTATCCTCTAGCCTTCAGTTCAGCCTTCTACCTTCAGTTCTGTGGTACTAGGGACACTGGGAACTAGGACCATGATGACTTGGTTTTGCTGTCTGTGTAAATAATAAACTGTATTTGAATCTATCTGGGCATATTTACTCCTTACCAGGCAAATTCATTAAACTGTGGCATGCCATCCTAACAGCTGTAGTAGTAATACTAGTGGTCCATTATTAATATTAATCACCTCCCTGCTGCCTTGGAAATGCTTGACCACTTGAGATAGAGAAGTGATGGCAGGAGTTCACTTCCTGAGTTGACTTCAGTGCTTCAGCCCTGATTCCAGTTTGTTCCAGGAATGCATCCCAGATCTTGAATTCCATGAGATAATCCGTTATCTTTCCAATAACCTCCCCCAGTTTCTTTTTTATTTTTCCTAATTAAGGCAGAATATATTTTGACCTTTATAACCAAAAGGTCTCGCTCTTGCTGAGGCTGGTCTCAAACCTGTGAGCTCAGGCAATCCACCTGCCTCAGCCTCCTAGAGTGAGTGCTAGGATTACAGGCATGAGCCACCCTGCTGGCCTTAAATATCTTTAAATTACATGCACAGGGCACAGCTAATGGTTAGTAACTTTCTCCAGCCACATGTAACAATAATTCCCAAAATTAGTTATAATAGATTTTTTCTTAACTTTTTTCCCCACAGCATAACTCTGCAAAAATTAATCAGCCCATTATATCAAAGGTGTTTACATATGCTAACATATGCATTTAATTTTAATGCACCCATTTAAGGCACAAATATTCCCAAGTAAGCACAGTATGCAATAAGAAGCCCTGTGGAGTTCTGATGTAAGAGCTTGGAAGAAGGCAGAATCTATATAAGATCGGATATACATAAAATCGGAGATAGCCATCCTGGAAGAGAGTTTACAATTGACAGCAAAACTAAGTTATACAAAAGCAAAACTAAGTCAGACGGAACTAGAGCATTTTCAAGTAAAACAGCTCGCAAGGCAAAAAGGCCTCCTTAAAATTGGTGGGCTTGCAGCTGCCACCCTTGCTTTCTAGGCTAGGAACAGAGAAGGCCAGGAACCCGACAGCGGCGAGTGCGGGCGCCGCGGCGGCTTTACCTGGGGCACCGGAGCCCCGCCGCCGGCTCCCGGCCTCCTTTGCTCTCGCGCCCCGCCGGCTAGAGCGTCGCGCTGGGAGCGCGGAGTCTTGAAGAAGAGGGCAGAACTTCCGCAGGGAGAACTTGTCTGGGAAATGTTTTCGGGTCACGCGGTGGGGAAAACGACTAGCTGCTGGAAGGAAGGGGGTGATGAGGGGGGCTTACCGGCAGAACCCCCGGCCACGATCTGCCAAGAAGCCTCGCGCGCTAAGCCGACATCGGGCTTGGCTGGCATCTTCGCCGGCGGGAGGACGAGGGATTGGGCCGAGTGAGTGGGTGAGCTCGCCGCCTGAACGCCGGCCTGCACAGCCTCTCCTAATCCAGAGAGCCAGGGCTCGGTTGATCCTCGGGCTGGGTGGCTCCCCGTGGGGCGGCAATCCCACAACTACTGGAAGGCGGAGGTTAGGGCCGCAGATTTCCTGAAATATCCCTGGCTGGTCGGAACCTGTCCGCTGCGCTCCTTCGGAGGCGCCCTTTGCTAGCAAAAAAAAGTCACTAGAGAGAAAACTCTGATGCACGTCAGGCTTGGTCTCTTAGATTGGCGCCCAAGAGCTTCCCTATCTGGAGCCTCCTGCAGAGTTTGTTAAGCTGGTCGCGCTGCCTCTGATAAGGCAAGTGAAGCGACCTGGGCCTGAAGCTCCAAGGGCAAAGCTAGGACGAACCTTGTACCTCTTGGCAAGCCAGAGTGCAATACACTTTAAATGAAGGGATGGTTAATGAATTCCTTGTAGTTCTCAAATTGTGGATTGTAGCATCTAAGTCAAGTCAAAGCAAACCCAATTTACTATCATCTTAGAATTTATCTGATTAGAACCCGGCACTGTGGCTCACGCCTGTAATCCTAGCACTCTGGGACGCTGAGGTGGGTGGATGGCTGCTTGAGCTGAGGAGTTGGAGGACAGCCTGAGCAAGAGCAAGACTCTGTCACTAAAAAATAGCCAGACGTTATAGCAGGAGCCTATAGTCCCAGCTACTTGGTAGGCTGAGGCAAGAGGATCACTTGAGCCCAAGAGTTTCAGTTGCTGTGAGCTATGATAGCACAGCAGTATACAAAGGGCAGCAGAGTGATACTCTGTATCAAAAAAAAAAAAAAAGAAAAAGAAAAGAAAGAAAGAATTTAGCTAATTAAGTACTTTACTAAAAATGGTTTTGATTTAAGGAACTATATCTCATGCCTCATCAATTTGAGTTTTATCTACTGAAATACAGAAGAAAAGAAAAAGCCTGGTTACAAATAAGTCTCTTCTACACGCAAGTCAGTGTAGTTTAGTACCCAAACTTTGATAATTACAGACTTGCGTGTAGGAGAGGCCCAAATCAGCATAAATTGTGGATTTTTTAGAAAGTCAAATTCATGGGTCCCACCCTGATCTACTGAATAGTAATCTCTGGGGATAAGGTCCAGAAACTTGTGTTTAACAAGTTCTCTGGCAATTGTTGTGAATATTAAAGGTTGTGAACCACTGACCTAAATAATGAAGAAACAATAAGGAACATATATTCTCTCTATAAAACATTAATCAGCTACCCATAGCTCAGTGGGTAGGGCCCAGCCACATACACTGTGGCTGGCGGAATGGAACCCTGCCTGGGCCAGCTAAAACAACGACAGGGCAGCACCTGTGGCTCAGTCGGTAAGGCGCCGGCCCCATATACCAAGGGTGGCGGGTTCAAACCCGGCCCCATATACCAAGGGTGGCGGGTTCAAACCCGGCCCCGGCCAAACTGCAACCAAAAATAGCCGGGCGTTGTGGCGGGCGCCTGTAGTCCCAGCTACTCGGGAGGCTGAGGCAAGAGAATCGCTTAAGCCCAGGAGTTGGAGGTTGCTGTGAGCTGTGTGAGACCACGGCACTCTACCGAGGGCCATAAAGTGAGACTCTGTCGCTACAAAAAAAAAAAAAATAATAAAACAACAACAACAACTACAACAAAAAAAAAGTAGCCAGACATTGTGGCAGTGGCTGCAGTTCAGCTACTTAGAAGGCTGAGGCCCAAAATTTGAGGTTGCTGTGAGCTGTGACACCATGGCACTCTACCAAGAGGGACAAAGTGAGACTGTCTCCAAAAAAAAAAAATTAATAATTCATACTTGCCCTATAGGATAGTTAGCAAAACAAAAATACAAATTTATACTATTTTTAAACAGCAAGTTGCAAAATAAAATGCTATATAGAAGGGACAAAAAAATTATGAAATTTTAGAAAATCCTGCCACACCCCTAACAGGCAGGAGATGATGAGTTAAAGGGAGAATTTTTTTTTTTTTTTTGAGACAGAGCCTTAAGCTGTTTCCCTGGGTAGAGTGCTGTGGCGTCACAGCTCACAGCAACCTCCAACTTCTGGGCTCAAGCAATTCTCCTGCCTTTGCCTCCCAAGTAGCTGGGACTACAGGTGCCCACCACAACACGTGGATATTTTTTGGTTGCAGCCGTCATTGTTTGGCAGGCCTGGACTGGATTCGACCCACCAGCTCAGGTGTATGTGTGGCTGGTGCCTTAGCTGCTTGAGCCACAGGCACCGAGCCAAGAATTTTTTTTTTCAGACAAAGTCTCACTCTATGCCCTGGGTGTGTGTCATAGCTCACAGCAACCTCAGACTGTTGGGCTCAAGCAATTCTCTTGCTCAGCCTCTGGAGTAGCTGGGACTACAGGCACCTGTCACAATGCCCAGCTATTTTTACAGATGGAGTCTCCCTCTGCCTCAGGCTGATCTCGAACTCCTGAGCTCAAGCAATCTGCCCTCCTTGGCCTTCCAGAGTGCTGGCATTACGGGCATAAGCCACCGCACCCAGCCTCAAGTGACTCTCTTGCCCCAGCCTCCTAATTAGCTGGAACTACAGGCCCTCACCAAAATGCCAGGCTATATTTTCTATTTTTAATGGAGATATGTCTTGCTTGTCACAGAAACTCATAGTAGTTCAATGCCCCCAAATTAATTTCATATATTTGAATATAAGGAAAGAATTTTTTTTTTTGAGACAGATCTCTCTTTGTCGTTCCTGGTAGAGTGCTATGGAGTCGTAGCACACAGCAACCTCAGACTCTTGGGCTCAAGGGATTCTCTTGCCTCAGCCTCCTGAGTAGCTGGGACTACAAACACCTGCCGCAATAGCCAGCTATTTTTTTTTTTTTTTCTTTTTAGAGATGGGGTGTTGCTCTAGCTCAGGCTGGTCTCGAACTCATGAGCTAGGTGATCCACCCACCTTGGCCTCCTAGAGTGCTGGGATTACAGGCATGAGCCACCACACCTAGATGAGAATTTTTTTAAGTTTAAAAAACTGGTTACAGTGGCGGCACCTGTGGCTCTGGCCCTGGTGGGGCGGAGGCTCCATATACCGAGGGTGGCGGGTTCGGACCCGGCCCCAGCTGAACTGCAACCAAAAAAAAAAAAAATAGCCAGGTGTTGTGGCGGGCGCCTGTAGTCCCAGCTACTCCGGAGGCTGAGGCAAGAGAATCGCTTAAGCCCAGGAGTTGGAGGTTGCTGTGAGCTGTGTGAGGCCACGGCACTCTACCGAGGGCCATAAAGGGCTACAAAAAAAAAAAAAAAAAGAAACTGGTTACAACTATGAAACCTCAAGTCACACACTGAACCAAACTGTACCTTCCTTCTTTGAAAGCTTACTAAGTATCAGCATCTTCCTAGGTGCTGACAGCATAACTAAAAATGTCCCCCTTGTGACATGTATAATCCAATGAAAGAGATCATACCATCTTGCAAATTTAAGTAAATTTTTGCCGTCCATAGATTATTCAGGAAGTGCAATGATAAATTTAGGTGAAGATTTTTTTTAGGTTGGATCTCATTTTGCTGTACAGTTTCCCAGACTGCCCTCAAACAATCCTCCCACCTTAGTCTCCCAAGAAGCTGGGATTTCAAGTGTAAGTCACCATGTCTGGCTTGGTCAAAATTTAAACATAGCCTTTTGACATCATGTCCACTAGTATCTTTACCTCTGAAGATCTTACCTGAAGAGTTGAAGTGTGCAGGTTTGTGGTCTCACTAAGACCCCACCCTCTTGAGAGCCCTATGGATTCAGTCAGAAAACACTCCCAGATACTTTTCAAACACCCTGTTTAAAAAATTGCTTCCTCTTTTGAAACCACATATAATACAGCCTGACCCCCTCTAGATTAGTTGTAGAGATGGTGTCCGGGCATATGAACATTCTGGAACTTGGGAGTCAGCAAGAGTTAATCCAAAGTCAACAAGTAAACACTGTGCTAAGAGCTCTGATTATGGGATAGATCTCTTATCTGTAGTTAAATTTGCTCAAGGCCAATATTGGAATGCTGGAAGGCTTAGCACTACAGAACAATGGTAATATTTACTTGACCTACTAGATTCCCTAGGCTCAATTCATCACATTTTTCTGTTATTTCAATAATGACATGTCCTAATACTAACAGAAGTGCTAAAGTATCAAATATATATAAATTACTGTTATTTTATTATATATATATATTTTTTTTTTTTTTTTTGCTGTTTTTTTGGCTGGGGCCAGGTTTGAACCCATCACCTCCAGTTATGGGGCCTGTGCCCTACTCCTTTGAGCCACAGGCTCAAGCTTATATTTTTAAAATTATTTATTGGGCGGCGCCTGTGGCTCAGTGAGTAGGGTGCCAGCCCCATATGCTGAGGGTGGTGGGTTTGAACCCGGCCCCCGCCAAACTGCAACAACAAAAAAAAAATAGCAGGGCGTTGTGGCAGGCGCCTGTAGTCCCAGCTGCTTGGGAGGCTGAGGCAAGAGAATCACGTAAGCCCAAGAGTTAGAGGTTGCTGTGAGCCGTGTGACATCATGGCACTCTACCCGAGGGTGGTACAATGAGACTCTGTCTCTACAAAAAAAAACAAAAAAACTAAAATTATTTATTTAGTGGATCTTTGTTGAGAACAACGTAATTAAATTACTGACTTATCTAACAGATTGTAAAGTGGCTTAAACTAAATCTTTAAGAACTTTAATATACCCCCAAACATAAATATCTGAAAATTTCTTCAATGTCTTTTTGGAATAAGGTTTATGTATTGAGCCATTGGATCAGTTACAGTATACTACCAAAATAACAGTGGCTTCTAGCTCGGCACCTGTATCTCAGTGGTTAAGGCGAGGGCACTGGCCACATACACCAGGCCTGGTAGATTAGAACCAGTCCCTGCCTGCTAAACAACAATGACAATTATAACAAAAAAAAGTAGCTGGGTGTTGTGGCGGGCGCCTGAAGTCCCAGATACTTGGGAGGCTGAGGCAAGAGAATTGCTTAAGCCCAAGAGTTTGAGGTTGCTGTGAGCTGTGACGCTATAGCACTCTACCGAGGGTGACACAGTGAAACTCTGTCTCAAAAAAAAAAAATAAAATAAAATAATAGTGGCCTAAACAAGACAAATTTATTTATCCCTCAGATAATAACCCAATGTTAATCTACAAATAAAGTTCCAGCTAGTAGAAGGAGAAAGGTAAAAAAAATAAGAAAGCCTTGGAAATTACACTAACCTCATTGGCCAGAACTTCACTATCGGTACTGTACCTTGGTATTGAGAAGAGTGGAAAACATATTTTTGGGAATGAGTATGTGTCCTGAAAAAAAATTACCATTATGGAAAAAGAGGAGAACATTTGGGAACAACTGTCTGCCACAGTTTGGAAAAAAAAGTTTAGGAATGAAAATCTATACTGTAAAATGACAATATTTTCTCATTTTGAAAGATTTTGTTTTCTGCAAATCTAAAGTTTATGTTAGTGTCTAACTAGAATATGTAATATAATCCCATGGTACTCACTGCACTATGATTAGAACCATTATTTTAAAGTAGCATTTAAAGATACATAGCAGGGCGGCACCTGTGGCTCAAGGAGTAGGGCGCTGGTCCCATATGCCGGAGGTGGCGGGTTCAAACCCAGCCCCGGCCAAAAACCACAAAAAAAAAAAATAAAATAAAATAAAGATACATAGCAATTGCAGGCCCAGAGTCTCTATGTTAGGTACAGAACACATTATATACACACACATACACAGAATTTGACATACATGAAATAGAGTAGGAAGTTGAGGAGAGTGGTCTGTGGACATCAGATTAAGAAATTTTGGGTGGCGCCTGTAGCTCAGTGGGTAGAGTGCTGGCCACATACAAAGAGGCTGGCAGGTTCGAATCCTATCCAGGCCAGCTAAAATCAACAATGACACCTGCAACAAAAAAATAGGCCGGCATTGTGGCAGGCCCCTATAATCCTAGCTACTTGGGAGACTGAGGCAAGAGAATAGCTTAAACCCAAGAGTTTGAGGTTGCTGTGAGCTGTGTCACCATGGTACTCTACCAAGGGCAACAGAGTGAGATTCTGTCTCAAAAAACAAAAGAAAAAAAAAGAAATCTTGACCAGTAGAAGAGATTACCTATAACTCCTGAACTTGCTGTGAGCTGTGACACCATGGCACTCTTCTAGGGGCAAGAAAGTCTATTCAAAAGATCTATTATTCTACAGTATTCTTATGCAGAATTATCAGGTGTATTTGTGCCTTTTTATTTTTTTTTTTTTTTGAGACAGTCTTGTTATGTCGCCCTCGGTAGAGTGCCATGGCCTCACAGCTCACAGCAACCTCAAACTCTTAGGCTTAAGCAATTTTCTTGCCTCAGCCTCCCAAGTAGCTGGGACTACAGGCACTCACCACAACACCTGGATATTTTTTGGTTCTAGTTCGCATTGTTGTTTGGCAGGCCCGGGTTGGATTTGAACTCACCAGTTCTGGGGTATGTGGCTGATGCCCTAGCCACTGAGCTACAGGCACTGAGCTGTATTGTGTGCTTTAAAATCTATGGGTCTGAGTATCACTACTCAAAGCTTATGCTTGACACGTATCAAGGCATCATATTATTAAGGACAAATTTTTAGGTTCTATGTAATAGATTATCCCCCATCAACTAAAGGCATTTCTACATGCCAAGGACCCTATTGGACAGTGTGAATGAAATAGTTAATGAGGAAACTTTTTAAAAAAATACTTTGTTGTGTGGCTCAGTGCCTGTAGCTCAAGCGGCTAAGGTGTCAGCCACATACACCTGAGCTGGTGGGTTCGAATCTAGCCCAGGTCTGCCGAAGAACAATGACAACTACAACCAAAAATAGCTGGACATTGTGGCAGGTGCCTGTAGTCCCAGCTACTTGGGAGGCCGAGGCAAGAGAATCACTTAAGCCCAGGAGTTGGAGGTTGCTGTGAGCTGTGATGCCACAGCACTCTACCCAGGGTGACAGCTTGAGGCTGTCTCAAAAAAAAAAAAAAAAAGAAATACTTTATTGTGATAGAACAGGAACAACACTGAGAGGTCATTTATGTGCCAGAATTCTGTTTTGGGGACCATAACTAGAAGTATAGGAGCTAAGAAGACCTCTACATGATTAAGATGTAGGAATCCACTTTCATCCTAGAAGTTCCTCAGGCCGTCACTTGGAACTAATTTTAGACTTATTTCTTTAAAAGGCAGATATTTAATGTCTTGGATCATGTCAAATTAGAATATTTATCTAACCTTTTTTTTTTTCTGTTTTTGAGACACTCTCATTTTGTCACCCTTATAGAGTGCTGTGGTGTCATAGTTCACAGCAACCTCAAACTGTTGGGCTCAAGCGATCCTCCCGCCTCAGTTTTTCATTTTTTTAGTAGAGACAGGGGTCTCACTCTTGCTCAGACTGGTCTCGAACTCATGAGCTCAAGCAATCCACCCACCTTGGCCTCCCAGAGTGCTAGGATTACAGGGGTAAGCCACCACGCCTGGCCCTAATCTTTAGAATGTGAGGTTGAGTTGCAGAGATAGGAGAGGTTCTAGTAAAGTGAAGATCAATTTGCAATCTTCAGGCCATATTCAGTTTACCTAGCCAATTGCAATAATTTCAGCATTAATCAAATGCTTACCATGGCCAGATACTGGGCTAACCAAACATGTCATAACCCATTATTTCATTCATAATATCCCTGTGACAGAGGTAGTCTCAACTCTTTTACAAAGGAGAAAACTGACACTGAGGTTAAGTTACCTGAGTATTTGGCTGAGGTATTATTCGAACCTAGGAGCCCTCTCTTATTCGGCCATACTATTATTTTTTTTTTTTTTTTTTTTTGGCCGGGGCTGGGCTTGAACCCGCCACCTCCGGCATATGGGACCGGCGCCCTACCCGTTGAGCCACAGGCGCCGCCCCAGCCATACTATTATTATGCCCTCTATTATTAGACTGAATTATTACACTAGCTAGAGTGATCCTTTTAAAGCATATTTCTTTCTTTCTTTCTTTCTTTCTTTTTCTTTTTCTATTCTTTCTTTTTTTTTTTTGTAGAGACAGAGTCTCACTTTATGGCCCTCGGTACAGTGCCGTGGCCTCACACAGCTCACAGCAACCTCCAACTCCTGGGCTTAAGCGATTCTCTTGCCTCAGCCTCCCGAGTAGCTGGGACTACAGGCACCCGCCACAACGCCCGGCTATTTTTTGGTTGCAGTTTGGCTGGGGCCGGGTTTGAACCCGCCACCCTCGGTATATGGGGCCGGCGCCTTACCGACTGAGCCACAGGCGCCGCCCTATTCTTTCTTTTTTTTTGAGACAGAGTCTCACTATGTCACCCTTGGTAGAGTGCTGTGGTGTCATAGCTCATAGCAACTTCAAACACTTGGGCTTAAGTGATTCTCTTGCCTCAGCCTCCCAAATAGCTGGGACTACAGGCACTCACTACAATGCCCAGCTACTTTTTTGTTGAAGTTGTCATTGTTGTTCACCTGGCCTGGACCAGGTTCAAACCCGCCAGCTTTGGTGCATGTGGCTGGCACCATAACCACTGTGCTATGGGTGCCAAGTCAGAGTCTCACTTTCTTGCCCCCAGTATAGTGCCATGGCATCACAGCTTACAGCAACCTCAAACTCTTTGGCTTAAGCAATTCTCTTACTTCAGCCTCCCAAGTAGCTGGGATAACAGGCACCCACCACAACACCTGGCTACTTTTATTTTTTATTTATTTATTTTTATGGCCAGGGCCGGGTTCAAACCCTCCACCTCTGGTATATGGGGCCAGCGCCCCACTCCTGTGAGCCATAGGTGCTACCCTCCTGGCTACTTTTAGATATAAGGCCTTGCTCTGGCTAAGGCTGGTGTTAAACTCGTAAGCTCAGACAATCCACCTGCCTCGGCCTCCCAGAATGCTGGAGTCACTGTGCCTGACCTTAAAACATATTTCTGATATTACTTAACCTATTCTAAGCCATCTAGTAGCTTCCTGTTATCTTTAGAATAGAATCCAAAGTCCTGGCCATAGCCCAAAAGATTCTATGTAATTTGGTTTCTGGTTACTTCTCCAGAGTCATTTCACCCTGCTTTTGTCACACTGGTTTTCTTGGGATTTTTCTGAACAGCCCAAGCTTGGTCCCATCTTTGCATTTGCTTTTCCCTGAACCAGAAATGTTCTTTTTCCTAAACACTCCCATGGCTTTTCTTCTTCAATTCTGGCTTCTGCATGTATATTACTTTAATAGGCTGTCTAAAGTAGCATCTCTCAATGATTACTATGAAAAAGACAAGTGATAACAAATATTGGCAAGGCTGGGGAGAAAAGAGAACCCTGATATACTGTTGGCGAGAACATAGATTATTACAGACATTATGGAAAATAGTATGAAGGATCCCAAGGAAGTTAAAAACAGAACTGCCATATAACCTGACAATCTCTTTTCTGGGTATTATCGCCAAAGAGATGAAATCACCATCTTCTAAAAATATATGCACTTCCATGTTCATTGTAGCATTATTCACAATACCCAAGATATGAAAATAACCTAAATGTCTATCAGCATTTAGGATGACTAGATAAAGAAGATGTGGTCAACCTGTACATAATAGAAAATATATATATATATATATATACATATATATATATTTGTAGAAACAGAGTCTCACTTTATCGCCCTCAGTAGAGTGCTGTGGCATCACAGCTCACAGCAACCTCCAACTCCTGGGCTTAGGCGCTCTTGTCCCAGCCTCCAGAGTAGCTGGGACTACAGGCACCCGCCACAATGCCCTCCTATTTTTTTGTTGCAGTTCAGCCAGGGCCAGGTTTGAACCCACCACCCTCGGTATATGGGGCCGGCACCCTACCCACTGAGCCACAGGCGCCTCCCTCAATAATAGAATATTATTCAGCTTTAACAAAGGAGATCCTGCAATTTGCCATAACAAGGATCAACCTGGAAAGAATTATACGAAAATAAGCAGACAGGAAGAAAAATATTGGGTGAGGGCTTCCCAACTGGGGTAGATCTTCAATCTAAGGCTGTGTCTGCTACACAGCAGCCTCTGCCTGAAGGAGCTGAAGTGCAAGGCCTGTGACATTCTGGCCATTGATAAGTCCCTGACAGTAGTCACCCTGGTCTGGCAAAGGATGGCACCATAGTGGATAATGATTACTTCCTGTCTACCTTCTAACACTAAGTTTGTGGTATTGGCCAATAGTGAGAAGTGAGTATACAACTATTCAGAGGGCAAATCTCTCCTAGTTGAGAATCACTGATAAGCATTTAGATTTCATGTGGCATCCATTGGAAGTACAGCTTGGATTTCCCAAGAGTCCTTTGGTGTAGATGAAACACACAGCAGAGCAGAATTGAAGGAGAAGAATGTGACCAGGCAGCTGAAAGATCTGTCCAATATCGCCCTCCAGTGAGAGGAGAACCTTCAAGTGCTCATGGAGGTTCATGCCTGGCTCAGGAACTATGCCAAAGTTGTGCTACCACCCAGAGGCTTTAAGATTCCTCTGAAATGGCACTAATAAGCCACATTCTTACTGCACTGAAGGAGAAGCCTGCTCCAGAGCTGAGTTTATCTAGACAGGATTCAGAGGGAGGTGGGCAAGAGCCAGGGTCCCTGAACTACAGAGAATGACTTCCCCTGGAGATGTAGGATCACCATGCAGGGTATGTATGGGTCTTTTTTTTTCACCTCTATGACCCTTAATCATATCTGCCAATTTGCCTATTGTATAGCAAAGCATTTACAAACATCTCATTTAATCTAAATCAAAGTGGCTTTTAAAAAAAAGAGGGCACTTACCCCAATCATTAAACATTACCCTGTGGTCCAGGGTCAGCAGTGAAATGACTAAGCCTGAAAGGGAGGATCAGCAGGGCTCCATCCTCCGAGATAGCTTCTGTGTCTGTCAGTGGTCAAAGAAGATACACAATCAGTCCCACGGTCTCTAAAATATCACATGAAAAAGCACATTTGAGGGAATTATTGTGTGCTGGGTGTCAAGACCAGAGAACTGGAAGTTTGATGATGGAAACCCACTGGGGCAGGTGCTATTTATTCTTTTCCTTGTCTTTGTTCCAATTACCTCCATATTGTAGACAGCAGAGAAGAAGACTGTTGATGTGACCTTGGCTAAATTTCTTGTAGATGGATGACTTTAGAGTTGCTCTAAGTAAACTTCTTCCCAAACATCCTTTCCTGTTGGTATTGTACAAGGTATGGTAATAAAAGGCACTTGACCTTTCCCTATTAAGAAACCTAGCATTTCTGTGCAAAGAGATGACATGAACTAATGTTGCTTAATACCATTCCCCTAAAGAACTTCATGAGAGGCAGGGCACATAGGCTCATACCCACAATCCCAGCACTTTGGAGGATCAAGGCAGGAGAATTGCTTGAGGTCAGAAGTTTGAGACCAGCCTGGGCAGCACAGTGAGATCCCTATCTCTACAAAATAATTTTTTTTTTTTTTTGTAGAGACAGAGTCTCACTTTATGGCCCTCAGTAGAGTGCCATGGCATTGCACAGCTCACAGCAACCTCCAACTCCTGGGCTTAAGCGATTCTCTTGCCTCAGCTTCCTGAGTAGCTGGGACTACAGGCGCCCGCCACAATGCCCAGCTATTTTTTGGTTGCAGTTCAGCCGAGGCTGGGTTTGAACCCGCCACCCTCAGTATATGGGGCCGGCGCCTTACCGACTGAGCCACAGGAGCCACCCTACAAAATAATTTTTTTTTAAATAGCTAGGTGCAGTGGCGAGCACCTATGGTTTCAACTTCTCAGGAGGCTGGGGCAGGAGGATCACTTGAACCCAAGAGATAAAGGTCAAAGTGAGGTGTAATAGCACCACTGCACCCCAGCCTAGGTGATAGAGAAAGACACTGTTTCTTTAAGCTTTCTTTTTCTTTTTCTTTTCAGTTTTTGGCTGGGGCTGGGTTTGAACCCACCACCTCTGGCATATGGGGCCGGTGCCCTACCCCTCTGAGCCACAGGCGCCACCCAGAAAGACACTGTTTCTTAATAACAAACATAAAAAGAGGCAGGGTGTAGCAGCTCCTGTCTGTTTTGCTACTGTAATTCTAGCACTCTGGAAGGCCGACACAGGAGGATCCCTTGATCCCAGGAATTGGAGATCAGTCTGAGCAAGGGTCAGACCTCCATCTTTTTTTTTTTTTTTTGAGGCAGAGTCTCAGTATGTTGCCCTGGGTAGAGTGCTGTGGCGTCACAGCTCATAGCAACCTCCAACTCTTGGGCTTAAGTGATTCTCTTGCCTCAGCCTCCCAAGTAGCTAGGACTATAGGCGCCTGTCAAAATGCATTGCTATTTTTTGGTTGTAGTTGTCATTGTTGTTTGGCAGGCCCAGGCTGGATGCGAACCCGCCAGCTCCAGTATATGTGGTCAATGCCCTAGACTCTGAACTATAGGCGCTGAGCCTGAGACCTCCATCTTTACAAAAATCGAAAACTGGGCGGCGCCTGTGGCTCAGTGAGTGAGGCGCCGGCCCCATATGCCAAGGGTGGCGGGTTCGAGCCCAGCCCCGGCCAAACTGCAACCAAAAAAAAAAAAAATAGCCGGGCATTGTGGCGGGCCCCTGTGGTCCCAGCTGCTCGGGTGGCTGAGGCAAGAGAATCGCGTAAGCCCAAGAGTTAAGAGGTTGCTGTGAGCCGTGTGACGCCACGGCACTCTACCCAAGGGCGGTACAGTGAGACTCTGTCTCTTAAAAAAAAATAAATAAATAAAAAATAAAACAAAAATCGAAAACTAGCTAGACTTTGGTGCAGGTGCTTATAGTCTCAGCTACTTGGGAGGCTAAAGCAAGAGGATAGCTTGAGCCTAGGAGTTTGAGGTTGTTGTGAGCTATGACATCATGGCATTCTACCCAGGAGGACAGAATGAGACTCTGTCTCAAAAATAAATAAACTAATCATCTTTTTTAAAAAGGAAGAAATCATGAGAGTAGCAAGTGAGAAGCACAGAATTAGTGGTTTTCAGTTGTTCTTATTCTTGCTACAGTTGGTTACCAAAGAAGATACCAGAGCACTGGCTTTTACTTTGAACTGGAATATAAGGAAGATAAAAAATGTTCAATAGGCCTATAAACAGGATCTTGCCCTGTGGCTGGAGCTTGCATTCTCTTGGGAATATTTCAGCAAGGAAAAATTCACTACTTGGAGAACTGCAGAATCCTAAACGGGCTAGACCAGATCCCACATAGTTAAAGTTTTTTGTTATCTGTAAATACCTTTACCAAGGTTATTTTACTACCTACATACTACTCTACCTCCTGAATATGTTCTAGATAAGGCTAGAAAGCTGGCTTTATCTCTATCTAGAAAAGCTATTCCAAGTCTCAATATGCCCTTCTATGCCCTTTTGAATGATACAGCTACACCAACAGTATCCCACATCCTCTAATTACATTTTCTTATGTTCCCTGTTTAAAATTAATTGTCAAGGGCAATGAAACAAAACTGTCATATTTTTGGACTCTTTTTCCTAAAGATAAAAACTGTAGAATTTTAAACACAGATAATGGTATAAAAAGTGACATAATAGGCAGTGCATGTGGCTCAAAGGAGTAGGGCGCTGGCCCGGTATGCCAGTGGTGTTGGGTTCAAACCCAGCCCTGGCTAAAAACCGCAGAGAAAAAAAAAAAAAAACAGTGACATAATAGAGTGTTGATTATGGCCACAAACCTATTTCTCAATTTAATTAATTATTTTCTTTTTTTTTTTGTAGAGACAGAGTCTCACTTTATGGCCCTCAGTAGAGTGCCGTGGCATCACACAGCTCACAGCAACCTCCAACTCCTGGGCTTAAGCGATTCTCTTGCCTCAGCCTCCCGAGTAGCTGGGCTACAGGCGCCCGCCACAACGCCCAGCTATTTTTTGGTTGCAGTTCAGCCGGGGCCGGGTTTGAACCCGCCACCCTCGGTATATGGGGCCGGTGCCTTACCGACTGAGCCACAGGCGCCGCCCTAATTAATTATTTTCTTTGTTTAAAAGCACATATTAAGTTTGCAGACCGTAGGGACAAACAGAGAGTCTACTTTACCATCTTCAGTATCTATTTCAGTATTGTGAAATTATATCTGTTAACACTGTGAAAAAAATAAGAAAAATATTACATGACCTAATTTTTTTTTTTTTTTTTGAGACAGAGTCTCACTATATTGCTGTTGGTAGAGTGTTGTAGTGTCACAGCTCACAGCAACCTCAAACTCTTGGGTTTAAGAGATTCTTTTGCCTCAGCCTCCCAAGTAGCTGGGACTACAGGCCCCTGCTACAATGCCCAGCTTTTTTTGTTGTTGTTGCAGTTGTTGTTTGGCAGGCCCAGGCCAGATTTGAACCCGCCAGCCCGGTGCTAGAGGTGCTAGCCACTGAGCTACAGGTGCCAAGCCACACATGACCTAATTTATATGTGAAATGTATCTATTTTTTTTTTAAAGAGCTCAAATCCACCCAAGTAGAGAATTAAACACTGGTTATCACAGGCAGGGGTAGAGGGAGGGGAGGAAATGGGGAAAACAGTCAAAGGCTACAAAACAGCAGATATGTAGGACAAATAAGTTTAGAGTTAATGAGGATTACAACGTGAGAACTAAGACTAATAAAATTGTATTATATTGTGCTTTTTAAGGTAGGTAGAAAAAAGAAAAATTGCATTATATTAGGGATTTTTGTTAAATAAATAGATTTTGGCAGCTCTTAAAATATACTCAAAATTAACTATGCTTAGTTAATTAGCTTCAGCCCAGGAAGCTCACGGAGGTCTTCAAATACTTTTTATAGGGAATGGGCTACATACCATCTGCCAGCATGACCCGGCTTGCCTGATCACGAACCCACTCGACCTCAAGTAGGATTGGCTCTGGAGAAAGTCCCTTCAGCTGGTCTGTCACCAGCACTCAGTCAGATGGAACTCAAGAATCCTGTGAGTCCCCTGATGTCTTGAAAAGACACCAGACCATGGAGGTGTCCTGCTAAGCAGATGCTCCTCCCCTGGACCACGCAAGTCCATCCTTCTTCAGATGACCACTCCATAATATAACGTTTCATCCAATAAAAAAAAAACAAAAAAACAAAAAACTATGTGATATGACAGATATATTAATCTGATTCACTATAGTAACCATTTACTTTCTGTTGTGTCCCATAACTTCATGTTGTAAACCTCAAGTATACACAGTAAAAATAAAAATACACTTTTTAAAAATTAGTACTTTTCTCCAACTGTTTTCATTCTTTATCTAACCTTCTTCTTCTTTGTTTATTGTTTGGGATTCATTGAGAGTATAAAGAATTAGGTTACACTGATTGCATCTGTTAGATAAAGTCCCTCTTATAATTGTGTCCTGCCCCCAAGAGGTGTGCCATGCACCATGACCCGCCATCCTCCTCTCTCCTCTCCTATCCCCACTCCCTTATTCCCCTACCCTCTCCTTGAATTAGATCATCTACTGCCTTCATATTAGAATTGAGTATATTGAATTCTTGCTTCTCTATTCTTGTGCTGCTTTACTAAGAAGAATGTGTTCCACCTCAATCCAGGTTAATACAAACGATGTAAAGTCTCCATCTTTTTTAATGGCTGAATAGTTTTCCATGGTCTACATATATCATAGCGTGTCAATCCATTCCTGGGTTGGTGGGCATTTAGGGTATTTCCAAACCTGGTTTACTTTTCTTCATTGTAATGTTTAACACCTGTCCTAGATGTATTCTTTGTTTATTTGCATATTTTTTGTCTTTTCCACCTCTTAAATGTAAGTTCCATGAAAAAGTGACTAGAATATTCCCTAGCATATAGAGAGCACTGAATGAATATTAATGTAGTGACTGAATCACAGTATCCTAGATGAACATCCTATGTCCTTTAATCACTTCCCATTTCTCTCTTCTTTATTCCTTGCCAAGCGCTAATGTACTTCCTGCCCATGGGATTTGCCTATTCTGAATCTTTCTTTCTTTCTTTTTTTTTTGGGGGGGGGGAGGGAACAGAGTCTCACTCTGCTGCATGGGTAAAGTGCTGTGCTATCATCATAGCTCACAGCAACCTCAAATTCTTGGGCTCAAGCATTCCTCTTGCCTCAGCCTCCCAAGTAGCTGGGACTACAGGCACCTGCCAAAATGCCTGGATAGTTTTTCTAATTTTAGTAGAGATGGTGGTCTGGCTTTTGCTCAGGCTGGTCTTGAACTTTTTTTTTCTTTTTTTTTTAGACAGAGCCTCAAGCTGTCACCCTGGGTAGAGTGCTGTGGCATCACAGCTCACAGCAACCTCCAACTTCTGGGCTGAAGCGATTCTCCTGCCTCTACCTCCCAAGTAGCTGGAATTTACAGGCGTCAGCCACAATGCCCGGCTTTTTTTTGTTGCAGCCATTATTGTTGTTTGGCAGGCCCAGGCTGGATTTGAACCCACCAGCTCAGGTGTATGTGGCTGGAGCCTTAGCCACTTGAGCCACACGCGCTGAGCCTTGGACTTGCTTGAGCTCAAGCAATCCACCTGCCTGGGCCTCCTAGAGAGCTAGAATTACCAGCATAAACCACTGTGCCCAGCCTATTCTGCATATTTCATATGAAAGGAATCATACAATATGTGACCTCTGGCGTTTGACTTTTTATACGTAGCATGTTTTCAATACTCATCCAAGTTGTGAGATGTATACTTACTTCATTGCTTTTTATGACTGGATAATATTCCATTTATCACAATTTGTTTAGACATTCATGCATCCATCAGAGAATGGCCACTTAATTCTACCTTTAGGATATTAAGAATGATGCTGCTGGGTGGCACCTGTGGCTCAGTCGGTAAGGTGCCGGCCCCATATACCAAGGGTGGCGGGTTCAAACCCAGCCCTGGCCGAACTGCAACAAAAAAATTGCCGGGTGTTGTGGCGGGCACCTGTAGTCCCAGATACTTGGGAGGCTGAGGCAAGAGAATCGCTTAAGCCCAAGAGTTGGAGGTTGCTGTGAGCTATGTGATGCCATGGCACTCTACCTAGGGCCATAAAGTGAAACTCTGTCTCTACAAAAAAAAAAAAAAGAATGATGCTGCTATAAACATTTGTGTACAAGTTTCTATGTTGATATATATATATTTTTTTCCTCTTGGACATAGGAGTAGAATTGCTGGGTCATATAGTAATTCTATGTCTAACTTTTTGAGGAAATACCAAACTGTTTTCCTCAGCAGCTATACCATTTGGCATCTCCACTATCAATGTATGAGCATTCCTACTCCATATCCCTCCCAATACTTGTTATTTTCCATTTTTTTTTTATTATAGTCATTCTAGTGAGGTGGTATCACATTGTGGTCTTTTTTATTATTTGGGATTCGTGGTTGGCACAAAGAATCAGGTTACACTGATTACATCTGTTAGTAAAGTCCCTCTTATAATTGTGTCCCACCGCTAAGCAGTGTGCTATATATACATTGTGACTCCCCACATCTCACTACATTGTGGGTTTTCTTTCTTTCTTTCCTTTTTTTTTTTTGAGATAGGGCGTCACTCTGTAGCTCTGGGTAGAGTGTCCTGAAATCATAGCTCAGAGCAAACTCAAACTCTTGGGCCCAAGAGATCTTGCCTCAGCCTCCCAAGTAGCTGGGACTATACCTGCCTGTCACAACACCCAGCTTAATTTTTCTATTTTTGTAGGGTCTTGCTCTTGCTGAGACTGGTCTCCAACTCCTGGAGCTCAGGTGATCTGCCTTCCTTGGCCTCTCAGAGTGCTAGATTACAAGTGTGAGCCACCCACCTGGCCACATTGTGTTTTTTTTTTTGAGACAGAGTCTCATTATGTCACTGTTGGTAGAGTGTTGTGGCCTTACAGCTCACAGCAACCTCCAACCCTTGGGCGTAAGCAATTCTTTTGCCTCAGCCTCCCAAGTAGCAGGGACTATAGACACCCACTACAATGCCTGGCTATTTTTTGTTTGTAGTTGTCATTGTTTAGCAGGCTTGGGCTGGGTTGGAACCCACCAGCCCTGGTGTATGTCGCTGGCACCCTAACCACTGAGCTACAGGCACCGAGCCGTACAATGTGGTTTTGATTGGCATTTCTTTTCTTTTTTTTTTAAATTGGCATTTCTTTAATGACCAATGAATTTGGCCATATTTTTTTTTTTTTTTGTAGAGACAGAGTCTCACTTTACTGCCCTCGGTAGAGTGCCGTGGCGTCACACAGCTCACAGCAACCTCCAGCTCTTGGGCTTATGTGATTCTCTTGCCTCAGCCTCCCGAGCAGCTGGGACTACAGGCGCCCGCCACAACGCCCAGCTATTTTTCTTGTTGCAGTTCGGCTGGGGCTGGGTTTGAACCTGCCACCCTCGGTATATGGGGCCGGCGCCCTACTCACTGAGTCACAGGCGCTGCCAAATTTGGCCATATTTTTATATACTCGTTGGCCATTTATACATCTTCTTTGCAGAAATGTCTATTCAAGCCCATTTTTTGTTGTTGATGTTTTTGGGTTTTTTTTCTTAGAGAAAAAGTCTCACTTTATTGCCCTGGGTAGAGTGCCATGGTGGCACAGCTCACAGCAACCTCCAAATCCTGGACTTAGGCAATTCTCTTGTCTCAACCTCCCGAGTAGCTGATACTACAGGCACCTGCTACAATGCCCAGCTATTTTTTGTTGGGAGTTTGGCCGGGGCAGGGTTCGAACTGCCACTCTCAGAATATGGGGCCGGTGCCCTACCCACTGAGCTAAAGGTGTCGCCCTGTTGTTGTTTTTTTAAGACAGAGTCTCACTTTGTCGCCCTGGGTAGAGTGCCAAGGCTTGATAGCTCACAGCAACCTCAAACTGTTGGGTTCAAGTGATCCTCTTGCCTTAGCCTCCCAAGTAGCTGGGACTACAGGTGTTGCCACAATGCCCAGCTATGTTTTATTTTATTTTATTTTTTTGTAGAGACAGAGTCTCACTTTATGGCCCTCAGTAGAGTGCCATGGCCTCACACAGCTCACAGCAACCTCCAACTCCTGGGCTAAGCGATTCTCTTGCCTCAGCCTCCCGAGTAGCTGGGACTACAGGCGCCCACCACAACACCCGGCTACCCAGCTATATTTTAGAGGCGGGGTCTCACTCTTGCTCAGGTTGGTCTTGAACTCTTGAGCTCAGACAATCCACCTGCCTCAGCCTCCCAGAATGCTGGGATTATAGGCATGAGCCACAACGCTTGGCCTTTTTTCCTTCCCTCTTTTTCTCTGTCCTCTCTTTTTTCTGTCCTTTCTCTCTTTCTCCTTTCCTTTCTTCCCTCCCTCCCTTCCTTTTCCCACTTTCATTTTTTTTTGGGGTGGGGTGGGGTGGGAACAGGATCTTGCTGTCACCCAGGCTGAGAGGGTAGGTGACAATAACCTCCTAAAAGGCCCCATCTTAAAGTACAATCATATTGGGGTTAATAGGGCCTCAGCATATGACTTTAGGGGGACCAGAATTCAGTTAATAACAAAGTTCATGCTTTTCATCAAATTTGGTGATATTTTAGCCATTATTTATTAAAATCTGTTTCATCTCTCCTCTCCTCCTGTGCCTATGTTGAGGTCCTTGATAGTATCCTAAAGTTCCCTTAAGCCCTTCTCTGTTAATTTTTCTTCATTCTTTTTTCTTTCTCCTCCTCAGATTAGGTAATTTCAATAACCTATCCTTAAACTCACCGATTCTTTCTTCTGCTCATAATCTGCTGTTGAACCCTGCTAGTGAGTTTTCCATTTCAGCTCTTGACATTTTTGAACTCCTAAATTTAATTTTTTGCATTTCCTATTTCTTTGTTTATATTCCCTATTTGCTCATGTATCATTCTGTTGATTGCTGTTAGTTCTTTATCTATGGTTTCCTCTAGTTTTTTGGGGTATCTTTAAGATAAAGTAACTGTCTAGTAAATCCTATATCTGGGCTACAGGGATGGTTTCTATCACTTTCTTTATTTCTTGTGAATGTGTCATACTTTCTTTTCTTTTTATTTTTTTCCAATTTTTGGCCAGGGCCAGGTTTGAACACCCCATCTCCGGTACATGTGGCCAGTGCCCTACTCCTTGAGCCACAGGTGCCGCCCCCATACTTTCCTATATCTTTATGTACTTTATTATATTTTTTGGTTGAAAACTGGACATCTTGAGTATGTAATCTGGCAAGTCTGGATATTAGATTCTCATCCCTCTCCAAAGATTACTATTGTTTCTTGTTGTGGGCTGTAGATATCCATTTGTTTAAGGACTTTTCTGAACTATTTTTGCAAAGACTGTATTTCCTGTCACATATGGCCATTGAAGTCTCTGTTCTGTTATTTCTGTGGTTAGCCAGTGACTTTGACTTAAGAGATTCACTTAAGTGGTTTAATCCAACAGAAAATGAAAAAAAAAGGAAAGAAAGAAAAAGAAGAGGAAAATAAAGTGTTCTATGTCTTTAAATTCCTTCAACAGATGCTGTTTGAGATATAACTTCAGCCAGATGGAGTTGAAAGAATGGCCAACATCTGTGCTGGTCCCTCAATGGCACACCAGGGAGAACAAAACAAACAACCCAAATTTTAGGGGGAAATGGTCCTTATTATTCACTTTGTCACCGGTCATCTATACCATGAATGTAGGCCACTGTCCCCCTGGTCTCCTGCCACGGTGTAGAGGTCCTGGAGGAGTGCTGGTAGCTGTTATGCCAAACACTGAAATTCACCACTTTCATGCACCCCCAGACCTTGCAAGTGTGATACCAGATTTGATAGTTCCAAAATAGTTGATTCTCATCATTCTCAGCAGTTTAATATTTGCTTCAGTGAAGAGACCAATTCCTGGGTATTCTTGTTCCACCATCTTGATGTCACTGAGACCCATAGGTTGTTTTTTGTTTTGTTTTGTTTTTTACTGATTTGTCTCTCTTGCATATTCCAGTGCCAGGCACAATACCAGTGTTATTAAGTGACAACTACTCAATGACTGTGAGGAGCTAGAAAAACCAGAAAGTACCAATAAGTAAAACATAGCAGCCATTTCACTAGCGTAGGAGATAATTTTAATTTATTTAAGAAATAGGCCAGGGTGGCGCCTGTGGCTCAAGGGGTAGGGCGCCGGTCCCATATGCCGGAGGTGGTGGGTTCAAACCCAGCCCTGGCCAAAAACCAAAAAAAAAAAAAAGAAAAAAAGAAAGAAAGAAAAAGTAGGCCAAATGTGAGGCTAGAATGTAGGCCACAGTTAGATTGAAGAGCCTAAGGAGGCTTGGTGGCTGTAGCACAGCAGGTAGGGCGCCAGCCACATACACCGGAGCTGAAGGTTTCAAGTCCAGCCCGGGCCAGCTAAACAACAATGACAACTGCAACAAAAAATAGGTGGGCGTTGTAGCAGGCTCCTGTAGTCTCAGCTACTTGGGAGGCTGAGGCAAGAGAATCACTTAAACCCAAGAGTGTGAGCTGTGAGCTGTAATGCCAGAGCACTCTACCCTGGGCAACAGCTTCTGACTCTGTCTCAAAAAAAAAAAAAAAAAAAGCCAGAGCCTAAGGAGTTTAGACATTATCCCTTGCAGTGGATGATAACTGGTTTTAATTAATTAGGGGCTTAGCAGATCAGATTTGTACACCATACTTAACAAGATCAGATTTGTACACCATACTTTATATTACACTAAATACGATCCCCAGCTTGTTTAAAATATGAAAATGGGCATATATTTCTAAGTATAGCATCAGTATAGACAAAATACAGAAGCAATGGAGACTTTCAAAAACACTATTGACAGTGAGAAAGAGTTTCAAAGGTTCTAGTTCTGACTTTGCCATTACTGGTCATTAGTTAAAAAATTAGACTCTGAAGCTTTCATTTCTTCCTCTATATACATTTTCAGGTCCTTATCTTGCTTGGCCAATGAGCAGCATTCTATAACTGACTACTCTTCCTCTGATACAATACTCCCCCAATCTAAAAAATTTTCTTCCTATGTCACTGACTGCTCATTTTTCTGTCCCCTTTAAAGGCTCATCCATTTCTATCTCACCCTTAAATGTTGAAGTCCTAGTCACATGCCCTTTTCTGTTATTACGCTCTACATTACCTGGATCATTCCCTTCTCTGGCTCTAATTATCTTCCATATACCGACGCCTCCTACCTCCAATCTAGACTTCGCCACCAAACCCCATACTGTGCCTATGCCAGTTCGACTTACTATATCTCAGTAGCAAGTCCGAATGAATTTAGATGACAATTCGTCTTTCAAAAGTCTTTCTGTTTTTGTTTTTGTTCTTGTCTTTTTTTTTCGACAGTGGTCTCGCTCTGTTTCCAGGCTGGAGTGCAGAGGTGCCATTACAGCGCACCGCAAGGCGCATTCCCTCCAGCTTAGGTTACCTCCAGGAACGTTTTGCTCTCCTGGAACGCGCCCACAGTGTCGGCCCCGATGACTACTGCGCTCTGCTGCGGCAGCCGCGCAGCCTAAGATGCCCCACTTTCTAGTCGCTACTCCCCACAGAACTTTCCTCAGCTCTCTCGCTCTCTGGTTTTAGAGGCTCCGCCTCCCGGGCCCGGGGCGCGGCACGCGCATGCCTAGTGCGCGCCGTCTCCCCTGAGGCTCGGACGTGCGGCTTGCGGCTGGCTCCTACCCGCTCTCCGGCGCCACGCCCCGCCCCTGCACACTCGCCCCGCCCCGTCTCGCCCCGCCGTGCCGCCCCGTACTGCTCGTTTGGGGGCGCGCGCACCTCGGCGTGCGGGGGAGTCCCGGGCGGAGAAGCTCCAGGCGAGCGGCGATTGGCTGACTTGAGGGCTGCGCATCGGGCCTGAGAAACTCTGGGCGAGCGAGTGAGAGGAGTCGCCACCGCGGGCGGTGCTGGCCGCATCTCAGGTAAACGGCTTGTCGGGGAGATTCGGGCGACCCGAGAGTGATAGGAATGAACGTAGACCAGCCCTGGAATTTCCGGCCCGGACTCCTCGGAGGAGTGGGGGTCGCGGAAGCCGCAGCCAGTGAATGCTGGCCCCGCGCGGCTGGACGTGATGGGGCGCCCTCGAAGGTCAGCATTGCGGCTCCTCAGGTGATAGATCACTGTATCTAGGCATGATTTCGGCATCGCCCCTGGTTTCCAGTTACAAGAGTTTAGCACTAAGCATTTATTCAGGGGTGCGAGGTTTTGTTATTTCTTTCACCTTAAGTCGCGACGACTTTAGCGAGTCCCAGTCCTGGCTCACCCTTTCATCGACTCCGTGCCCTTGAGAGGATCGGCCGTTTTATACTTGCAGTTCTCACACTTACAGGCAAAGAATGTGTGCTTCGTACGGCGTCCGAAGACACGCTGTGAATAGTTAGAATTTTTTTTTTTATTCACGATCTCCGCGGGCCCACATTTCTTTAAATGAAAGGTGACACCACCCAACAGTATTTGCAAAGTACTTTAACCTTCATGGATGGAGGGAACTGGATAAACACAAGATAGCCACATTATTAGAAAAACAATTTTCCACAAGCACAGGCTTTTGAAAAAGATCCTTTGAACATTTCAAAGAGATTAAATCGCAGTGGTAGTAGACAGAGAGGTAAGCCAGAACAAAGGGTCAAGCAAAACTGCATTTCAAGGACTTTTTTTTTCTTCCCCAGATAACTAACATAGTATCACAAATTACTGTCTTTCCATAGTTTTTTTCTTGGGATCTGGTATGCAAATAACCGTTACATAATCATTTGCATACTCTATGCAGTAATATACCAGTAAAACTCATTAAAGCAAAGCCGACTTTGCTATATAAGGTAATGGGAATTAAGACATGTAATGATGGCAAATCAGGCAGGTGAATGGGAGATGTACACAATTTTCCTTCAAAGATACAGAATTTATAGAAATCTTTTTAGTGCATTAATATTTAAAATATAATAGAGTGCATGAATCATAAGTGTACAGCTTGTTGAATTTTCACAAAGTGTACATACCCATGTGTCCAGTAACCAGATCTAGAAAGAAAATTACTTGTATTTCGGAAGCCTCTCTTTGTGGTTCCAAAGGTGACCATTATCTGGATATCTAACATTATCAATAAATTTCACCTATTACTGACTTTATATAAATGGAACCGTATTAGTCATATATTTAGTTCTATGTGACTGGCTTTTGCTCAATAATTGTAAGATTTACATGAGTTATGTAGCAATTGTTTGTTCATGCTCGTGGAGTTGAGTACTCCACAGTTTTTGGCTATTACTAGTAGTGCAGCAATAATCATTTTCCTAAAGTGTTTTGGTGAATGTACAAGGCCTGACAATTAAGTTCACAAACTCAACCTAGAAAAAGTGCTACATACCTCATGGCTGAATATCACTATGGTCACCTTTGAAGGACAATTAAGGTGTTCATCACCTCAGGCATTAGTCATTTCTTTGTGTTAGGATTTAGTTGTTTATTTATTTGTTTGTTTATTTAACAGCTGTGCTCTCACTCTATTGTCCAGGGAGGAAGTGCAGTGGCCTGATTTTAGCTCATTGCAGCCTTGAGCTGCTGGCCTCAAGCTATCCTCCTTTTGCCTCTCAAAGAGCTGGGATTATAGCCAGGAGCCACCTTGCCTGGCCTTGAGAATTGTTTGTAATATGTATACCCAGATTTTTAAGATTTGGAAGCTGCTAGAGTACAAGAAGAATCATTTTACTGGAACCATTAATCCTGAATCTTATTTTATTGTTTTCTGTTGAAGCAGACTGATTTCCATCTTCACAATTTTTGTTTTGTTTTTGGAGACAGAATCTCACTTTGTTGCCCTGGGCCTAGAGTGCCATAGTTTCATAGCTCATAGCAACCTCAAACTCCTAGGTTCAAGCAATCCTCCTGCTTCAGCCTCCCGAGCAGCTGGGACTACTGGCTTCTGGCCAATTTTTTTCTATTTTTAGTAGAGACAAGGTCTCACTCTTGCTCAGGCTGCTCTCTAACTTCTGAGCTCCAGCAATCCACCTGCCTCGGCCTCCTGGAGTGCTAGGATTACAGGTGTGAACCAATGCGCCTAGCCTCCTTCACAGTTTTATTGTAAGGGTATTTCTGTATGGAACAAGCTTTGAAAAATTGAAAAAATAAGTAAATTAATATGTAAGTTTATATAAAGAAATGTATATAAAACAATTAGCCCATATACCGAGGGTGGTGGTTTCAAACCCTGCCCCAGCCAAACTGCAACAAAAAAATAGCCAGGTGTCGTGGCAGGCACCTGTAGTCCCAGCTATTCGGGAGGCTGAGGCAAGAGAATCGCCTAAGCCCAAGAGCTGGAGGTTGCTGTGAGCTGTGATGTCACAGCACTGGCATCTGCTACGGCTAGAGGGAGGCTTTGACTGTTTCTAACATGAAGAAATGGTACCTGTTTGAGATGGATATGTTTATTATTGTATGTCATATGTTTTCATGATGGTTGTTACTGAATTCTTTTGCTTGCATTTTGTATATTTTCTTATGATTGGGGTTTGTTACTGGACAATGATTGTGTTCCTTTAGAAGTGACATTTTTTCTTGCTTTTTCATGGTTGATGTGTCCCTACATTGTTTTCTATGCATCCAATAGAAAAGTTGCCTCTTCCAATTTTGTGGAGTAGGTTTTATAGGAAAAGACTTGTTTGTTTGGTAGGTCTTTGGGTGTCAGTTCAGTGGAGTGTGTTGGCCTTGGTTCTAGGTGGACACAGTTCTGTGCTGCCTGTAGGTTCTTCACTTCTATTCTATACTAGTGGCATTTGTGAGGTCTCAATAGTCTAGGCTGAGAGAGTTTGAGATTATGGTGGGGTGGGCTTGCTGGATTTTTTCTTGGTTTAGAGGTACATGTGTATACATGGTAGGTTGGCTAATGTGGTGTCTGGCTTGCTGGGGATGGGGTCACAGGGCTGTTACTCTGGCCAAAATGCGTGTATGTTACACGCATACAGTGGTCATCTGGCCTTGGGTTATGTTTTCTAGGGGTGACTCACAGGGCTGTTTCTGATGCCCAGAACACAGCTACATACACTGTTCATTTGGCTTGGGGGGGTGTTCGCTGAAGGCAGCTATGGGGCTGTTTCTCAGGTCTGGGATAATGGGTGCAAGAATACTTGACCATCTTCAGGATGTGCCTGCTAGAGGGCAGCCTGCAGGGCTGTTTCTCAGGCCTAGTGTGCAGGCACATGGCAGGTCTGCCAGGGGAAGCCCATGGAGCTATTGCTCAGGTCTAGAACATGGGTTCTTGGCTATTTGGCTGGCCTGGGGGCATGCCTACAAAGGGTGGTCTGCAGACTGTTTCTGAGACCCTTATTGGGGATGCAGGGCCATTGGACAGGCCATGGGTGTGTCTGAGGGGGCTGGGCTCATGTCCTGAGTGTAGGTGTGTAGCTGCTCTGTCAGTGCAGGGCCATATCCTGAGCTACTAGAAGGCTCAGGAGCCTTGGCCGCTTGTGTGTCCCAGTTTGGCTGGCTCAAGGGCAAGTTCCCTCTGGATGGAAGTGTGGTTGGTTTACCTGCTCTGCAGAACCAGAGTCATAGCCAGTCCTAAATCCAAGCTCTCCCCAGTTGGGGTTGTGTCATTTTAGCCACAATGTGGGCTTGGTGTAATGAATATGGAACTCCAGTGATAGAGAAGTACAGTGGTTACTTCTGCATCCTCTCCTCCCTCCCCCCCAAATGTGATTCTTGTGTGAAGATGGCACAGTACTGCAGCCACTTGGCTCACAGGGTATGGGTGGGGTTGGGGAGTACACATCTTTTTTTTTTTTAAAAGATTTTCAACTTTATTAATGATTTAGAAAATGCCAATTAATGCAGGAGCCCAGGGTCCTCATGGGATGGCCAGGAGAGACTGTAGTTGCCACCTTCCCACAGTGAGACTCTGCTTCTGATGGGTGAGATGAACTTCCTTCTCTTTCAAGACAGGATCCATCTCTGCTCAGAATGGGCTCTGGCTCTGGCTTCCTTTTTCCTTTGGGAAGCACAACTTCCTTGTTGCATGCAGTCTGGGAGTTGAAGCAGGAGCTATAGATTTCCATAGGCCTAGGACTCGGGAGTACACATCTTGTGCTCCTAATTTATGACAGCACAGCTGTGTAATTTCCTACCACTCTCTAGACTGGGCTAAAGGCTCCTGAGGACTGTGGAATTCTCCTGTTGTAAGGAATCTAGTTGTTTGCAGTGGCAATGGGTGCTGGGGATCCTCTGCTTTTTTCCCCCTGAAATGGTGATTCCCGACTTCAGGCAGATCTGATCTGGGCAGGAGAGATGGGGCTACAGAGTCCAGGTGTCTTTGGGCCCACCTCCTAGAACTTCCAGTTACTACAGGTCTGCCTCCACTTCCTGCTGCACTCCAGTGCTCTCCCTTTGACACTTTTAATTACATTTTACCTATTTATTTGTTGCCTTGGTCCTTTCTTGTGAGAAGGGTGAGTAATACAACACATTCTGAGAACCAGAAACTTTTTATCTTAAAGTAATTTTCGACTTATTGAAAAGTTGCAAAAATAAAGTTCACGTTTACCCTTCATCTTCCTTCTAATGTCAATATAATGCATAATCATAGTATACAGTGATCCAAACCAAAAAGTTAATATTGTAAAATTAACTAAATAATGTAATTCAATTCACCAAATAATTCACTAAATAGTGTATACATTTGAATACATTGAATATGTTCACAAAATATTGTA